>NW_006160158.1:113705-224157 GCF_000334495.1 Tupaia belangeri chinensis
TCTGTCTGTCTGGCGAGCGCACGCGCCCTACAGTGAAAATCTCTCAAAAAAAAAAAAATCTATTTAAAGACCACAGTAATCTGTGTAGTCTCATCTAGGTGCTGCTTTATAGTATATTCATTCTACCCACAGAGTTTCATGCCTAAAGTTAACTTTTGTTCATAGATACGTTTATATGAGCTGAACTTACTATTGAAAGTATGTAGATTAAGATATTTTGTGAATTAATGATATGTGGGAAAGAATAAAAGAATGGAAAGCAACTACAAATATCAGAAACAGGGTGGGAGGAGGATGGGAAATGTCAATCATTTTCATACTAAAGATACAGAAGGTGTTGATATCAGATAACATTTATTTGAATGGAGATCACCTTTCACAGGGTAGATAATGAATGATAATACATCTAGAGCTGTTTTATAACAATAACTAGTACAATTATGACTGAAATAGATATTCAGAAGCTGTAAATTAAATGGATGACATTTTTGTCAGTTATATATTTACTCAGCTATATATAATGCACATATTAAATATATGTAAAATGTAATTTATAGATAGATATAAATATATTTCTATATATTGACCAAGACATGGTTTTTACTTTTTTAATTAAAAATTACCCAGTTTTAATTTGAATATTTGAAATCTGAAATAATGAAAACATGTTTGTAAAGGATAAGTTTAAATACTTAGAAGTGTTATCTCCTCAAGCCTTCTGAGGAAGCATGCTCATACCACATTTCAGAATTCAGGATTAGGGAACAGTGAAAGAATAAATTTCTACTGTTTCGAGCCCTTGTATCTGAAGTAATTTGTGACACCAGCTGTAGAAAATAAATACAGAATCTTAAACCTATTTCGAATTGATGCTTATAAGCTAATTTTAGAAAAATAGATTTTGGAAAAATTACTTTACAAGGAGGTGAAATAACCTAAGAAGTAGGTTTGAACTCTTGGAAACCATGAGTGCAAGAGAGAAATGATATAACTGGCCAGAGTTTCCTTGGGAATGACGCCAAGTGGAGCAGAGAAACAGCACCACAGATTATTTAACTTCTAGAAATATATTGCATTTGAGGAGGATTCTAGATAAATGTGCGTTAAATTATTGTTGCAACAATGAAAGAATATTTTAATTGTACGTCAGCTGGAGGATAGAAGCATATGTATAGCAAAATTTTACTTAGACGCAGGTGGACACAATAAACAATATCTGAAACACATTTTATTTGTGATTACAAAGCATAATAGTGTTGTTGAAGGTATATCAATCTATGCTACCAATTAGGAACATTTATTTATTGACCTTAAAGTCTTGGTACTTTGTATCTTGATTAATAAATCTTTGATCGTCCTTATCACTTCATTGTGCTGTCAGAAATAAACCAAATAAAATCAGCAGTAGATTAAAATTCTTAAGCAGTTATCACACTTGAATAGAAAAGAAAGTATCATAGTGATGATGCCTAAAATCTGACCTTCCTAATATAGTAAATTAAACAATAGCAACTCAGAAAATAATGATTAAAAAAAAAATTTCCGCCAAACAAATGATTCTCTGAAAAGGGAATTTTGTCTTATTTCCCTAACTCCTAGCAGCAGTGCTGGCTGCTGAGTCACTCTGTCCTATTTTGTGGTGGAAAAAAATAATGCTATAAATGTAGTAATTTCAAATCTAATTGGTGTTATAATAGGGTGATAGCCTGGGGTAGTTCTAAAGAGAAATATTTTATGACAACCTTACCTCTTACAGTTTATCATCAAAGAGAAGATTTACTGCAATGGGTACTAGACTGCTATTTTCCACAGAGTGGGTTTCCTGGCCATCGCTGTCCTCATTCAGGCTAGGTATATGTAAAGCTTTTTATGAGTCTGGCTATTTCAGAGCCTATTCACAGCAATGCCTGGATAGAAAGCCTCTCCTGCCTAGAGCCCCTTCTCAGGGAGACAATGGTGCTGGCTCTAACCACCACTATCAGGTCACCATGGGAGGTGATAGTGAGAGGGATGCAGAGGATGTTCTGGACTCTCCTGTCAAGAGCACAACAAAAGGCTCCCTGGGGGAGAAGGTGACATTGGTGTCCATTCCAACTCCTGGAAATGCTCACCGATCCAGGAGGGATGATCACCTAGGAATGTCATTCCTCTGACATATCCATTGAGATTCTTATTGCTATTCTTGTCCTATTTCAACAAATAGCTATGAAATCCATTTCCCAGCCCAAATCAATCTCTCTTTTAAGGAAAAAAAAAAGTTATGCTGTATTTTTCCTGAGGAAATCATTTTGACCTAGAATAAATGCTACAATGATAGGAAACTTACCCTTAAAGTGGGTATTAAATCCTATTCCCACTTGTAACCATCCCAAGATTAAGACCCAGGTAAGGAAGTGTTCACTGATGGTCTGACACTCTTCCATCAACCCCAGTAGATAGTTTTTATGATTGCATCAGATGAATAAAAATATTCTTGCATTACTATTGAGAAATTAAATTCCCAGAAGAATCGTAAGATATTAACACCTATTTACCTTTTCTCTAAAGATCTCTGAATCTTCCCTTGAGGGGAGAGTTAATAATTCTGTCTAACTGTTTTGAGTGAAAATCATTTGCATTTTTGCTTTTTTTACAAATAATATGATTAGAATATTTTAAAGTGTCTTTTAATTCCAAATTCATATTAATATATCTGAAGGAACTATTTTTTTGAATTGTTATTTCTGGTTTACATATAATTTGTGTATATATTTTAGGGATACACTGTGTTTTTTCAAAGCATGCATATAGTGTGTAATAATCAAACCAAGATAGAGACACATACTTCTTTTCTGACATTGAACATTGTATTATGTTGTGTACACTTGATAATGGTTATACTAGTCTCAGGGCAACAGGTGGCATTCTCACATGGTCCACCATGGTTTGAGCTCCAGACCTCGCAGCTTGAAAAATCACATTGGGCACAGTGTGTGTGCATGCCCAGAATCTTGAGAGGAGAATGGAAGAGATTGGATTATGAGATATCCATCCCCCCCGGGAGTGATTTCACACTTTCTCTCTCTCTCTGTATCTCTGTGTCTCTGTGAAGAGTATACCCACCCTCTGGAAAACACCACCCTCCAAAAAAATAGTTCTGCTAGTTTTATTTGGTGGGGGTGTTTTACAATCTACCACCAGGATTTTTTTCTACACACTTTTAGAAACAAATAATCATTTTTTTAGAAGAGCGTTATTGAACTAAGAAAAATGCTGAAATAGAATAAGCAGAGATTGATTATCTGGGAAACACAATGTCCAACTTGCCCTGACTAATTTGCACCAAGGTCTTACTAACTGAGAAAAATAGGTGCTTTTAAAGATTTTTTTTATTACTAGAAAACCAAAAAAAAAATCAGAAGGTGCCCCAGGAGGACTGGTACAATATAGACCTAATGATCAAAATGCTGACAAAATAGCCCTAGTTTATTTAAAGGAATTAATAGGAGCATGGTTGGGGTAAAGAAGGACCACTGTTGAAACTTTCTCAGGCATTTTTTTCTTCAAAAGCTTCAGTTACTCCTCAAAACACTCTCACAATAAGCAGAAATTATCATCGTTTGTTGACCTGAGAGAGTCAACAAGCAAAATGCCTTGAGCATTACAAAAAGCTGTTGTCAGGATCCTTGCTATTGGCCAGTCTGCTTTTGCATTGCCTGGACCATCTTCATAGCCACCTTTTTTTAAAAGAGGTTTTTGCATTAGGGTGAGTGAGCTCATGAGAGAGAAAGAGAGATAGGGAGAGTGAGAAAGAAAGTGAGAAATCACCCCCCAGAGAGATGGCCATGCCACAATCCTTTCTCCTCCATCCTCCTCCTGGAATCTTGGGCATGCACGCACACATGCTGGGCATGATTTTCAATCACCAGGTATGGGACTCGAACCATAGTTGACCAGGTGGGAGTCCAGCAACATAACCACTACACCATCTGCTGGCCCCAGTAGCCATTGTTTTTATTGTGCTTTGTCTTCAGGTTCACACTGATAAAGCTAAGTTCCAAATCCTGTTACAATTCTCTCAAGAAAATCTTCAAGGATCTTAATCCTTCTAATCTAAAATTTTCATTGAAGACATGACAGTTTGACACTCATAGCATAGAATGACCCTGTAGAGGATTCCTGGGTCTCTTTCTCTCAATAAATAAACTTTAAAAATTACTTTTATCCTGTAACCTTGCTGAATTTTATCAATTCTAACCAACTTTTAGCAAATCCATTAGGAATTCCCATGTAGAAGATCATGTTTGCTAACATTAGAGGTTTACTTATACCTTTACAATGTGTATATATTTTTTCTGCTTCATTGCTCTAAGACACATGCTACTTAGAAGCAGCAAGAGAGGGCATCTTTGATTTTGATTTTTGTTGTTGTTGTTGTTGTTTAATGGGGAAAGCCATTAGTCTTTAACAAGTAATTATCAGTTTAACTGATGTTTTCTCATCTGCTCTTTATCAGATTGAAGCTTTCCTTTTTTGTCAAGTTTGAGTATATGTTTATCTCTATATGTGTATGTGTTTTTAGCATGGACAGGTGAAGGAATTGTTAAATGCTTTTATTATGAATAATGGGATGATCATAGTTTTTCTTTGTTTTATTAATAAGATGTGTTACATTGATTACGAATGTTTAAAAACCTTTCATTCATGAAATAAATCTACTTAGCCATGATATTTAATTCCTTTAATATTTATGATTTTTACTGGCATTCATAGAAGATATTTGCATTTATAGTCAGAATGAAATTAACCTTTTTTTTATTATTTCTGGTACTATCTTTGTCTGGCTTTGGTATCATAGTGATACTGGCCTTTTAGAATAAGTGGTCTTTTATTTTGTGAAAGAGTTTGTGAATAAGCAGCATATGGTCTTCTTCCAAAAAGTTAGTATAATTTACCACTACAACAATGTGGATCATGACTTTATTTAGTAAAATTTAAAAATTACTGATTTGACATATTTACTTATTATATTTATTCAGATTATCTTTTTGTTTATTTCTTTGTCTGTGTGAGTCGGTAGATGTGACAGTTAATTTGGGGTACCAACTTGATTGTGTTGAGGGATATCTGGATGGTTAGTGAAGCATTGTTCTTAAGTGTGTCTATAAGGGTGTTGGAAGACAAAATTAGTCTGTGAGTTGGTGGATACAGAGGACATTTGATGTAGGAGAGTACCATCCAAACATCTGGGGACATAGAGAGGATAAAAAAAGGAAGCAAGAAATCCCATTTTCTCTCTTTGGACTTTTCCTTACAGAGCATGCTTTGTGTTCCATTCCTGCAGCTTCCATGTTTGTCTTCCTCTTCCGGCTTCATGACTTGGTCCTTGGTCTTGTTTGGTTCTTGGACTCACGCCAGCAGCCATTCAAAAGCACGTGGGCCAGTAGCATTCTGAGGGCACTAGTGGCTGTAGTCTCGGAGCTGCACTACACTTCAGAATCTTTCAAGTGTTTCTCCAGGTTGCAGATGACTTATTGTGAGACTTCTCTAACTTTTGTGAAAACATTTGCAGTAAGTCCCTTCTTTAACACATATTTATTGTTAGTTCTGTTTCTCAAGATAATGTTGACCAATACTGAGATTTTTATCTTTCTGCAAATTTTTCTTTTTCTAAAAAAAAGTTCTTCGTGGGTGGCATAGTCCATGTGTTTTTTTAACTAGATGTTTTTTTCATGAAATCTTTCTTTTTTCACCATGAAATCTTTCTTGTATTTTCTGAGTTAATGCATAAGTAAGGCAAATCAAACAATTTGTCTGTGTATGTAGGGCTTTATCTCTAATTGACTAAAAATCAAACAGGCTAAAACCTTAAATATAGTAAGGCTTATTAGTGTAAGAAACCTGCTGTGGGGAAATGTGACTAACTTAGCAATCATTACTCTATAATCATGACTTTTCCTATGGTCTTTTCTATGTTGTTATCCTATTATTATGTCTTATCCTTTGATGCTGGCTCTCAGAGGACATTGATTTTCTTTGAATGCTTTGGTGAAAACTCACTTAAAATCAACTTCCTTTGTTCATTCTGATCTCAGCTTGATATAAGATAATAAGAAAGAAGAAACTATGATAAAAGAAAATTAATATTCAATGATTGTCTCTCACCCGAGAGACAGAAAGAGAAAAAGTAAGAAATCAACCCCCCAGGGGAGATGGACATGCCACAATAAGTTCTTCTCCATTCTCTACTTGAGATTTTGGACTCATATTCACATACGCCTAGGGTATTTTCCAAGCTGCTGGTCTAGGACTCAAACTGTGTAGTTGGCTATGTTAGATCCAGCCATCTGAACCACCATCTGGCTAGCCCATATTCTATTTTTCATAAAAATTATTCATTTTTAATTTGAACATTTGAAAATCTAAAATCAGTAGTGTTTGTAAAGAATAAATGTCGATAAGCATAATGATGTGGACTGTATTACTTATAGATAACATGACCATACTAAACACCTGTAGTGGATTGAACATTGACTCTAAGAAATTATCTCTAAATCTTAATTCCCAGCATCTTATTTTGAAAAAAGGTCTTTGCAACTATGACTTATTTGGGGATCCTCAGATAGATAGTTCTTAATATTATAGTGTGATTATGATTCCAATGACAAATACCTTCTGGAGAAAAAGAAAGAAGAAGATTTGATACAAACTGGGGAAGGCACACAAAGGTGATGTGAGAGGAAGCGGAGAGTGGGGCAGCCAGAACTAATGAGTGCTGACACTCAGGAATAGTTAGAAGAGAAAGGAGAAATGTTCTCCCCTTGAGCCCTTCAAAGAAGCATTCATTTAGTATATTTCAGAATTCTAGATTAGAGATCAATGAAACAGTATGATTATACTGCTTTAAAACATCATATTTGTGCATTAGTGACACCAGCTATAGAAAAATAATATGGAATCTTAAACCTGTTTTGAATTAATGTGTGTCAGAATTTTTAAAAATTGATATATGGGAAACCTATTAATACTTCCTGTGGAGGTACAGTGATCTAAGAAGCAGGTTTGACATTAAACTTGTGAACTTAATGAACTCTTGGAAAATGAGTCTAAAATAAAAATTAGTTAAATGAGCTGTGACTCTTTGAGAACAGCTAGTGGAACAGAGAGATAATATCATAGATTGTTTAATTTATATAAATTGATGGCATTTGAGGAAGGTTCTATATAAACATCCATCAAGTATTTTTAGTTACAATGAAAGAATATTCCTATAGTATTGCAACTAGTGTATAGTAACATCAGTATAGCAAAATTTTACCTAAGCAGACCTGGACACAATAATCAATGTCTGGAACACATTTTATTTCTGATTATAAAACAATATAGTGTTATGGAAGATATATAAATCTATTTCTACTAAGCAGGGACATTCATTTCTTGATCTCATAGTCTGTTATTTTGATTAATAAAGTTTCGATCGTCCTTATCACTCCATTGCGCTGTCAAAAATAGACTACATAAAATGTAAAATCAGCAGTAGAATAAAATTCTTAAGCAGCTATCACACTTGACTAGAGAAGAAAGTATCATAGTGATGATGCCTAAAATCTGACCTTCCCAGCACAGTAAATAAAGCAAGAGCAACTCAGGAAACAATGATTAGAATAAACAATTTTCTACCAAAAACAATGTTTCTCTGAAAAGGGAATTTTATTTCTCTAAGTTAGTAGTAGTACTGGCTGCTGAGTCACTCTATCCAATTCTGTGATGGGAAAAGTAAATATATAAATGTAGTAATTTCAAAGCTGATAGGTGTCATAATGGGGTGATAACCTGGGGTAGTTCTAAAGAGAAATATTATGTGACAAATTTACCTCTTACATTGTTTCATCAAAGAAAAGTTTTACTGACAACATTTACTAGACTGCTATTTTTCACCGAGAGAGGTTTTCCTGGCCATCACAGTCCTCATTTAGGCTAGGTATATGTAAAGTCTTTTATTAATCTGGTAATTTCAGTGCCTATGCACAGCAATGCCTGGATAGAAAGCCTCTTCTGCCTAGAGCCCCTTCCTAGGGAGACAATGATGCTGGCTCTCACCACCACTGTCAGGTCACCTTGGGAGGAGGTGCTGAGAGGGATGCAGAAGGTGTTCTCGGCCCTCTTGTCAAGAACACAGCAACAAAAGGCTCCGTGGGGGAGAAGGTGACATTGTTGTCCATTCTAATTCCCTACAATGCTCACTGATTCAGGAGGGAAGCTCACACAGGAGTGTCATTCCTCTGATGTATCCATGGAGATTACTGTTGTTATTCTATTTCAAGAACTGAAATCTATCCCAGCGAAAATGAATGTGTCTTTTAAAAAGAAATGTTAATACTATGTTTTCCCTGAGGAAATCACTTTGATCTAAAATAAATGCTACTCATGAGAAATATACCTCTAAAATGGGTATCATATCCTATTCTCACTAGATAATAGTTCTATTAGTTTTAGGGCCTGCAGGTGGTGTAGTGGTAAAGGCACTGGACTCCCTGTGGCTTGAGCTCCAGACTCAGTGGTTTGAAAATCACATTGAGTGATTGTGTGTGCATGCCCAGAATTCCAAAAGGAGAAGGGATTGTGGCATATACATCCCCCTGAGAATGATTTCTCACTTTCCCTCTCTCTCTCTCTCTTTCTCTTTCTCTCTCTCTCTCTCTCTCTCTCTCACACACACACACACACACACACACACACACACGAGCATATGTGCCCTAAGGCTAACACCCCTTCCAAGAAAAAATAGTTCTATTAGTTTTATTTGGTGATGAGGGGAGAGGCCTTATGCAATCTACCACAAGGATTTTGTCCTAGCACTCAGAGCCAAGTGATCATTTTCTTAAAGAGCACTGTTGAGCTAAGAAAAAATGCTGACACAAAATATGCAAAGAGATTGATTGCCTGGGAGACACAATATCCAACTTGCCCTGAATGATTTGCCCCAAGCTCTTATAGATTGTAGATTTATTTGTTAATTAATTTATCTACAGATTACCAGTTTCAATGTTGCCATATGGTTTATTTATATAGGTAACTGAATATTACCAACAATGCTGATATTATACCATATTTTGATGATATCATGGTATAATCCTCATTGTTTCAGAACAAACCAGAAAGGATTAGAGAAGTATTTGCCATGCATTCAGAACAGGGAAATATTTGCTCTGCCCTTCTGGTGTAAATTCTTTAAAACATGCTAGATTATTATGAGAAAGTATCATTATAATCAGACTTGGTTTGGTTTAATTTCAGTTCTGAATCTGCTGGTGAGAAAGCCAGTCACCCCATCTCAGTTAGTCTTTGTAGCAGAACTCATAGTTCATATTTTGTACCATTACTTCAGGGCACCTCAAAAAGTTCATAGAAACATGGAACTTAAAGATAAAGGGACCAGCAGATGGTGTAATGTTTGTGTTGCTGGACTCCCACATAGTTGTCCACAGTTTGAGTACCAGACCCAACAGCTTCAAACTCACTGCCAGGTACACAAGCATGCATGCCCAAAATCCCAAGAGGAGAATGGAGGAGAAGGGATTGCAGTGTGGCCATCCTCCCTGGAGGTTGATTTCTCGGTTTCTGTTTTTTATCACTCCAGCGAGTATGTGCACCCTATAACAAAAAGCTCTCTATCTCAAAAACAAAACAAAACAAAAGATAAACATAAAAAATACAAACTTTCCTTCCCAACATAAACTGTGTGAAGTTTAAGAACATTTTGTAAGTAATAATATCAGCAATTTACTCTATTCCAAGAGAATTGGGAATTTGAGTGTGTTAATTCTCTCACATTAGTGAGCAAAGTGAGTACCCTTTAAAGATTTTTATTCTTAAAAAAAAAAAATGTCAGAAGGTGACAAATCAGGACTATAAAGCATATGCCTACTAATCAAAATGCTGATAAAGTAGCCCTAGTTTGATAAAAGGAATGAATAGAAGCTTGTTGTCACAGAGAGGGACCACCACTGAAGCTTCCCCAGGCATTTTTCTGCAAGCTTCCATTAACTCTCAAAACATTCTCACAATAAACAGAAGTATTATTTCATTCTAATATGAAACAAATCCTTCAGATCCTAAAAAACTGTTGCCAGGATACTTGCTATTGGCCAGCCTACTATTGCTTTGACTGGACCACTTCCATTCTTGATAGCTATTGTTTTGGTTGTGCTTTGTCTTGAGACTTATACTGAGAATGCCAGGTTTCATTTCCAGTTACTATTCTCTTAAGAAATGCTTCAAAAACCTTAATCCTTCTACTCTAAAATTTCCACTGAAGGCATGATATTTTTACACCCATAACATAGGAAGACTCTGTAGAAGAGTCCTAGATCTCAAGTCTCAATAAATAGATTGACTTTCAAAATTACTTTTACCCTGTAACTTTGCTGAATTTTATTAACGCTAACCAATTTTCAGCAAATCTCTTAGAATTTCCCATATAGAAGATCATGTTTGCTGACATTAGAGGTTTACTTATGCCTTACAATGTTTGCTTTTCCCTTGATGATTGCTCTGCCTAAGAAAGATTCTGCTTAGAAGGAATAAGAGAA
The DNA here is from genome assembly GCF_000334495.1 of Tupaia belangeri chinensis. NCBI lineage: Eukaryota > Metazoa > Chordata > Mammalia > Scandentia > Tupaiidae > Tupaia > Tupaia belangeri. The sequence goes on from NW_006160158.1 coordinate 124,277, forward strand.
GGCTTCTTTGACTTCGATTTTGTTTCTTATGAGGAAAGCCTCTATTCTCTAACAAGTAATTATCATTTTAATTGATATTTTCTCATTCACTCTTTATCAATTTGAAGAAGTTTCCTTTTTTGTCAAGTTTGAGTGTGTATATGTGTGTGTGTGTTACTGTGCCTGTGTTTATTATGGATAGGTGAAGGAGTTGTCAAATGCTTTTGTTACGGATAATGAAATGATCACTTTTTTTCTTTGTTTTATTAACAAGATATATAGCATTGCGTTTTGAGTTTAAAATAACCTATTCATGAAATAAATTTTGCTTAGTCATGACATTTAATTTTTTAAATATTTATGACTTTGGCTTGCTGATATTTGTATAAGATTTTTGATCTATACTAAGAAGGAAATTGAAATGTACTTTTTATGTCCTAAACTATCGTTGTCTGGTTTTGGCAGCAGAGTGATAGTGGCCTCAAGGAATAAGTGGTCTTCTATTTTGTGAAAGATTTGTGAAAAAAAAAAAAAAAAAACTTCTTAAAAGTTAGTATAATTTACCACTCCAGCATGGTTATGATTTTATTTGATAAAATTTAAAAATGATTGATTCAGCATCTTTATATATTATCTTTATTCAGATTATCTTTTTGTTTGTTTTTTTAGCCTGTGTGTCAGTAGACATGACGTTTTATTTGAGTGTCAACTTGATTGTGTTGACGGATGTCTGGATGGTTAGTGAAGCATTGTTCTTATGTATGTCTGTAACAGTATTGGAAGACAAGATTAGCCTGTGAGTCTGTGGACACAGAGGAAGATACACGTTTTATGTAGGAGAGTAACATCCAATCACCTGGGGACATAGGACAAAGAGAGGAAGCAGGGAATCCCATTTCCTCTCTCTGGATCTTTCCTTTCAGAGCACGTTGTGTGTTTTATTCTTGTTGCATGCATAGCTGCCTTCCTGTTCCTGCTTCATGAGTTCGCCCTGGGTTGTATTTGGTTCTTATCTGTGCTTTTGGACTCATGCCAGCAGCCATTCAAAGGCACATGAGCCAGTAGCATTCTGAGGGCGCTATAGGCTTTAGTCTCAAACTTGGAGCTGCACTAATGCTTCAGAATCTTTCAACTATTTCTCCAGGTTGTATATGGCTTATTGTGACACCTCTAGATTTTGTGAGATAATTTCTGTAATAAATACCTTTATTGTTAGCTGTGTTTCTCTAGAGAATGATGACTCATAGATTAGATATTCATCTTTCTGCAAACGTTTCCTTTGTTTAAGTTCTTCATGATTGGCATATACTTGTTCATAGTATTCTCTTATAATTTATAGACAGTATTCACATGGATCTCAACTTCTGTAATGCTCTGTGGAAGGCACCCTTCACTTGAGCATTCCTCAGGCTATATATGAGAGGATTCAGCATAGGGTTACATAGACTGTAAAACAGAGAAAGCATTTTCTTCATCTCTCCTTGCTCATTAGAATCTGGGACCATATAAACCACCACGGCTATGCCAAAAAAGAGTCCCACCACACACAGATGTGAAGAACATGTAGAAAAGGCTTTTATGCGGCCTTCCTTGGATTGAATCTTTAGGATAGCACAGAGGATGTACATATAAGAGATGATCATTAAGCAAAGAGGCCCAATTAAGACAAAAAAAGAAGCAGCAAAGAGGACCATGTGGTTGACCCAGATGTCAGAACAGGCCAGATTGAGGACAGACAGAATTTCACAGAACAGGTTGTTCATCATCCTGGGCCCACAGAAGGGCAACCTTAGAAGGAGAATTGCATGTACCACAGCAAGGGCAAATCCACATGTCCAGGGAATAACAGCCAGGACCACACACAATCTCCAGCTCATGATGACGGTGTACTGGAGAGGGTGACAGATTGCCACGTATCTATCATACGACATCACCATCAAAATCAGGCACTCTGTAGCAGCAAAAGTCAAGTACAAAAAGGTCTGCATTATGCATGGAACAAAAGAAATGGTTCTTTTGTGGTTCACTAGGTTAGCCAGCATCTTGGGGACACTGTTAGAAGCATAAGATATGTCAATGACAGCCAGGTGTGAGAGGAAGAAGTACATGGGGGTGTGCAGTCTGGGGTCCAGATAGATGAGTCCCAGGATGATGCCGTTTGCCAGCAGGCTGAAGATATACAACAAGGAGAAGACCCAGAAGAGGAGCACTTCCTTCTCTGCACTGAACTGGAATCCCATCAGGATGAATTCTGTCACCCATGATCTGTTGCCTCCCATCCTTAAGGACAGTCTGTCAAGGACTGAAGTGTGATAGAGAGATCAGAACTGGAAGATCAATGAACATTTAAGTTCCTTATCTCAAAATGAACCCAGAGAAATTTTTTTTTTTTTTTTGGTCAACTCCCCCAAATCCTTTAATTTGTTAACCTCTGTTTTTAACATTTTGTTTTGAAGTAAACTTAAACTTACAGAAAGTATCCAGAATTATTCAAAGAGGACTCATATACCTTCATCCAGATATAGCAAAAGTTAACATTTTTTGTCTTAGTCTTTTCCTTTCCTTTTAAACTTTACTTATTTATTTTACATTTATTTTTACATTTATTTACACCATTTATCATTACAGCATACCAAATGACTTTACACTGTGAATACACTGTATACCAGTCCAGTCAAAGGGAACACCTCACATATTACCAGCAACAAATTATTTTCTATTTTTCTGTCCGTTAAATGTTTAGCTTCTTTCTTTCCCCTCTTGATTATTCTTTCAATACACTTATATTTGAACCATTTGAGATGAAAGTATAGACATGATGCCCTTTTAGGTCTAAATTCCTTATTTTTAACGAAAAAAGACATTTACTAACCAAACTACAGCACAATTATTAAAATCAGGGATTTAACATTGACCTTTTTTTCCTCTAATGTACAGTATTCTTTTTATACCCTCATCAGTCCAGGACATAATTTAAGATTACACATTACTTTTAATGTCAGTTATCTTCAGTTGCCTTTCATCCAGATTATTTACATAGTCTGTGCCTTTCTAGACATTGATATCTTGGAAAGTGCAAGGGATCTTCAAAACGTCTGCAGAAAAAAGTGTATTATGGAAAACTATGCATTTGTTTAAAACATCTTTGTATCCAATAAACTCAATCTGTTGATAATGTACATGGAAATATCTATGACTTGATTAACATGTATTGTATTCACTCTCTGAAAAACCTTTTTATATTCTGTGAAGATTTATAGTGATTAAATGTACATTTAAATATATTTAAAAAAACAAAAATATTTGACTAATTTCATTTTCCACAAACTTTTTGAAGTAGTATTATGTATAGCAGTTTACTAGAATGCACCTGAAACTAAGGGTATACATGATTTTTTTTTCCTTGAAGGAAGTGAATAATCTGAATCAAAAATCAAGTATATCGGGACCAGCAGTTGGCATAATTACTATGTCTCTGGACTCCCACATAGTCGGCCATGGTTTGAATCCCAGACCTGGTGGCTTAAACTTACGCCAGGTACGTGTGTGTGCACGTGCCTAAGATCCCGAGAGGAGAATGGAAGAGAAGGGATTGCGGCATGGCTATCCTCCTTGGGGGGTGATTTCTCACTTTCTATATCTCTCTCTCAGTCTTCTTGGCGAGTGCAGTGCCCTATAGCAAAAACCTCTCAAAAAAAAAAAAAGATTATCAGAAAAATATTATCAAACTATGTATAAGACTAAACATCTATTACTTAGAAATATACAGTGAAAAGTAGTCATTGTTAATAAACATACAGTCATCTCTTTTTAGTGTACAACAATTTTTATAGATATCATGAATTTGAAGATACTACTTCTATCATTTAGAAATAAATCATGAACCATTTTCCATGTCAAAATAATTCTTTGCAACATATTTTGAACAGCTGCCTATTTATTTCCTTAAATAAAAATATAATTAATTTAATAAATTGTCTTATTCCTTAGATGTGTGAATTATAGTACACAAAAGTTAAGATACATATCTAGGATCTATCTCTCTATATATATCACATATCTATCTTATATATAAGCATGTATACAAATAAATATGTACGTGTTTTTTTAATTAGTCTTGTTTTTTCATCAAATCTGTGTAGTAAGTTCTGACTTACTATATCAGTAATGCAAATTAAACGATTTGTCTGCGTATCTATGTGGGGCTCTATCTCTCGTTGACTACAAATCAAAGGCAAACATTTCAAACATACGCTTATCCCTGTGAGAAACCAGCCGGGGTAAAAATTGTTGAACTTAGCATTCATGACTCTATAATCCCAAATTGACCTTTTCTAGATTGTTACCCTAATTTTTTGGCCGATCTTTTTATGCAGGCTCCCAAAGAGACATTGATTTGCTTTTAATGCTTTAGTGAAAACTCATTTAAAATCAGCTTTCTTTGGTTCATTCTTATCTCAACTGGATACTAGATAGTTACAAAAATGTATATTAATATACAACAAAGTTTAAGTACAATCTGACTTGTAATTTGTGTAATTTGACTACCCTGTTTGCCTACAACCTTGAGTCAAAAAAGAAGGCACTACTTTATGTGACTTTTGCCAGTTTCTATGAGAGAGAGAAAAGGAGAGATAGTGTGAAAAAGTCAGAGAGAGGTATTTTAGAGACAGTCTTCCCCTGTTACAGTACTCCTGGCCCAGACTTCCAGTTAACTGTGATGACAGGCTCTCACAGCTGTGCCTGGCGTGTTCACATTGACTCAACAACTGAACCCAAGCTTTCCATGAAGCCTCCAGCTCCCCAAGTGATGCATGAGGGCCAGCATAGCTATGCTTTCTCTGTGCTTCATACTCCTCATGTCCCATAACTTTATGTGTGAAAGGACCATCCCAGCATTGCTCCAGATTTCCTTCTAGAACTCTCTGAATACATATATTATTAAGAACAAGAGATAGATTCATGCTGTATCTAACTTAGTGGTTTTTTGTTTGTTTGTTTGATTTTTTTTTTTAGCAATTCTAGTTTATGGATTGAGAGAAATTCATGTTCATGGTGAATAACACATGGAATAAATCAACTCTTTTCTATGAATTAAACAAAGAATGTCTTTACCTGTACAGGAATTACAAGGTAAACCATATTTTAAAAAAAATACAAAAACAATAAAAAATGTTGATAAGCATAATTTCATTTTATTGTACATAAGGTTTCAAGATTTCCATAGAGCAAACAATATATTCCCAGACATGTGTGAGTGAAATCTCCTAAGGTAATGTGTATAATTTTAGTTACTTACTATTGAGTTAATTTTATAACACTTATTATTGAAAGATGGGCTTGGTAATTAAAATTCACAGTATTTTAAATATTCCTTTAAGGGATGCCAGGCATAGATAAATGGGAATTCTCAGGCAGGCCTATATTGCATTGGAAAATGCATGTAGCTCTCACAAGAATCCTTGTGTCTTTACCCACTGTGCTTCCTCACTAGCTTCATTGTATAAGCCTTAAGGGGCATTGCACTGGTGTGATCAGCTTCTGCAGTAGAGATGTTTTCTTACATGTGTACAACCAGTTTCTATAAAAAGAAACTCAGCAGCCTATTTGATTTTGTCTAAACACCATTAAAAGTCTACTGGATGGAAAGCCTATAAAGAAGATCTTTTCTATTCTAGGAAATTAGAGTAGATTCGTGAGGATAGGCTCTTCAGGCACTTTCTAAATTTATAGACTTTGTGAAAAATAACAGTTAAAATAATTATAGCCTCATTATGAAGGTATCAATACTTTTCAAACTAAAGATACAAAAGGTGTTAATGCCAGTTGTCATTTATTTGGGTGAGATACTCCTTCACAAGATAGTGACTGATAATACAGCTGGAACTTGCCAGATGTGGGGTGTGTGGAGGAGTGGGGCCTAGGGAACTACATTGGAAGGAGGGATACGGAGGCAGAGAATTGACAGGATGGGGAGGTGTGGTGTTATCTGCTGAAGATATTTTGATCAACTGGACTAGGGAAAACTGTTCACATATTCAAATGTTCACTTTGTAAGCTAAATAAGATGATTGAATGTAAAAAAACTTTTTAAATTAATTAAAAAATATATCCTATTAACAACTGACTGAAAAACCGAAAAGTGATAGTTTTTTAAAAAGAATTATTTTTATTTTAACTTTATTTGTTTATTTATTTTAATTTGACCAGAGAGGATGAGAGTGTGAGAGAGAGAGAAAGTGAGAAAGCAAGCCTCTAGGTCCAGGACTTGAACCATGGTCGGCCATGTGGGAGTCTAGCAGCCTTAACCACCACACCACCTGCTGGCCCCTAAATGTGTTTTATAATAAAAAACACATTTTTTATTATGGCCATGCACAATTCCTTCTCCTCCACTCTTCCCTGAAGATTTTGGGACACATGCATACACATCCAGGGTATTTTCCAAGCTGCTGGTCCAGGACTCAAACTGCATAGTCTGCTGTGTTGGATCCAGCCACCTCAAGCACCACATCATCTGGTTGGCCCAGATTCTACTTTATTTTTCATAAAAATTATTCAGTTTTAATTTGAACATTTGAAATTTGACATAATTAAAGCAGTGTTTATAAAGAATAAAAGTAAATGTGTAAAATGATGTAGACTATAAGACTTATAGATGAAATGGCCACTTAACATCTATGCTGGATTGAACTATGACCTCAAGAATATATTTCCAAATCATAATTCCCAACACCTTATTTCGACAGTCTTTGCGACTGTAATTTATTTGGGCATCCTGGGATGAGATAGTCCTGTATATTATAGTTTGCTCCCAATTCCAATTAGAAGTATCTTTCTGAGATAAAGAAAGATTTGAGAAAACTGGTTGAAGGCTCACAGAGGTCAAGGTGAGGAAGCAGAGAGTGGAGCAGCCAGCAGGGGTGAGAACTGACGCTTAGCAGCAGTTGGAAGAGGCAGAAGTGCTCTCTCCTTGTGCCCTTGGAGCAAGCATGCTCTTACTGTATTTCAGAATTCTACATTAGACAACGGTGAAAGAGTAAGTTTATATGGTGTTAAGCCCTATTTGTGGTCATTTGTGACACTAACTAGAGAAAAGTAATATAATATCTTAAACCTGTTTTGAATTGATGTTTATAAGACAATTTTAGAAAAATTGATTTTTAGGAAAACTACTTTATACAGAGGTAAATACCTAAAAAGCAAGTTCAAAATTAAATGTGTAAAGTTATGAACTTGAAAAGATGAGTTAAGTGGGCAGAGATTCCTTGAGAACAGCTAGTGGAAGATAATTGTATAGATTTGTCAAATGGACTAGGGAGAAATGTTCACATGTTGAAATAGTCGCTTTGTAAGCTAAATAGCATGATTGAATGTATAAAAGAAAATGAAATAAAAATAATAAAAAAGAAAGACAGCATCAATGATTATTTAACATATGTAAATAGATCACATTTGAGGAAGTTTTCTTATAAACGTGCATTAAGTCATTTTATCTACAACGAAAGAATATCCTTATTGTATTCCGAGTGGAGGATAATAACATCCGTATAGCAAAATTTTACTTAGACACAATAAACAATGTGTGGAACACATTTAATTTCTGATTATCAAGCATAATAGTGTTGTTGAAGATACATTAACCAATTTCTACTGAGTAGGAACATTTGAATCTTAACCTTTTAGTCCGGTTATTTAGTGTCTTGATGAACAAATCTTTAATTGTCATTATTTCCATTTTGCTGTCATAAAAACAGACCAATTAAAAAATAAAATCAAAGGTAAATTAGAATTCTTAAGCAGCAATCACCCTATAATAGAGGAAAAGAAACTATTATAATGGTGATGCCTAAAAAGTCACCTTCCCAATATAAAACAAAGGTAACTCAGAAAAAAGTGATCAGTATAAATAATTTTCCACCAAATAGAATGTTCTCCAAGAAGAGAGTTTTGTTTTATTTCTCTAACTCTTAGTACCTTTGTTGGCTGCTGACTCACTCTATCTTATTTTGTGCTAGAAAAAATAATGTTACATATATAGTAATTTCAAACAAATATGATTGGTGTTATAATAGGGTGATAACCTGGGGTAATTCCAAAAAGAAATAATACTGATAAACTTACCTCTTACGCTGTTTTATCCAAGAAAAGATTTACTGAGACTGTTACTAGACTGTTATTTTTCACTGAGAGGTTTTTCTGGCCATCAGTGCCTTTATTTAAGCTAGGTATTTATAATGCCCTTTATTAATCTATTTCAAGTCTATTCACAGCAATGCCTAGATAGAAAGCCACTCCTGCCTAGAGCCCCTTCTCAGGGAGACAGTGGTGCTGGCTCTAACCACCATTGTCAGGGCACTTTGGGAGGTTATAGTGTGAGGAATGCAGAGGAAGTCCTTGGTTCCCACCAACAACACAGCAATAACGGGCTCCCTGGCGGAGAAGGTGACACTGATGTCTATTAACACTGTCCACAGCGCTATCAAGGTGAGGAAGCAGAGAGTGGGGCAGCCAGCAGGGGTGAGAGCTGATGCTTAGCAGCAGTTGGAAGAGGCAGAAGTGCTCTCTCCTTGTGCCCTTGGAGCAAGCATGCTCTTACTGTATTTCAGAATTCTACATTAGACAACGGTGAAAGAGTAAGTTGATATGGTGTTAAGCCCTATTTGTGGTCATTTGTGACACTAACTAGAGAAAAGTAATAGAATATCTTAAACCTGTTTTGAATTGATGTTTATAAGACAATTTTAGAAAAATTGATTTTTAGGAAAACTACTTTATACAGAGGTAAATACCTAAAAAGCAAGTTCAAAATTAAATGTGTAAAGTTATGAACTTGAAAAGATGAGTTAAGTGGGCAGAGATTCCTTGAGAACAGCTAGTGGAAGATAATTTTATAGATTTGTCAAATGGACTAGGGAGAAATGTTCACATGTTGAAATAGTCACTTTGTAAGCTAAATAGCATGATTGAATGTATAAAAGAAAATGAAATAAAAATAATAAAAAAGAAAGACAGCATCAATGATTATTTAACATATGTAAATAGATCACATTTGAGGAAGTTTCCTTATAAACGTGCATTAAGTCATTTTATCTACAACGAAAGAATATCCTTATTGTATTCCGAGTGGAGGATAATAACATCCGTATAGCAAAATTTTACTTAGACACAATAAACAATGTGTGGAACACATTTAATTTCTGATTATAAAGCATAATAGTGTTGTTGAAGATACATTAACCAATTTCTACAGAGTAGGAACATTTGAATCTTAACATTTTAGTCCGGTTATTTAGTGTCTTGATGAACAAATCTTTAATTGTCATTATTTCCATTTTGCTGTCATAAAAACAGACCAATTAAAAAATAAAATCAAAGGTAAATTAGAATTCTTAAGCAGCAATCACCCTATAATAGAGGAAAAGAAACTATTATAATGGTGATGCCTAAAAAGTCACCTTCCCAATATAAAACAAAGGTAACTCAGAAAAAAGTGATCAGTATGAATAATTTTCCACCAAATAGAATGTTCTCCAAGAAGAGAGTTTTGTTTTATTTCTCTAACTCTTAGTACCTTTGTTGGCTGCTGACTCACTCTATCTTATTTTGTGCTAGAAAAAATAATGTTACATATATAGTAATTTCAAACAAATCTGATTGGTGTTATAATAGGGTGATAACCTGGGGTAATTCCAAAAAGAAATAATACTGATAAACTTACCTCTTACGCTGTTTTATCCAAGAAAAGATTTACTGAGACTGTTACTAGACTGTTATTTTTCACTGAGAGGTTTTTCTGGCCATCAGTGCCTTTATTTAAGCTAGGTATTTATAATGCCCTTTATTAATCTATTTCAAGTCTATTCACAGCAATGCCTAGATAGAAAGCCACTCCTGCCTAGAGCCCCTTCTCAGGGAGACAGTGGTGCTGGCTCTAACCACCATTGTCAGGGCACTTTGGGAGGTTATAGTGTGAGGAATGCAGAGGAAGTCCTTGGTTCCCACCAACAACACAGCAATAACGGGCTCCCTGGCGGAGAAGGTGACACTGATGTCTATTAACACTGTCCACAGCGCTCACTGGTTCAGGAGGGACCCTCACCCAGGAGGATGTCAGTCCTCTGACAGATCCTTGGAGAGTCCTGCTGTCATCCTGTCCTGTGTCAGCAACCAGTACTGAAATCCACCTCCCAGCACAAATGTATCTCTCCTTAAGAAAGAGATATTAACACTGGATTTTCCCTCAGGAAACCATGTTGATCTAGAATTAACCCTACAACGATGAGAAACATACTTCTAAAGTGTTTGAAATCCTACTCCGTCTGGTAGCCGACACAAGATTAAAGCCGGGATAAGGGAGGGGTTTACTGAATGTTCTGCTTGTCTTCTGTGAACACCAGGAGCATAGGTTTTATTTAATAATCAGGTGAATAAAAATATCCTAGGGTTTCTATGAAAAATTTAAATTTCCAGAATGATTGTAAGATATCACACCTATTTGCCTTCTCCCTAAAGATCTCCAAATCTCCTCTCGGGAGGAGAGTAATGATTGTGTCTAACTGCTTTTAGAGAAAAATATTTCCATTTCTGTCTTGTATTCCAAGTAATATGATTAGAAATTTAAATTTTCTTTTAATTCCACATTTATATTGCTATAACTGAACTAATCAGTTTTTCTCTCTTTTTAAAATTGATGTTTCTGATTACATATAATTATTGTAGAGGGATACAATATGATTTATCAAAACATGCACATAGTATGTAATAATCAAATCAAGGGTATAGGCACATTCTTCTTTTTTGACATTGAACATTGCATTATGTGTGCACAAATAAAAATAGTTCCTCTAGTCTCATTTGGGATTGAAGGGGCCTGTGCATTCTACTCACCAGGATTTTGTCGTAGGGGTTCTTAGAGCAAAATGATGATGATGATGATGATTTTAGCATTGATGTTAAGAGAAGTGCTGAGGCAAAATAAGCAAGAGGATTGAGTGCCTGGGTGGCACAGTATCCAACTTGCCCTGAACAATTTGCACCAACCTCTTAAAGATTGTAGGATGATTATTTGTTCCAGTGTTATCATATGACTTCTTTATACAGGTAGCTCATTTTTGTTGTGTAGAATTTTTATGCTTTTAGGAGTCAGCAGGTGGCATAGTGATTAAAATGCTGGTTCTCACATGACCGACAGTGGTTTGAGTCCTGGAAGCAGTGTCTAGAAGATAACTCCACGCACGTGCATGTGTCCCTGCTTCAAATTCCATGAGGAGACTAGAGAACGAGGGATTGTAGCATGACCATCCTCCTGGGGGGCGATTTCTCACTTTCTTTCTCACTGTCTCTCTGGTGAACACATGTGTCCTATGGAAAAAACCTTTAAAAAAGTAATTTTTATACTTTTAGTTCAGCTACAGGGACGTAGGAAATAAGATGCTGCTTCAGGTTGATGGATCCATATGTGAAGGCCTGGGATTCAAATCCCAGCTGACCTGAATACACCAGGCATGCACTCAGGCATGCTTTTGATTCTGGCTGACTGAGGAGAGGATCATAGCATAGGAAGACTCTGAGAAGGGGTCCTGTGTATCTTTCTGTAAAAAAAAGAAAAAAAAACTTTTAAATGAATTTTTTTTTAATGCTTTTGCCATAGGACTCGTGTACTTGCTGAAGAGAGGCAGAGAGAGGGAAAGTGATAAATCATCCTTCATGGGGGATGGCCACACTGCAATCTCTTTTTATCCATTCTCCTCCTGGGATATTGGGCATGCATGAACACGTGCCTGTCTTATTTTTTAAGCCACCAGGTCTGGAACTTGAACAGTGGTCAACTATGTGAGAATCCAGTGCCTTAATCATCATGCCAACTGCTGGCCCTTTAGAAAGAACTTTTAACCTATAATCTTGCCGAATTTTATTGATTTTTTAACCAATTGTTAGCAAATCACTTCAGATCTATACAGAAGTTCATCAGCTGACAATAGATGTTTACTTTACAATTTGGATGTGTTTTCTATCTCTTTACTGTTTAATTGTTAAGACAAATGCTGCTTAGAAGCAGCAAGAGAGGACATCTTTGATTTGGATTTTATTTCTTATCTTATGGAGAAATCCTCCAGTCTTTAAAAATAATTGTTATTTTAGCTGAAATTTTCTCACCTGCTCTTTATCATTTAAAGAAGTTTCTATATATGTCAAGTTTGAATCTGTGTTTACATGTGTGTGTGTGTGTGTGTGTATCATGGACAGGAGATGAAAATGTTAAATGCTTTCGTTATCTGCAATAAGGTGATCATATTTTATTCTTCATTTTATTAATAAGTGTATTACATGGAGTTCTTAATGTTAAAAGAACCTTCCATTCGGGGAATAAATTTCACTTGATCATGCTGTTTAATCCTTTCAATGTTTATGACTTTGGCTTCCTGTCATTTGTTGAAGATTTTTGTATCTATAGTCAGAAGGAAATTGATCTGTACTTTTTATTTCCTGTACTATCTTTCTTTGGTTTTGGTTTCATAGTGTTACTTGCCTCCTAGAATAAGTAGTCTTCTATTTTACAAAAGAATTTGTGAAGAGATACTATGTCTTCATTATAAAAGTTAATATAATTTGCCACTGCAACAATGTTTTGTGACTTTATTTGATAAAATTAAAAAATTACTAATTCAACATTTTATAGTTTATTCAGATTTTCTCTTTTTCTGTTTCTTTGTGTGAGTTGGTAGACATGACACTTAATTTGGGGTGTCAACTGTATTGAGAGATGTCAGGATGGTTAGAGAAGCATTGTTCTTAGGTGTGTCTATAAAAGTGTTGGCAAACAAGATTGTGAGTCAGCAGACTCAGAGGAAGACAAACTTTCAATGTGGTGGGTACCATGCAATCACCTGGGAGTACAGGGAGAACAAACAGAGGAAGCAGGGAACATGTTTCCCCTCTCTGGGTCTTTCCATCCAAAGTCTACTGTGTGTTCCATTCATGTTGCCTGCACATCTGCCTTCCTGTCTCTGCTTCATGACTTGGTCCTTGGCTGTGTTCGGTTCTTGCCTGTGCTTCTGGACCCATGTTAGCACCCATCTAAAGGCACGTGAACCAGGTATTTGGAGTTTTGGCCTCAAACTTAGAGTTGTTCTGCTGCTTCAGAATCTTCCAGCTGTTCCTCCAGTTTGCAGATGGTTTATTGTGAGACTTCTCCATCTTGTGAGTAATTTCTGTAATAAATCCTTTCTTTCTTTTTTTTTTTTTTTTAAAGAGGTTTTCACTTTTGGGTATGTGTACTCACATGAGAGAGAGAGAGAGAGAGAGAGAAACAGAGATAGAGAAAGAGAAATAAGCCACCAGCAGGGATTGCAACCCTGCAACCCCTTCTCCTCCATTCTCCTCCTGAGATCTTGGGCACAGATGCACATGTGCCTGATATGATTTTGAAACCACCAAGTCTAGGACTTGAACTACAATCCGCCATGTGGGAGTCCAGTGACATAACCACTATGCCATCTGTGGACTCCTTAGATCCTTTCATTTACACATATTTACTGTTAATTTTGTTTCTCTGTAAAATGCTGACCAATATGTTAGACTGCATCTTTCTACAAACTTTCCTTTCATCTATGTTTCTAATGGTTGGCATACAGTTCACAGAATTCCCTTATTAAAATATAGCAAGCCTTTATACGAATCTCATCTTTTGCAGTGCTCTGTGGAAGGCACCCTTCACCTGAGCATTCCTCAGGCTGTAGATGAGGGGATTCAGCACTGGATTAAGGAGACTGTAAAATAGAGACAGCATTTTCTCCTTCTCTTCCTGATCATTAGAATCTGGGACCATATAAACCACCATCGCTATGCCAAAAAAGAGCCCCACCACACAAAGGTGTGAAGAACATGTAGAAAAGGCTTTCATGCGACCCTCCTTGGATTGAATCTTTAGGATGGCACAGAGGATGTGCATGTAGGAAATGAGCATTAAGCAAAGGGGTCCGACTAAGACAAAAACAGAGGCAGCAAGGAGGACCACATGGTTGATCCAGATGTCAGCACAGGCCAGCTTGAGGACAGACAGAATTTCACAGAAGACATGGTTCACCTCCTGGGACCCACAGAAGGGCAACCTTAGAAGGAGAATTGCATGTACCAAGGCCAAGAGAAATCCACATGACCAGGAAGTGACAGTGAGGACCACACACAATCTCCAGCTCATGATGACAGTGTACTGGAGAGGGTGGCAAATTGCCACATACCTATCATAGGACATCACCATCAAAATCAGGCACTCTGTGTGAGCAAAAGCCAAATACAAAAAGGTCTGCATTATGCATGGAACAAAAGAAATGGTCCTTTTGTGGTTCACTAGGTTTGCCAGCATCTTGGGGACACTGTTGGAAGCATAGGACATGTCAATGACAGCCAGGTGTGAGAGGAAGAAGTACATGGGGGTGTGCAGTCTGGGGTCCAGATAGATGAGTCCCAGGATGATGCCGTTTGCCAGCAGGCTGAAGACATACAACAGGGAGAAGATCCAGAAGAGGAGCACTTCCTTCTCTGCACTGAGCTGGAACCCCACCAAGATGAATTCTGTGACCCATGATTGGTTGACCCCCATTCATTAATGAAAGTCTGTCAAAGAATAAAATGTGATAGAAAATTCAGAACTGGAGAATCAGTAAAAATTTGTAATTCTTTTGTCCAATGAGCTTAGAGAAAGTTCATATGCTCATTCCCATTTGACAGCTTCTATAAGTTCCCCATCAGTGGCTACCTTTCTGTTCTACACATTGTATTATGAAATAAATTTAAACTGACTGAAAATATCAAGTATTATGTAAGAAATTCCCAAATGCCCTCACATAAATATAACAGAAATTAACATTTTTTGTTTTATTGTCTTTCTTTCTAAATACTTTTTTTTTGGGGGGGGAGGGGTTTTTGCTATAGGGCACATGCGCTAGCCAAAAAGACAGAGAGAGACAGAAAGCAAGAAATCACCCTCAAGGGAGGATGGCCACCCTGCAATCCCTTCTTCTCCTCCATTCTCCTCTCGGGATCTTGGGCATGCTCGCACACACGCCCAGCGTGAGTTTAAGCCGCTGGGTCCAGGACTCGAACCGCGGTTGACAACATGGAAGTCCAGCAACATAGCCATTATGCTAACTGCTGGTCCCACTAAATACTTTTTTTCAGCAGCTTCAGATTAAAATGAGAACATGATGTCTGTCATACAAATATTAATATCAGAAAATTAATGTTACTTTTTTCCCATATACAGTATCTTTCGTCCCATAAAGGGTCTAGTCCAAAATTAAAGTCACTTATCATCAGTCTCCTTACCTCCAGGAAACTAAGCAGTCTACTTATACCATATTTACTTAAAAATTACAAAGTCTAGAACATTTTAGATTTAGAGCTTAATAGTTGAAGAGCGTGGTTCATTGTATAATCAAAGTGCTACCTACCTTGCATGAGTTTGTGTGATTTTTTTTGTTTGTTTATTTTTGCTGTAGGGCACATGTGCTCACCAGAGGAAGATAGAGAGAGAGAGAGATAGAAAGAAAAGGAAGGTGAGAAATCACTCCTGAGAGGAAAGGCGGCCATGCTCCAGTCTCCTCTTGGGGTTTTAGGTGCACACACACCACGCACACACAGCATATTTTTCAGGCCATCTCGTCTGGGACTTGAATCACATGGGCAGCTAGGTGAGATCCAGTCACCTTAATCATCATGCCATCATGCTACCTGGCTGGCCTAACCTTGTATGAGATTTTGATGTTAGCTTTTAAATGCTTTCCATGAAATTCTAGTTAAAAGACTAAAGAGATGTTATCTTGAAATATACAACCAAAATGATCATTGTTAATAATTGTAGTTTTACCTTTTTATTATACATCTATTTCCACTCATATATATCTTGAATTTAAGAATTATATAAAAGAGTGTTGTTTTTTAACTATTTCTAACATTTAGAAATGTCATGAATCATTTTCCATGTCAAAATATTTCTCAGCACCTACATTGAGCATTTATTGAATGTTAACTTATCATTTGATGTATGCAATATACTAATCCAATAATTAGCCTACAAATTATATATTTATTTTTTTCTCTCTTCTCCCTTCACTAGGTAATGAATATTTCATTTAAATAAATGATTACTTTTTATGTCTCATATAATCACTAGCACAGAAAGAAAATGTTTAATAATGGGTTGAATGACACTTTTAATCAGCTATATATTTAGTTACATACATATAATATGTTTGATGGCCTTGTTTTACAAATTTTTTTTCTTCAAGTCCAAGTCTTGGAAGTACCCAGTCAAATCGATCAATTTGTTCAAGTGTCTATGCAAAGGCATCAACCTCTTGTCATCTAAAAAATAAAACAGCAAAAAGTCCAACTATATTAAGGCTTATCACTGTAAGAAATCAGTCAATGGGTGAGGGTGTCTAAACAGCAGCCATTACTTTATATTCCCAAATTAATCTTTCCAGATTTTCTCACTGATTCCCAGATAAACATTAATCACCTTTTTTTTTTTTTTTGAGAGGTTTTTGCTATAGAGCGCCTGCACTCACCAGAAAGACAGAGAGAGACAGAAAGCGAGAAATCACCCCCCAGGGGGATGGCCACGCCGCAATCCCTTCTCTTCCATTCTTCTCTCGTGATCTTGGGCACACACGCACATGCACCCAATGTGAGTTTAAGCCATCAGGTACAGGACTCGAATTGTGGTCAACTGCATGGGAGTCCAGCGACATAGCGGTTACGCCAACTGCTGATCCCAGCATTGACCCCTCTAACGGTTTGATGAAAAATGTTAAATAAACTTTCTTTGGTTCATCCTTATCTCAGCTTGATATTCTAGAGAAGAAAAACATTCATTGCAAACTACCACTGCACACAGTTTAAGGACAACCTGACTTGTAATACGTGTAGTGGCTTAGTTAACAAGATGAAATTCTCGCCTTTTTTATTGACAGTGCTGAGCTCCTGACTCTCTAAGTGTAAGGAGGAGACGCAATTTCATGTGAAAATTGTGTTTCTAACTCTTCAGTTTCCATAAAATTATATATAAAAGAACCATACCAACATGACTCTTCAGATCTCCTACACATCTTTTGTTAAAAATGTTCACTTTATATAATCAGTGTACATCACTACACCCTGTAAAATCAATTTAACCATCATGAGCACACTTCATACCAGTCCAGTTGATGATATCACACATGTCACAGATTGTCATCAGCAGACAATCGTCCATTTCTGTGTCCCTCAAATGCCTTGCCTCTCTATTTTCCTCCTAAACATTTTTTACATATGTTACTAAGAACAAGAGACACAGATTTATCATCTAGTATCTAATCTAGCTTTTTCCTCAATTTCAGTTTCTGGTTTGAGAGGAATTCCTGTTTCATGGATGAATGACACCTGAAATAATATGTCTTCTCTACACATTAAATGGAAGGGGATATCATGATCCCATCAGGAATTACAAAATTTTTAAATAATCAATACAATAACACTCAAAAATGTTGATAAATATAAAATTTTATCACCCATAGCTTTTAGCAAGATTTCTATAGAGCAATGTGTTCCTAGATAGTTCTGAGTTGAATCTCTTAAGATGATGAATATAATTTAGTACACATTTGTTATTGAGCTCATTTTAATAATTTCTGAATGTTAAGATGCATTTGGTAATAAAAACAAAATCTAGTATTTTAGATAGTTGTTGAGAGGACATCAGACATACAAAATGTCAACACCCAGGCAGGCTTATATTGAGTTGAGAAATGCAGGTAGGTCTTTTAAAAATACTTGTGCTTATCCACTAGCCTCACTGTACAAGCCTGAATAGATGTTAAGAGGTGTTGCAGTGGAGTGATAGGACTCCTCATTAGAGATATTTTCTTTCATATTTTTAATCAGTTTCTACAAGGAGAAAGGTGGCAGCCTACTTAATCTTGAGTAGGCACAATTAAAAGCCTATTGGAGGGGGCCAGCAGGCGGTGTGGTAGTTAAAGCACTGGACACTCCTACATGGCTGACCACAGTTCAAGTCCTGGATATGGTGGCTTGCTTTTCCACTTTTCCTCTTCTCTCACTATCTCTGTCTTTCTCTGGTCAAATTAAAATAGATGAATGAATAAATAAAATTGAATAAATAATTCTTTAAAAAATAAAAAAATAACAATAAATAAAATAGATAGTAAAACTAGGGTATTTAAAACTTTTCTACTGGAGAGAAATTCTTTAAAGAAGTTTTTTGTTTTGTTTTTGTTTTTGTTTTTTGTGGTAAATTAGAGTAGATTTATAATGGTAGATTGTCACCTACTAAACGTACAGGCTTGGCCAATATTGGAGTTAAAAGAGATATATTCTCATTATAAAGATATAAATAACCTTCAAGATAAAAGATGAAAAGGCACTGATACCAAATGTCACTTATATGAATGGAGCTAGCCCTTCACTAGATAATGAATATTTCAGTAAAATAAATGATGACATTTTTTGTCTCTTATAATCACTAGCACTAAAATAAAATGTTTATTAATGGGGTAAATGACACTTTTAATCTGTTATATATTTAGTTACATACATATATTATGTATGTTAAATTTACATGATAAAATATGTACATATATTAGATATTTATACAATATTTGTTTCCATTTTTTGACCAGGTCATGGTCCTTACTTTAAACAAAAATATTAACAGTTATAATTTGATCTAGTAACTTATAATTTGATCATTTGAAAACTTCAAATAATTTAAAACAGTGTTCTTAAAGGGTAAGTTTAAATAAGCATAATAATATGGACTATATTACCTCTATATAGACAATGGCCATACTTAGAATCTGTAGTGGATTGAATGGTGATCCCTAAAAAGAAATGTACACAAGCTAATCCCCAGCACCTGCAAATACTGCCTATTTGGAAAAAGGGTCTTTGTAGATGTGATTCATTTGAGAATTTGGAGATGAGATAATCATCAGTTTTTTAGTTATCCCTAATTCCAATAATAAGTGTCTTTCTGAGATAAAGAAAGAGGGAGATTTAAAACAAATGGGAGAAGACACACAGAGTTAACAACTATGTGAAGTGAAGTAGAGACACGGATGTGATGTTGGAAGAGGCAAGGGGCTGACGCCTTCAGAGGGAGTGCAATACCCTTTGCTTTCAGAATTCTAGCAGATCCGGGATTGTGAACGAATAAATTTCTATTGTTTTAAGCCAACATATTTGTGATAATTCGTGACACCAGCTGTAGAAGAATAATAGAGTATCTTGTACCTACCTTGAATCAATGTTCATAAGACAACTTTAGAAAAATAGATTTTGGAAAAACCACTTCATGTGAAGGTAAAATAAGCAAAGAAGTAAGCTTGAAGTTATGTGTGTGAATTTTATGAATTCTTGGAAACTATGACCCAGAGAGAAGGATGTTCCACTGTTTCCTTGTGAACAGTTAATGGAACAGGGAGACAGCATCATAGATTTTTTGGTTTCTATAAATATATTATGTCTGAAGAGAGTTTTATATAAACATGCATTAAATTATTTTTGCTACCAATTAAAAACTATCCCCATGGAATTCCAAGTGAAGAACATTAAAATCAGTATAGCACAATTTTACTTCGACACAATTGCACACAATAAGCAATATCTGAAACACACTTAATTTCTCCCTTTAAATTATATATTATTAATAGTGTTGAAGATATTTCAGCCTATTGCTACTTCATAAAAACATTTGTTTCTTCCTTTTTTTTTTACTGTAAGTACAGCTTTGTTGCAAAGTGCAAAGCAAGGATTGCTGGCAGCTGATGGTGAAAAGACCTGGTCTCCCCAAGGTGTTTCCCGCATACTTTTTAAAATATATATATTTTATTTTATTTTATTTCTTTTATACATTAAATCACTATACATCACCTAGCTAGTAAAGTAAATTTTCCAACATGAATACACTTCACATCAGTCCAGTTGGAGATAGTATACACATTATCATCAACAGATAATATGGTTTTTTTAGGACAAAACTAGGGGATGAGGTCCTAGGCATATAATCATATGATTGGTTGAAGAGGGCATGACAGTCTGGTTAGTTTTATGCCTTGATTAATAAACGCAGTCTTCACTGTCATTTCAATGTTGCTGTTAAGAAATAGACCAATAAAAATTAAACTGAAATAGACCGCATAAAAATAAAATTGAAAATAGACTAAAATCTTAAGCAACTATCATGCTGGAATAGAGAAGAAAGTCTCATGATGGTGGCGCCTAAAACTGTACCTTCCCAAAGCAATAAATAAGACAAAAACAACTCAGAAAATGAACACCTTCCATGATCAGTATGAGCAATTTTTCACCCAGGCATCCTGCAACTCATCATGTTTTTCTAGTTGAGATCCATTCTATTTCTCTAGCTCTTAATAGTAATATTGGCTGCTAACTTGCTCTATTCTATTTTACAGTGGGAAAATATTTATATAAAATATAATTATTTCAATTCTTAAGGTTATCTTGATAGGGTGATAATCTGGGCTAGTTCTGAAAAGAAATAATTATATGATAAACTAACCTGTTATACCATTTCAGCAAGAAAAAGATTTACTGCAACTGTTTCTAGAATGTTCTTTTTCTTGAATGAAGTTTTACTGACTACAAATATCTTTATTTAGGTCAGTCCTATATAAAGTCCTTTTATTAATTTGGTTATTTCAAAACTTAATTCAGAAACAATGTGTAAAGTTTCTTATTCCTCAACCCCTTTTCAAGATTGCAGTGGTGGCCATGATGACCACAAGCAGGTCCAATTGGCAGTGATGGTGAGAGAGATCATCAGGACCCCCTGAGACATCCTGTCCACAGCACAATAGGGAGTGTGTGCCTGGATTGGAGGGGGGCATTGGTGTCTATTCCAACTACCTGCAATGCACATCTATTCAGGAGGGAAGGTCTGCCAAGAATGTCATCTCTGGCATAGCCATGGTGATTACTGCATCATCTTTCCTATTTCAACAACCAGCACTCAAAACCACCTTCCAGCACGAATTAGTCTCTTCTCAATACAGGAACTTTAGCACTGAAGTTTCCCTTAGAAAAACACTTTGACCTAGAATAAACTCTACAGGTAAGAGAAACCTACCTCTAACATGGGTACTGAATCCTATTCCGTTTGGTAGCCTCCACAGGATTAAGTCCCAGATGTGGCAGTATTCACTGAACTTCCTTAAACTTCTTCAATGAACCCCAGGAGCATAAATTTTTATTTTAGAATCAGATGACTAAAAAACATGGTAGAGTTTATACTGAGAACTCAAATTCCCAGCAGAATCATAAGACAGCACACTACTTATCTTCTACCCAAGGGAGTGGTGGATCTCGAAATCTCTCTGAAGGAGGGCAAAGATTGCATCTTAGTGTCCTTGGAGGAAACATTCTCAGCAACAGGCAGGGGAGAACTCAGCATCAAGCTGTTAAAGCACACGCTTTCAAACACTCAAGGGCGAGAAACCTGACACAGGTATCTCAAGTTGCAATATCAATCACTCAAAACAATTACGGTTTTATGATTTCATGCTCCTCTACTTCCCCATCAAGATAGAGAGGCTGGAACTTCCAGATTGTGGGGATAGTTCCATAGAACGTGTTATGACAATTCTGTGGTGGACTAGATATCTCAATGCCAAGGTATATAGCTCTAGTAGGACATGCTGATTACTAATGATGATGGATTAACACGGCCATAATCAATGACTGAGTCCTAACTATGTTCAGAAGATGTTGGGACCAGCAGTTAGCATAATGGCTATGTCGCTGGACTCCCACATAGTCAACCGCGGTTCGAGTCCCAGACCCGGTGGCTTAAACTCACGCCGGACGCGTGTGCGTGCATGCCCAAGATCCCGAGAGGAGAATGGAGGAGAAGGGATTGCGGAGTGGCCATTCCCCGTGGGGGGTGATTTCTCGCTTTCTATCTCTCTGTCTCTCTCTGTTTGTCTGACGAGCACACGCGCCCTATAGCAAAAACCTCTCAAAAAAAAAAAAAGTAGAAGATGTGCCAAATGCTTTGTGCAGAATGTACATATACATATATGTATATATATATATACTTATGTGTGTATATATACATATACACACACATGTATATACTTTCATATACATATATACATATAAAATAATTATTCTCATTGTATAGATATGAAAACCGAAGTTTAAATATACTGTCAACTATCCTTATGTTGATCTAGGACCTTTGGAAAGTCTCTTAGAACCTGTCAAAAGATCTGTGGAATTAAAACTACTTTTGCCATTACGCCAACTGCTGGTTCCCACGTAGTCAACCATGGTTCATGTCCCGGACCCGGTGGCTTAAAACTCACGCCGGGTGTGTGTGCGTGCGTGCCCAAAATCCCGAGAGGAGAATGGAGGAGAAAGGATTGCGGCGTGACCATCCCCCCTGGGGAGTGATTTCTCATTTTCTGTCTCTATGTCTCTCTCTGTCTGGCGAGCGCATGCGCCCTATAGCAAAAACCTCTCCAAAAAAAAAAAAAAAAACTACTTTTGCAATATTTAGACACATCTTCCATGTTTTTACCTTTATTTTCTCATAAGTCCACATTGATTTTTCCAATAGCAATATGATACATATTGCAACAGAAAGAATGAAGCAAAAATAAAATGCAGTTATCTTCTATTAAGCCAAACATTTTTAAAAATTGTAAAAATGTAAAAGTTACTTTTACCCTCTATCTTATGAAATATAATTTAAAAATTTTACCCAATAAAATATTTTATTTATATTAATTTACAGTGAAACTAAAAGTAACTTCTTAATAAATCCTTCATTTTAACTTACATTGTTACAACTATCAGGAAATATTATTTATAACCAAAGTATCATTCAGTCTTAAGTAATTTTTAAGAATTTCAAGGTGTCTTAAAACCCAAGGGTTAGAGAATTATTGCACTAAATGGCAGATTCCCAATCTAGCAAGGGTCCGAGTGGGAAAAATATGATCACTATGTAATGCCAAAGGTGTATTAGTTTTCTGTTGCTGCTGCAGCAAATGAACAAAAACATGATGGCCAAAACTACAAACACTCACTATCTCCAGAAAATGAATCTATTATCTCACTGGTCAAAGGCCTGGTATGGGCTAACTGGGTTCTCTGCATAGGTCTCTTAGGCTAAATCAAGACTTTGGCTGGGTCTGCAATCCTCATTGAAGGCTTAGGATCCTCTTCAAACTTCAATGGTTATTGGAAAAATTAGCTTGCTTGTGATTGTAGGGCTGAGGTCTCTTTCAATTTTTGTGGGTGTAGCCATTGTTTTGATTGTACTTTGTTTTCAGGATTATACCGGTAAAACTAGCTTCCATCTTCTGTTACATTTCTTTGAAAAAATGTTTCAGGATCTTGATTCTAGTTTAAAATTTCTCTTGAAAGCTCTGCTCTTGTTCGCAGTTCATCTGGGTGCAATAGTTTTGGCTCCTTTTAAGCAGAAAATTTGTACAATTTAAATTTTTTCTTTTTTAAAAATTTATTTTATATGTTTAATCACCATATAAATTTTTTTAGCAGTCCCAGTATTTCAGTTTTTATTGCCAAATAATAGTCTATTACATAAATATACCACAATCTTTTTGTTCATGCATCAGCTTATGGACATTTTAGTTGTTTCCATATTTTGGTTGTTATGAATGCTGCAATAAATATTCACAAACAAGTTTTTAGATAAACATATGTTTTCATTTCTCTTGGTGAATACTTGGGAGCAGAATTTCTGGACTATTTGATACCTCTGTTTAACCTTTGAGGATCTGTCAGAGTATTTTCCAAAACAGTCACACCATTTTATTATACATATCTACCAGCAGTGAACATGTAAATTCGGCATGTAAATTGAATTTATCCAACATGAATACATTTCACACCAGTCCAGTTGAGGATACAAAACATGTTATCAACAGATAATAATTCATTTCTATGTCCCATAAATGTCTTGCCTCTCTGTTTTCTTCCTTAATTTCTTTGCTTACACTCTCCCACTTCTCCCACCCTCTTCCCACATTGTCTCCAGTATCCATAACCATTTTCAATGCTTCTATGTACTCTAATCTTTCAGTTTCCACCATAGAGTGCAGGCAGTTAGTATAGGTTAAGTGGAGACATACAAGAGACATACAATGTCTCTCTTCCACAGCCTAAACTGCTTCATATTCATCTACTTTCTATCAAATGCCAGGGTCTTGTTTTTTATGGCTGAATAGTATTCCTTTGAGTATATGTGCCACACTTTTTCAATCTATTCTTGGGTTTGTGAAAATTTGGGTTGGTTTCATGTCTGAGAAATCATGAATAATGCTGCTACAAACAGATGTGCAAGCACTTTTCCAACTGAGCATTCTCCTGTCCTTGGGTAGATACCCAAAAGCAGAATTGCTGGATCATATGGTAGTTCTATTTATTGTTTATTTTTAATGTTTGCCATTCTGACTTGGATTAGGTGATATCTCATTGTGGTTTTGATTTGCAGCTCCCTTATGATAAGGGATGTTGAGTATTTTTTCATATGCTTTTTGGCTGTTCATGTCCTCCTTAGAGAGTTGTTTATTCAGCTCATTTTTTATTCTTCTAATTAGGCTAATCATAATTTTTCAGGTAAGTGGCTTGAGTTCCTTGTGTATTCTGATTATCAGTCCCCAGTCTGGGGCAAAGTCTACAAAAGCATTCTCCCATTCTGAGGGTTGTGTGCAATTTAAATTTTTGCCAGAATTGTGTAAGTTAAACCAATTGAGATTTCTGTGGTGTTGGCTATATTTCTTTAACTAGGAAATGAAAAAGAATATTTTTTCCTTGAGGATTGACATGAATGATGAATGTTATTTCTTTCTTGAATTCTGTCAACATGAAAATAACAAATTTTGGAACTCTAATATTTTGTACATGCCTGTATGTAATGATTATTTCTTCTTGGTGAATTGCTTCTTTTTAAAATATAAATTGTGTACCTTCATGTGTCATAATACTTTTGAACTAAAGTTTTTTTCACTGATATTTTAAGAGCCACCCAAGTTCTTTTTTAAGTACTATTTTTTATTGAATAAACTTTTCCCATATCTTCACTTCAAATCTATTTGTATATTGATATTTGATTTGTTTGTTTATAAATTTTCTTTATACACTTTATCAGTAATAATTTTGAGTACACATCTGCATTTATATGTATACATATTCATAAATTAATCAAAATTTTAAATTATCATGTACAGTACAAAAAAACAAAAATAAAAATACATAAAATGGTTATAAAATTATCTATAGATTAGAAATGAATATCTTATAGACAAGGTATAGTATATACAATTTATTTTTACTCATTCTGTCAACTTGTGTCTTTTGATTGGAATGTGCAATCCATTTATATTTAAAGTAATTACTGATAAGCAAGTTATTTCTTTTGCCATTTTCATTTACTTTCTGTATGTTTTACAGTTTTGGGTCATTATTTTCTCCATTACTATCTTCTTTTTATTTTATTAATTTTTACAATGACACATCTTGATTGGTGTCTCATTTCCTTAATTGATGTATTTCATAGATATTTTCTTTGTGGTTTGCATATAATATCTTAAAATTATAACTATTATCTTAAAATTATAATTATTCTAACTTTTATTTATCTGAACTTAATTGTGTTGTATAAAAAAGCTAATTCTTAAACTGTTTTATTACTCTCCCCACTACTTTATGTAACCAAGATTTTCTCTTAAATATTTCTTTATTATGCATCCACTAACAGAGATATATAATTATTATAAGTCTTTTTGTTGAAATCTGTGAAAAAGAAAAAGTAGAACTACAAACTAAATGCAATAATATTGTATATTATATTTTCTTATGTGTTTACCTTTATGGAAATATTTCTTTATATTTTCTTTCATCTTTAAGTTACAATTTAGTGTTCTTCCTTTTGTTTTTGTTTTAAGAAAGAGTTTTGTGCGCATGTGCTCACCAGAGAGAAAGAAAGAGAGAACTCAGTCCCCAGGGAAATGGCCATGCTTCTCCTTCTCCTCTTCTCTTTTCAGGATCTTGGGCATGCAGGTACACATGCCTGGCATAAGTGTGAAGCCACCAGGTTTGGGACTTGAACTGCAGTCAACTACGTAGGAGTTTTTATTGTTAAGTCATAAAGAGGTATCAAAATTAAAAGCAAAATTACAGGGTAAGACTTAACAAAACTACTAGGAGCATCAAAAGAAGTGAAATGGGCCCAGGTGCAGGGCAGTAGGAATTAATGGACATGGGAAGGACAAAGATGGGGAGAACAGTGAGCATGTGCTGAAGATACTAGGGAGAGGATCTGGTGAAAAATTTTATTTTAGACGAGAGCCTAGGTAAAGAAATAATGGGTAAGATTTCTAAACCCCACTTTGTGCTTAAGAGTCATCCTTGCCATTGCCGCTATCTCTGTCATCCTCTCCTTCCTCAGCCTCTTTTTCATCATCTTTGATCAACTCCAGCTGGTCATCCCCTGGATCTTCATTATCATCATCATCCAGTAGGTCCCCCTCCTCAGCAGAGTCATCTGCACCCCCCTCAGACTCCATCTTCACATTAGTCTCATCTTTCTTCTGGGAGCTGCTGCTCTGCTCCTCTTCTGACTTATCATTCTTCACCTCTACTGTTTGTTTGCTCTGTTCCTTTTCGATTTTTTCCAAGTTTTCCGGAAGAGAATCCACTTTTTGTTTTATCTGGGTCAACTCCTTCTTAATGGCCTGAATGTCATCTCCTTTCAACTTTCCAGACTTGGATGACGATCCTCATTGTCCCCTCTTAGAATTGAAGCTTTTGCCCCTTCGTGAAGTGTTCCCAGATACATGCTGGCGTTTCGAGGGCACTACAGCACGAGCAATAGGAGGTGGCGGTGGAACACGTGCTGGGTAACTGTACATCCTGTCATAATAATGAGCAACCCACAATTTTGCCATACTTCGAGAAGATTGCTTCCACATCAGACTTCTTGACCACAAGAGTGCTGAGATTCCCAATGAATACACGGGAATTCATGGAGCGAGGATCTGTCTTGTTGGTAACATTGCTGGCCATTGCAATTGATGGTAAGATTCCTCACAAAGCCAAAAAGTGTAGCTGAAGATCAAAAAAATCTCACAAGAAGGTGAGGGAAAAGAGATTCGATTCTGAATCTCTCGCTCCCAAGTTCTAGGCAAAGAAACCGACTGCAGCTGGAGGTAGGAAATGCGGCCACAACTGCTCCGTCTCCAACTCTTCACAAAATTCCAGCTGTCTTTTGACTTTCAACATTTTCTGCAGAGAAATGTTTTGATAATATTAGTCTGCTGAGAAATATTTTGATAATATTAGTAGGGATCCCTTGCACACAATGTGCCAACTCTCCAGATGCTTTCAAGATTCTGCTTTTGCCTTTCAACAGTTTTTCTACAATGTGTCTGTGTGGATTTCGGGGGTGATGGGAGGCTGTTATACTTCCTGTTTGCACATATTCTGCAAGAAGCATGAATTTGTATGTTCCTATTTTTCACCAAATTAGGAAGATCTTGTAAATTATTTCTCCAAATAATCTATCTTTCCCATGTTTGAGGTAAGAGGTACTGACAGACAGCCATACAGGGAGTCATTCTGCTGAGCCCCATGGAAGCCAAGTGTGTGTGAAGGATGATAAATTGGTTTCGTGAACAAACAGATCTGTTTAAGACCGACTTCTCCCAAGAAGTTCTTCTGAAACAAAGTTAATTGGACTGAACTAAAAATCTCAGAGCATTTGGCCTGTGATGGAAAGTCACACTGGAAGCCCTTTATCTGATTTCCTGATGATTGCATGTCCTATCCTGGGTGCCCTAACATTGTAAACTCTCTCTCTTTTTTTTTTTTTTTTTTTTTTTTAGTTTATTCATTTATTCTTCTATAAAAAGGAGAGAGGGAGAGAGAGAGAAAGAGAGAGAGAGTAGAGTTAGGCATCCTGAACAGGTTCTTTACTCTGCAATCCAGCCTCAGCCAGTCAGGATCATAGACATGTGTGCATGCACCTGACTTCACAAGGTGAACTTTGGCTGAAAATCCAGGACCTTCCTATATGGGCTCAGAACTATGAAGTGTTGTATAACTGCTGCACTGCTTTGGCTGGACAACATTGCATACTCTGATTGCAACGGGAGGGACCAGATGAAAGCTCTGGGATTGTACTTCTAAGTGTATATCATAACACTAGATACCTAGAAGATATTTCAGGTCAGCTTCAATTTATTGGCCACAGTTACTCTGTGTTTAAATTAATGTCCCAGGCAAGAAAAAAAAAAGTCATACAGAAACAAAAGTAGAGAAAGATTCATGCAGAGACATAGTTCTCTAAAGTAACCAGGAGAAGAATGGTTTGGATAGTGATTGGAGCTCATGGCTATATTAACTCCTCCATGCAGACCTAATCATGCTTCTTGGGGTAATTTTAATCATATTCTTGAACTACTGTTGATCCAGAGAAACTATGTGTTTCTTGACACGTCCCTCAAAATCTGGTCTATTCAAGTTTGTGATGAAGTAGATTGTTTCTGCTTAGGACTTGAATCTGCAATTTAGGAGTCTGACTCCAGACTCAAATCTGGTGTGATCTCTCAGCCTGACTGTATTTACAAAGACTTACCTGGCAGGCCTCGGGGGGAAAAGCTGCACTTCCCATATAAAACTTGGTGCAGAGTCAACGTATTTTAGTTTTTCAAAGGAAGATACAGTCAAGATTAGACTTCCTTGGCTAGTCATGCTGGTATATTACATTCCTAGCCCAGATGTCTCTATTTGGAGTCCTTTTTATTTGAGTGGCTTTCCAGAGGCATTCCTTGTGTACCTCTGCCTTGATCTTACTTTTCTGTGGGAGGAGGGGGAGAACCTTAATGACACCTTTCTCCAATCTGGTTTAGTATTCAGTATTTTTCCACTTCTAGTCTTCCCATTCTTCCTCTTCTCAACCCTCTGTACTTCCTTGTCATAAAATACTATGACCTTTTGTTCAGGGCTCCTTCAGCAATGAGAGTTCCTACATCTGCAGTGTGGGAGCTGAACTTACTCTGGTTTAATCTCTTACTATATTATCACATAAATGGTTAAAAGCTTGATTTTTGTTTTCATTTTGACTTTTTGTTCTGACTACCAAGACATTTGGTGTGATCTTTCAGCCTGACTGTATTTACAAAGACTTACCTGGCAGGTCTCGAGGGGAAAAGCTGCACTTCCCATGTAAAACTCTGTTGTCTCCAGCTTAGCTCAGCTGTTGACAAAATAGGGTTGGGTTTGAGTAATGAACTTTTATCCTGTTGGCCCAGCTGCAGTGGAGTAGGTAGTAAGATGCCTGTACATCATGCTGGAGCCATGTGTGAAGGCCTGGGGTTCAGATCCTGAGAGTCCTGAGTATGCCAGTGTATCCATTCTCAGAAATCTCATGATCCTGACTGGCTAGAAATCTGTCAGGAATATCATGGCATGGCAAGACTTGTTAAAGGTCTCTCACTTTCCTGAAATAAATAAAACTAAAACTAAACTTTTATATTCTGCAATCTCACTGAATTTTACTAATTCTAACTGATGTTTGCAAATTCCATAGGATTTACCATATACAAACATTCAGGTTTTACTCACAACTTTCCAATCTAGATTCCTTTTATTTCTTTTTCTTGTTTCATTGACCAGCATAAAATCAATGCTGCATATTTGCAGCAAGATACTAAATCCTTGATCATGTTTCTTATCTTATAGTGAAAGCATCCCATCTGTAATAATTAATTATGATCTTAGAAGAAGTGTTCTCTTCTGCTCATTATCATATTGAATAACTTCCCTTATGTTTCTAGTTTGATGAGTATATGTGTTTATCATGAAAAACTGTTGGAATTGTAAGATGCCTTTATTATACGTAATGTGATGGACTTTTGATTCATTATTTTATTAATAAATTCTGTTAAATTGACAGTTCTGAATATTAAAAGAAACTTGCCTTAAAATAAATCTCCCTTGGCCAAGATATTTAATCCTTTTAATGCTTACTGGATTTGTTTTGCCGGTATTTGCTGAGAAATTTTGCATCTATCTTCATGAGGAATTTTTCTGTCATGTGTTTGGTTTTGGTATCAAATGATACTATCCTCATAAAACAAGCTGGAAAATATTTCATTGTATCCAATTTTTTGAGAGAATTTGTGAAGAAAGAGTAATGACTCTTCTTTTTAAAATTTAGTATCACTGCAACTGTGTGATCAAAATGTTTTAACTAATTCAACTGCTTACACTAAATCTATTTGCATTATCTGTTTTCTTTATTCTTTTTTTCTTTTTGTAAGATGGCAGAAAGTGTTTTTCTAGAGAATTTTCCTATTATCTAAGCTCCTAATTGTTTTGCACACAGTTGTTTACAGTATTCCTTTAAAATCCTTTCATAACTATAAATTTGAGAATGAAGTTGGGTTATATCCCTAATGTTAGTCATTTGAGTTTTCTCTGTTTCTTTTATTGGACATTCTAAGTACTTTGTCAATTGTATTGATCTCAAAGAACTAACTTTGCTTTCATTGATTTTATGTTATTTCTTTTTTATTTTTAAAATATCCATTTAATATAAATTATTTCTGTTCTTCTGCTTTATGGGGTTTAGTATGCATTTCTTTCCAACTGGGTCATTTGAAATAAACTGCCAAGAAATTTATGTAAATATTGTCAAAAATAGCTTTCCCATCTCTTCCACTCTTTAAATGGAAATCAGTCTGGGAACTGAATGCGTACTCAATAAATAGACTTCAGTGGGAGAGGGGTAATGGGGAGTATTCTAAGTTAGAATAATACATTATTTTTCATAGTAATTTTGAAATTAGAAATAACTCTTTAGGGCTAGAATTTGAAAAATTATCATTTTAACATCAAATATCTAATTAGAAATTTTTTCTGAGTTTTTACTTCAGCAAACCACAGGTTTTAAAAGGCAAGTCTGCCCAACCAATCTTCTATCTAGCCCTCACATGGATCTTATCTTCTGCAATGATCTGTAAAATGTACTCTTCACCAAAGCATTCCTCAGGCTATAGATGAAAGGGTTCAGCATAGAGTTCAAGAGACTGTGAAACAGGGAAAGCATTTTCTCCTTCTCTATTCGTTCATTAGATTCTGGGACCATATAAACCACCATATAAACCAAAGAAGAATCTCAACACACAGAGGTGGGAGGAACAGGTGGAAAAAGCTTTCATGCGGTCCTCCTTGGACTGAATCTTTAGGATGGCCCAGAGGATGTGAAATGTACGAGATGAGCAGTAGGCAAAGGGACCCAACTAAGATAAAAACACCAATAGCAAAACTGACCACTTGGTTGATCCAAGTGTCAGCACAGGCCAACCTGGGGACAGACAGAAGGTCACAGAAGACGTGATTTACTATGAGATCCACAGAAACCAACCTTAGAAGGAGAACTGCATGTATCAAAACCAGAAGAAATCCACATGACCAGGAAGTGACAGCCAAGACCACACACGATCTCCAGCTCATGACTGACAGTGTTCTGGAAGGGTGACATATTGCTACATACCTGTCATAGGACGTTACCACCAGAATCAGGCACTCCATGAGAGAAAAAGCCAAATGCGCGAAGGTCTGCATTATGCATGAAACAAAGGAAATGGTCCTTTTGTGGTTCACTGGGTTTGACAGCATCTTGGGGACACTGTTGGAAGCATAGGACTTGTCAATGACAGCCAGGTGTGAGAGGAAGAAGTACATGGGGGTGTGCAGTCTGGGGTCCAGAGAGATGAGCCCAAAGACGATGCCCTTTGCCAGCAGACTGAAGACACATAGCAGGGAGAAGACCCAGAAGAGGAGCACTTCCTTCTCTGCACTGAGCTGGAATCCCGCCAGTATGAAATCTGTGACCCATGATTGGTTGTTCTGCATTCCTTAACTACAGTCTGTCAAGGAGTGAAGTTTATGATACAAAGGAGAATCAAGGAAAACCAGGGTTAGTCTCTCAAAGCAAGTTCAGAGAAAGGTTCTGTGTTTTTTCTCATTTGACACCTTCCTGAATTCTCAAGATTTGTTGCCTTTCTGTTTTTAAATATTTATTATTAAATAAATTTAAACTTGAAAAAAAATGTAAAGACTTAAACTAATTGCTCTCATATGCTTTCATGTAGACTCAGCAAAGGTTACTTTTTTCTTATCTTAGTGTCTATATATATACTCTTTGTTTATTTATTATTTAATGTTATTGTCTGATATCTCATTTACATTTTATTATTGTACATCTTTATAGCATACAATATAGTTTCTCAAAGCATATATGCAGTGCATGTCAATCTAATTAAAGATATTACCATGTGCACCACCGTCAACTGATAACTTCATACTTTTTTCTACATTTTTTTTCTGCCACAAGGCATGTGCAATTGCTGGAGAGAGACAGAAACAGTTAGAGGGATAGTGAGAAATAACCCCCCTGGGAGGATGGCCTTATCACAATCCCTTCTCCATTTTCTTCCTAGGATTTTGGGCACACATGAACTTGTGCCAGGGATGAGTTTCAAACCACCAGGTCCAGGACTTCAATTGTAGTCTTTCATGTGGGAGTCCAGCATTTTAGCCACCATTTCACCTGCTGGCCCCAACTTTCTATTCTCGTGTCTGTTAAATGTTCTTTTGTTGTTGTTGTTTTTTCTGAGTCCGTCCCACCCACCCTCTACTAATCACCACATTCCTATACAGTCTCTGATATCTACAGTTGTCCTTTCTACTATTCTATCTTTACTGCATTCATTTTTTAAAGCCATTTTGATTAAAGTGTAGGCATCATGCCTTTTTTTCCTAAAGTCTTAAGTTTTTTGGTTTTTGGTTTTTTTTTTTTCTTGGAGAGGTTTTTTTCGCTATAGGGCGCGTGCACTCACCAGGCAGACAGAGAGGGACATAGAGACAGAAAGCGAGAAATCACCCCCCAGAGGGGATGGTCACGCTGCAGTCCCTTCTCCTCCATTCTCCTCTCGGGATCTTGGGCATGCACGCACATGCGCCCGGCGTGAGTTTTAAGCCACCAGGTCCGGGACGCGAACCGCGGTCAACTACGTGGGAGTCCAGTGACAGCCATTAAACTAACTGTTGGTTCCCCTAAAGTCTTAAGTTTTAAACTAAGGTAAGAAACATTCACTAGCCTAACAATAGTGCAATGATATAAATCAAGAAATTAAATATTTTCTCTAATGTGTAGTGTTTTTCTTTCTCCTCCATTCATCCAGGACATAATCCAAGTTTGTTTGTTTTTTTTCATTCGACATTCTGGTACATTTTGAATATAAAGCAATTCATTCATAGATTGTCCCTCAGAATGGAAGTGTATAATGTTCCTCATGTTTTGACTCAAATAATCTACTTTCTACAGAAAATGTAAGTGTCCTTCTTGGTGCATGATATTAAACTGTCCTATTGATGAAGTTAATTTGGGTCATATTGTTAGTATGGCATTTCCCAAATATCTCCATTATATAATTATTAATTTCCCTAATCCATTTCTTTTTTTTTTTTTTTGAGAGGTTTTTTTGCTATAGGGCATGTGCGCTCGCCAGACAGAGAGAGAGATAGAGACAGAAAGTGAGAAATCACCCCCCCAGGGTGGATGGTCACGCCGCAATCCCTTCTCCTCCATTCTCCTCTTGGGATCCTGGGCACACACTCACACGCGCCCGGCATGAGTTCTAAGCCACCAGGTCCGGGACGCGAACCACAGTCGACCACGTGGGAGTCCAGCAACATACCCGCTATGCTAACTGCTGGTTCCCCCTAATCCATTTCTGAGGAATTCATTAAAATTATTATGTATCTTCTTCCTCATAAAGGAACTAGTCAGTCCTTCCTTTCAATCACTCGTCTAAGCATCCATTGACTGCAGAATGACCATTCTCATTTGGGAGGTGCTTTCTCACTCTAATGAGTACAGTCATCCTCTGATAATTTAGAAGAAAAAAAATCTATTTAATAGAAAGCGTATAAAGATAATCTAGGGAATTAGGATACACTCATAAGGGTAGGCCCATTACATGTAAGTTTAGTCAATAATAATTGAAAGCTTTATGTACTCATTATGAAGACATGATTAATCCTCAAGATAAAATAAATAATAAAGTATGGATACAAAATGTTACTTATTTTAAGGGAGATCTGCCTTTCCACCAGATAATGATTGATATGTTTGGTACTTTTTTATGTCTCTTATAATAACCAATACAGTTATAAACATAACAGATACTAAGAAAATGTTTATGAATGGGATGAATGACATTTCCAGTCAATTATATATTCAGTTATTCATAACAATGTGTATAGAAAATATATTAAAATATAATATGCATTATATAGAGATATTACATAGAGGTATATATTTTATGTTTTATATAGAGATACATATTAGAGATAGATACAAAATTTTTCTTATCTATTGATCAAAATATGGTTCCTACTTCCAAAAAAATTGTCAGTTATAATTTGAAAATCTGAAATTTAAATTTTAAAAACTATGCTTTTGGACCAGCAGGTGGTTTGGTGGTTAAGGTGCTAGACTCTCACATATCTGACTGCAGTTTGAATCTCAACCCTGGTGGCTTGCTTTCTCACTCTCTCTCTCTCTTATTAGTTAAAAAATAAATAACAATAAACAATACAATTAAATAAGTAAATAAATATATATTTTTTTAAAATCTCTGGTTTCAAAGAATAAATTTGAGTAAGCATAATGAGATGAACTATATTATAATCTACATATAAGACAACATACTTGATATATCTTGTAGTGGATTGAATGGTGACCCCCAAAAGATATATCTTTATTCTAATCCACAGTACCTGAGAATTTTGCCTTATTTGGAAAGAGGATCTTCACAGATGTTATTAACTTGTGGCTCCTGAAATGAGACTATCTTCAATTCTATGGGTTGGTCCTAACTTAAGTAAGTATCTTTGTAAGAATAAAGAAGTTTTGAAATAAACAGAAGGTACACTTAAGTGAAAGTGATATGAGATGAAACCTAAAGAACTGTGACCAGAACCAAGAACGTTGACACTCACCAACAGTTGGAAGAGGCAAAGGAAATATTTTCCCCTTGAGGCTTCTGAGGAAGCATGATTCTACTAGATTTCAGAATTTTAGATTAGAAAACTGTGAAAGAACAAATTTCTATTATTTTAAGCTATCACATTTATATAATTTGTGACACCAGCTGCAGACAATGAGTACAGTATTATGTCTGCTTTAAATGGATGCACAATAGAAAAATAGATTTTTGACAATCTATTTCATATAGATATAAACTAGCCTAAGACTAGGCTTGAAGTTATGTGTGTGCAATTTATGAACTTTTGCAAAGTACGAGCCTAAGGGAAAGATCAGTTATGTGGACATTTGTTTTCTTTTTATTTTAATTTGCTCTATAGAGAAAGGAAGAATGAAAAAGCACTCCCCTTTTCCCCCAGAAAGATGGTCACATCCCAATCTGTTCTCTTCTCGGGATTTTGGGCATGCAGGCTCACATGCCTAGTTTGTTTGTTTGTTTGTTTGTTTTTTAGCTTCCTGGTCTGGGACTCATGCAGTAGGCCATATGGGATCCATCTGCTACCACCATGCCACCAGCTGACCCATGGGCAGTGTTTGTTTATTTATTTTTTAACGATGGCTCAGTGAAGATCACAGATTCTTTAATTTCCATAAATATATTGCATTTGAAGAAGATTCTATATAAATGAGCACTGAATTGTTATTACTGTAATAAAAAAATCTATCTACTGGGTGCCAAATGGAGAGAGTAACATTAGTATAGCAAAATCTTACTTGGACAATAGACATAATAATCAATGTCCAAAGCACACTTAACTTCTATTAAAGATAACAATGTTTTTGAAGATAAGCCAATCTATTGCTACCTAATAGGAACATTTGTTGTTTATTGACCTTTTAGTCTAGTTATTTTTGTGTCTAGGTTAGTAAATATTTTAACCTTCATTATAATTTCCATTTAGATATTAAAAATAGATATTAAAGTGAAATTGAAATTGAGATTAAAATTCTTAAGTAGCTATTACCCCAGAATAGAGGAAAAAATATCACAGTAGTTATTATTTTTTCTTCCAATATAGTGAATAAAACAATAGCAACTCAAAAAACAGAGGTTTATTATAAT
The DNA here is from genome assembly GCF_000334495.1 of Tupaia belangeri chinensis. Lineage (NCBI taxonomy): Eukaryota > Metazoa > Chordata > Mammalia > Scandentia > Tupaiidae > Tupaia > Tupaia belangeri. The sequence goes on from NW_006160158.1 coordinate 160,489, forward strand.
CAGTATAAGCAATTTCCATCCAGGTAGTCCTGTAAAGTCCTCTATTAATTTGGCTATTTCAGAAGCTTGTTCATAGGAAACACCTGGATATGGGCTCTCCTTCCTAGAGCCCCGTCCCATTGAGATGGTAGTGCTGACTCTAACCATCACTGTCAGGTCAGGTGCGGGGGTAATGATGGGAGTGATGCTGAGAGAATCCTTGACACTCAGGACACACACAGTAAAGCAGCAAAAGCTTCAGGACCGTGGTGAGGGACAAATTGGTGTTTCTTCTGACTACCTGAGATGTGCACTGATTCAAGAGGGAAGATCACTCAGGAATGTCATCCTTCTGGTATGGCCATGATGATTCCTGCTAGCTTCCTGTCCTGTTTCTACAACCAGTATTGAAAACCACCTCCCTCTGATTTTTATGAATCTTTCTTTTAAAAGGTGATGTTAACGGTAGATTTTTCCTTCAGGAAACACTTTGACCTAGAATATAACCTACAGAAATGAGAGAAAGTATCTCTAACATGGGTATCAATTTCTCTTCCTTCTGGCGGCCTTCATAAGCTTAATCCCAGATATACGGGAAGATGCACTGGATTTGCTGAAACCTCTTCATTGAACCCCAGAAGCATAGCTTTTATTTCAGAATCAGATGATTAAAAATATTCTGGAGATTCTATTGAGGATTCAAATTCCCGGAAGGATCATAAAATGTCTTGCTAAGGAATGAAAAGTGGTGAGTAAAGTTAGATCTTAGAATCTTCTCTAGAAAGGACAGCAAAGATGGTGTCCAGCTGTCTTACTCAGAACTTAGCCCGCAGCAGTAGATGGCTGGGGTTGGGGGAAGGGCAGATGAGACATGCTGAGGTTTTTCATGCAGGAGGAGAAATTCCGATGTCCTGGCACTCCTGGAGATAGCCTCTGCCTGGGAGCTGGCTGGAGAGGGAACCCTGTGGCCTTGGGAGCAGCTGCCCGGAATAGAACTTCTTGCTGAATAGAGAGATAGAAGGAAAGAAACTGGTCATGATTCAAATCTCATAGATTTGCTGTCTTTAAAGAATTTAATAGATGTCCTAAATTAAATGTGTATTTGCTCCATATGCTTAGGGTCATTTCCAGAGACTTCAAATGACTGTTTTAAAATAAATTTCACCAGTTTCACTGAGGCATATGTCTAAAGAGCTTCTCATGCTGTTGTGCTAGAGTAGGATTCCCCATAAATGCTTTTTAATTGTTATTTATTTTTTAATTTCCTGAGGCGTTTGTGCTCACCAGACAGTAACAAAGGGACAGAGAGGGAGGGAGAAAGCAACCTCCAAAGGGGTGAGGTCATGCTGCAATTGCGTCTCTCTTTTTTTTTTTTTTGGAGAGATTTTCACTGTAGGGCGCGTGCACTCGCCAGACAGACAGAGAGAGACATAGAGACAGAAAGCGAGAAATCAACCCCCAGGGGGGATGGTCACGCCGCAATCCCTTCTCCTCCATTCTCCTCTCAGGATCTTGGGCACGCACGCACATGCGCCTGGCGTGAGTTTTAAGCCACCGGGTCCGGGACACGAACCGCAGTCGACTACGTGGGAGTCCAGCGACATAGCCATCACGCTAACTGCTGGTTCCCGCGTCTCTCTTTTACACTGCCCCTTCTTACCATTGTCAGTACTGCATCAGATTAACCCGTGCACCTGCAATGTGTGCATGTGTGTGTGAGTGTTTGAACTTTTTATACACAAAATGAATAATCCAAATCAACCCACGAGTGCCATTGTCCTGTCCCAGTCTTAGCAACATTCTACCAAAAAGCTGCTGCATATCCTTTAAAGAAACAATATCTAAAAAGCAAAGGAAGGCTGAGGACAAAATTTATTAAATTTAAAATATTCACATTAAAATAACATTTTGAACATTTTGGGGGGTTTACAAGAGTATCACATAGTGGCTCGGATTTATAACTTCGTGCTGACTGATGGTGGAAAGCATCATTTTATATGTTTATCACCCACTTGCATTGATTCTAGTAGTGTCTATTCATGCGCTTTGTTCATTTTATAAATATTGATTTTTATTTTTTTTTATTGTTGCTATGGAGTAGCTCTTTAAATATACTAAGTCCCATTTCTGGATCCACGTGGCTTGAATATCATCAGTTGGTTAGTGGCTTGCATTTCATGTCTCCTAATACAGACTGGTGAGTAGAGTGGTTCACTTGGAAGATGTCCAATATTAACCAATTTTTCGAATACCATGTCTATTGCTTTGCGCATCTTCTCTGTGAATCTATGCCTAGCCAAGATCGTAAAGGCATTCATTTATTTGGTTCCCAAAGGTTCTTCATGCTTTATGTTATATCTGTAGGTCTATGGTATTCTTTTATGAGGCAGCATTTATTCTAACAAAAGGAAAAAAATGCCAACTATCATATTTCACAAGGAGCAGTGCCCTCACTCTCTGGGCCCAGTAAAGTCTCTCACATCATCCTGTCCTTGCACAACACCCTCTTCAAGGCACCTTTGACCTCTGCATTTCTCAGGCTGTAGATCAGGGGGTTCAGCATAGGATTGAAAAGGCTGTAAAACAGAGAAAGGATCTTCTGCTGCTCCTCAGGGTGGCGGGATTTGGGAGCCATGTACATGACAATGGCACTGCCAAAGAACAGCCCCACCACGCAGAGGTGGGAGGAGCAGGTGGAGAAGGCCTTCCTGCGACCCTCCCCTGACTGGATCCTCAGGATGGCAGCCAGGATGCGTGAGTAGGAGACCAGCACCAGGCACAGAGGCCCCACCAAGATAAACACACAGGCTGCAAAGATGACAACCTGGTTAAGCCTAGTGTCAGCACAGGCCAGCTTGAGGACTGACAGGATTTCACAGAAGAAATGGTTGATTTTGTGGGGTCCACAAAAGGGCAGTCTGAGGAGGAGAACCAAGTGGACTAGGGCCAAGAGAAAACTGAACACCCAGGAAGTGGCGGTCAGTGCTACGCACGCTCTCCAGCTCACAATGAGCATGTAATGCAAGGGGTGGCAGATGGCCACGTATCGATCGTAGGACATTACCACCAAAATTAGGCACTCCATGTGAGCAAACGCCAAATACAGGAATGTCTGCATTAGGCATGGAACAAAGGAGATGATTCTTTTCTGGCTCACAAGATTTGCCAGCATCTTGGGCACGTTGTTGGAAGCATATGACATATCAACAAGGGCCAGCTGTGAGAGGAAGAAGTACATGGGGGTGTGCAGTCTCAAGTCCAGGCAGATGAGCCCCAGGATGACCCCGTTCCCCAGGAGGGTGAAAACATAGAACAGAGAGAAGAGCCCAAAGAGGAAATACTCTAGGGCTGCATCCACTTGGAACCCCAGCAGGGTGACTTTTGGGATCCACGTCTGGTTACTTTCCATGTCCTGTGGCAGAAGAAGATGAGACCTGGTCTCTGGAAGTTCAGAGCTGGGAGCAATCAAAGATGTAAAATTGATATGGAATGCGACAGAGTGGCATTTAGAAATGCATTTATTTGGATGGATTTCCTAGAATTTATATTTTAACATATTGGAAAATTTGTGTGCTCATAAAATGAGAGTTAAAAATCCCACTGTATCAATTAAATAATAAAAAGATATAAATAATGATATGTATATCTTATATACAATTATGAAATATAAGGTAATATAATCTATGATAAAATACCCTAAATATGAGGCTACACATACACAGACACACACGTGTGTTTTGGAGAATTCAGGTAATCTTCCTTCCATGGTACAAGTCTCCATGATTAATATATATAAAGAGATGACTTAAACAAAAAATTACACTTAGAGGGGACGTTATTTCCTTGGCTTGTTTGCCTTCTTGTTTCAAGACACGACGTGACCAGTGCCCTCTGTTCTCTACGTGCTGGCTCACTTATCCACTTACCTTCTCACATGATTTCAACCTGCTTGTTCACATAAAATCCCTTCTAAATAAACTCAATTTTATAGTTTCTTTGAAGCATTCTAATACTCATTTCTACTATTTCACCAATGCTTTTTGGTTTCATTTTGGTTTTCCATTTGGAGTGTTTGCAATTTTATATTGGACATTATATTTACTTCTGTCTCCACACCTGATAGAATAGGTTGGTAAAAAAGTAATCGTGGTTTTGCATTGTTGAAATTGGCCACTTTGTTCTGGATACATTCTTAACTGTGGTTAATGTTATACATAATGTGAATTTCTTGCTTTAAGATTTTTTTTGCTAATAACTTGTTACTTATTATTTATTTTATATGTATTTTAGAGTATAGAAATAATATAGACAAAAAGCAATTTAAGTGACTTTCTGATTCAAGTTCAAAATGAGTCATAAAGCAGTGGAGACAACTCACAACAACAACAATTTGGCCCAGAAACTGCTAACAAATATACAGTGCAGTGGTGGTTCAAGAAGTTTTGAAAGGTAGTCAAGAGACGTGAAAATGAGCAGTGTAGTGGCCAGCCATCGGAAGTTAAAAACGACCAGTTGAGAGCAATCATTGAAGCTCATCTTCTTACAACTAAACGAGAAATTGCCAATTGAAATATTGGAGGACATAAAAGCAGTGGAAATAGTTTGCAATGATAAAACAGTGTGGAAAGGGGTAGGAGAAAAGAGTAAGGAGAAGGATAGCAAGAGAACAAATAGAGAGGCATGACATTAGTGGGATTCAGATATGGTTTATTACCTGTTGATGATGTGTAAAGTATTCTCAATTGGACAGGTCTGAGAAGTATTTCATGTTGGGTAAAGTCTTTCTACAAGCAAAATGACAGATGGTGACTGAATGTTTAAAAAAATCATTGGAATAATAATAATAATGATAAGGAAAAAAATGAAAAGCTATTGGATGATGATGATGGGGATTTTAATGTCTTTGTATTGACTGATATGAATGGCATTCCTTCTGGAAAAAGAAATGTAATACACTGTAAAGTGTGATTCACTGTAATATAAACAAGATTATGATAATCAGATGGTGACTGAATGTTTAAAAAAATCATTGGAATAATAATAATAATGATAAGGAAAAAAATGAAAAGCTATTGGATGATGATGATGGGGATTTTAATGTCTTTGTATTGACTGATATGAATGGCATTCCTTCTGGAAAAAGAAATGTAATACACTGTAAAGTGTGATTCACTGTAATATAAACAAGATTATGATAATAATAATAAAAAAAGAAATTGCCAAAGAACTCAGTGATAACCACTCTATGGTGATTTGGCATTTGAAGCAAATTGGAAAGGTGAGAAACCCCAATAAGTGGCTGTCTCATAAGTTGCCTCAAGGAACCAGCAGTTAGTGTAATGGCTATGTCACTGGACTCCCACGTAGTCAACCGCGGGTCAAGTCTCAGACCCAGTGGTTTAAACTCACACCAGGCGCATATGTGTGTGTGCCCAAGATCCTGAGAGGAGAATGGAGGAGAAGGAATTGTGGCATGGCCATCCCCCCTGGGGGGGTGATTTCTCATTTTCTGTCTCTCTGTCTCTCTCTCTGTCTTTCTGGTGAGTGCACGCGCCCTATAGCAAAAACTTCTGAAAAAAAAAAAAAGTTGACTCAAAATAAAAAAATTATCATTTTGAACTTTCTTCTCTTATTCTATGCAACAATGAACCATTTCTTGATTGGCCTATGACATGCAATCGAAGGTGGATTTTATATGATAACCAGAAATGACCAGCTGAGTGTTTAAATGAAGAAGCTCCAAAGCACTTTCCAGAGCCAAACTTTCACCAAAAAAAGGTTATGGTCACAGTTTGGTGGGATCTGATCCACTAAAGTTTTCTGAATCCCAGCAAAACCATTACATCTGAGAAGAATGCTCAGTAGATCAATGAAATGCACCAAAAATAGCAACCTCTGCATTGAACACATTGGTGTACAGAGTTTTGTCTCATCAGTCATATGCACTGATCTCTTGCTAAACAACTACTACTTTTTCAAGCATCTCGACAACCGTTTGCAGGGAATATGCTTCCACATTGTTGGGTGTGAAAATAATCATGATGGAAAGAAACAGGGTAAACTAATAGAGTCACTGGATGTGAGGAGATGCATTGGATGAATGATCAGGAAAGGTCCTCATAAAGAGCAGATATGGGAATGGGTCCTAAATGATGAAAAGAGTCAACTCTGTACAGAGAAAAAGAGGCATGTCCCTGATGCAGGGCACAGTGAAGGAACAGTGAAGGCAGAGCCCTTGGGCAGGAAGGGCTTGGTAAGTTCTGGGAGGAGAAAGAAATCTAATGTGCATGAACTACAGGAAGCAATGAGGTTGTATATATTCATTTCAACCTTGCATATATTTTTAAAAACTTGAATTGACATAAAAGTGCATCAGTAGTAGGAGATGGATTAAATTTATTTGGCTACTTGAATAGCACAAACTATTGTGCAGCATTAGAAAGGATATGATAGATTTTTACATGGTGAAACTTAGAATGATCCACATGTAGTCAATGCATACTTTTATATGATGATCTCATTCACATTTTAAAATATAATTACACTGGTCTAGCCACTGCGGCAGGCATTGCTAAGTTGTTGTGCTCCATGGTCTGAAACCATGTGAGAAGCCCAGGATCCATTCCTAGTACAACCTAAATGTTGGGTGCAGTGGTATGGACCTATAATCTCAGTGATTCAGAAGCTGAGGTTGGAGGATCATGAGCTTGAGTTTTGTGTACGTGACATCTTATTAAAAAAAGAGTAGAGCTAGGTAACTCACACCTGTAGCCCCAGGAGGATCTCTGTAACACAACAAGAACTTAGTTTTTAAAAAATATCTATGGCAGAAATTGAAAGACTGGAATACCCAAAAAGATAGAGAGTAACCATGGATATTAGAGACAGTGTGAGAAGAGGATGGAAAATGGGGTAGGGTTGGGAGGGAGAGAATCAAGGAGGAAAAGAAGCAAAAAGTTTAAGGGACATCAAAACGGAAAATTATCTGTTGATAATAATGTATATAGTATTATCTTTGACTGAACTAATATACAGTATATGTATGCTGGGGAAATTTATTTGAAAAGAAAGAAGTATAGAGATTGAATATAAGGCCATGGATTGTGATAGAAAGTGTACAAATATGGAAGATTTGTTGCTGAGTGAAGCAAGTCAGGCTATGCAATACATTGCATGTCTCCACTTAACATATACCGATTGCACTCTATGGTAGAGACTGAAAGACTGGAGAACATGAAAGTACTAAAAATTGTAATGGACATGAGACAAAGTGGAAAGAGAGTGTGAGAGGGGAAGAGTGTAGGAACTTCAAGAGAAAAAATGCAGAGGTAAGACACTTGTGGAACAGAGATAAGTTCTATTATCTGTTGATGAGGATGTGTATGGTGGTCTTAACTGGGCTGGACTGAGGGGTCTATCATGCTGGGTAAAGTCTCTTCATAATCTAAATTATGTATAGCAATTTAATGTACGAGTAATAATAAAAATATATAAATAAAAAATAAAGATAAAAATTAAAAAAATAAAGAAGAAAAGAAAAAGATATCTAAATGCATCTGTATCTACAGCTATCCTCATGTATTACACACATATATATGGCTTTTTTACCTATGTGCACACATGAAGGAAAGTTCAGAGAATTAACATGGAAAATCTGTACCTCGAGTATCTCTACCAAGTAAGATCATGCAGAGACTTACCTTTGAAATAAGCTGTTTGCTTTTTCTTTGCTTTTTAATAAACTTTATGCAGCATCAGAGAAAACACATTTCTCCAGAATTGTACACTCTCCTTTCTTATTTCCAAAGAAATACTAAGTTTCAAAAGAAATCACCCATCTGACCAGATTTTATTAGGACTTCAAATGAGAGAAATAAATCACTGCACAAGAGAAAAGGAAACTGAAAACCCCGATTCTTTTTTCTTTTTAAAGACATGATTTTTCTTCTGAGTCGTCCTAGTAGAGAAAATGATGAAGATCTTTGATTGGCTGAATGTGGAAATAGTTCTTAAATCAGGTTGAGAAATATTCTGACAAATATCAAATTGTGAATGAGCTCACTAAAAAGTTCTGAAGTTGCACAGTTCAAAAAAAAGTGAACATTGTCATCTAAAGAATCCCATGTCAATGTTTTTAAAATTCCTATATGTCATACAGTACTTCGTTCAAGTCAGAGATCAAAAAAATAAAAAGAACAATAAAAAGAGTGCCTCGACAGGCAGAGTTAGAGTGACAGGGAAATTAGCTGTCTTCTTATCTAGGAACTGATTTTCTTCGAAAAGCCTTTGAGATCCCAGCCTGCTTGTCATTGAGAATCGGCTATTCCAGGTTCACTCGTGACGGTACTCTCTTATTCCTAGATGCTCCTCTGGTAACAAACAAATTCCAAGTTTGTTTTGATGAATTCCTTTTATTTATGTTTTTATGGTTAGCCAGTGTGTCTACTAGTAGACATATTTGACCCAAATTCCACAACATTGAAGGCTAGAGGGATATTTGGCCTCTGCAATGTGAACTTCCGTGTTCATGTTTACATAAATTAGTTGTTTCTCTTAAAAGCATATTGGCATCTTAAATACTTCCAAAATCTGGGATAGATACATCAATGAAACTATCAAGAAATAGCAAAAAAAAAAAAATATATAAAAATATCTTCCAATTATAATACAATTAAATTGATTTTTATTTGAGTAATAGGTACTTTTTTATTACCAAATGGTGCATATGCTTGCCAGAGAGAGACAGAGAGTAAAGTAGAAAGCACCCTCCTCCCCCCGCAATGGAGTGTGATCGTGAAATCCTTTCTCCATTTCTCCATCCAGTCATGATTTGGGGCATACACGCACATGCACCTGGAGTGTTTTTCAAGCCCACAGGCTGGCATTCATTCTATAGTTGGCTGTGTGAGATCTGGCTTCCTTAACCTTTAGGCTAAGTGGCCAGCCAAGTTATAGCTATATTTTGGACTAATTCTTTTGAGTCACTTATTATAAGCCCAATTATTTTGATTTTTTAAAAGGTGAGAACTGATATCAAAAGGGCTATTCTGAAAAAAAAAATCACAAAGTTATGCATTAGAAGTTTAATAAAGGTTAGCTATTATTAATAGTATTAAAGTTGTTATCAAGTTGAGGGAAGAATTTACATCATTGGGCTTAAAAATCTGACACACTCATCATGGTACTGCAAACAACTTCACATTTACCCGGCTTTACTTTTTACTGTTTTTGAATTTAAATACAAAACATGTATTATGCTTTCATTTCTTAAGAGAAATATTTACATATTTTGATTTATAAATTTTTAAAACTACGATTAAAAAGGAATTTGAAAAGATGGAAGAATCTCTTAAAGTAACTTCACTTCTATATTGAAGAAAAAAGTTCAACCTTAAAATATAGGCTTAAGGGACTGTCAACAGTGGCTTGGTGGTTAAGGGTGCTGGACTTCCACATAATTGACCATGGTTCGAGTCCTGGACCTGGCAGCTTGCTTTCTTACTTTCCCTTTCTTTCTCTCTTGCCCTGTATCTGTACCTCTCTGGTCAAAATGAAAATAAGTAAATAAATAAATAAAGTTTTTATTTAAAAAAAAAAAGAATTCTTAATCTAATATATATATATCAAAGAGAGAGCTACTACAGAGTGCTGAAGGGGATATGGAGGGCAGAGCCAGAAGGCTCAGAGGGAGCCCTGATCATATCATGGGGTCGACAGTGTTCATGGAGCTGCACTCAGCGACCTAGTAGTAAACATATGCTTAGGGCAAACAGGAGACCACATACTGAGGATGCGTCATTGCAAATATCAGGAGCCAACAATTTCATTCACTGCCCTTTTCCCACTTCCCATCTGCCAAACTCCTTCTCGGGAACCACTTTTACTTACAGCGGCATAATCTGTGGTCTTCAAATAAAGCCTGGAGTTTAGGAGAAACATCAAAGAGATGAAGGGAGAATATGTAGACTGAGGCTGATTCTCCTTTCTACAGGGGCCTCATTAGAGCAGAAAGCACAGATACAGAGCACTGGTGAGCTTTATGCTAGACTTGTGCAAGCCAGGGGTTTACCCATCATCATCTGAATACAACTCACTCCCCACAGACAAAACTAATGATCCCAGGGACAGAACCCCATGGAAACATTTTTAATCACCTTCTCTCTAGAGAGAACTGAGGAATCGGCACTTTCTTATCAGCAGATGAACCAACACACACACATTTCCCAATTTCATTCATTTTGTTCTTTTTGTATTCCCATGGGATGTGTTTCAGTATGTTTGCCTGGGACAGGCTTGGGTCAAGTTTCTGTAAAAGAGGTAAGACCTGGCACAGAAAATGAAAAATTTAGATAATATTATTTGTTTGATATACTCAAGCTTACTTATTTTATTAAAATTGTTCACCTCTCCCATTTCTCATTTTTTTAAAAAACTAGCTCACTTATTTTACTCATGATTGAGTATGCACACACAGGAGAGAGAGAGAGAGATGCAACCTTGACAGGGTCTTGTCACACTATGATCCTCTTTTCCTGGCTTTCTAGCTCATTAAACCATGGTCACACATATGTCTGGCATGTTTTCATGCCTACCGGAGAGTCAGAACTCATGGCCATCCATGTGGCTTCCAGTACTTCAGGTCAACTTGCTACTAAATGTGCCACCAAACTGGATCAAAATTCCCCCTATTAGGCTATAGAAGAAAAGTTGTGATTTCTTGAATTCTCATAGTTAGAGGCCCCCATGGACCCTATTAAGGCATAGTCTGAGACAGGTTTCGCCCAATGAAGAAAAAGCTTTTGCAAAATACTCCAGATTTTCATTTACATATATTTGATTTGACAATTCAGGTATGCTTTATTTTCTTAATTTTCTTCATATGTTTTCCATGTCAAACATTTCCCAATTTCTTAGCCACATTTTGATTTGCTTATTCTGGATTAGAGCCTACAGTTAAACAAGCTTTCTCGCTCCCTCCACCTCTGCTCTACCTTTGCACTAAGAGACAGTGTTTGATGACTGTAAAATCCTTCCAGTTCTATTTTCCAAAATGACTGTTCTTAATTGAGTTTCCTATAGTCTTGGTTCTTGAACTATGCTGAAAAGAGCACTTCACAATAGTAGTACTATGTTTAATCCATCATGGACTAAAGCAAAATGTATATTTTAGAAGAGACTAATTAGAGTTATTTGGGGCTAATAGAGACTCACTCTACTGATATTCTTGTTCTGCAACACACAATGTTTTATTCAAGTACTATTTTCCAATACCTCCTGTTTCAGAAATTCTTATTCTTTATTTTGGGTCTATTTAATTAAAAAAAAAAATTGACATAGAGCTCATGTGCTCACCAGAGAGAGAGAGTGAGAAAGTGAGAAATAACTCCTCACCACAGAGAGAATGGTCCAGTGTAATCCCTTTTCCTGCATTCTCCTCTCAAGATTTTGAGCACACATGCACATGTGTCTGCTATCACTTTCAAGCAACTGAGCCTGGGACTCAAACCACAGAGTCAGTCATAGGTCCAGCTCCCAACCTCCACACCATCTGTGGCTCTTTTAGGTCAATTTAACTTTGTTTTATCTATTTTACTTCAAATACAATGCCAATCTTTCAGAGCATTTGTGAAGCCCTCTTCAACTCTGTCAACCAAGTCGGTCTCCTGTGATAGATCAAAGCACTTTACTAGAGTGCTTTAAAGTTGTACTTTTTTTTATTCCTTTTTTATATATATTTTTACCATAGTATGTGTGCACTTACCAGGGCGAGAGGGAAGGTAAAAATTCATACACACACATCCCCTGAGTGGATGGTCATGCCACAAACCCTTCTCCATGCACCTCTCAGGATTTGGGGCACACATGTACATGTGTCCAGTATGTTTTTTAATTTGCAGGGTCCAGATCTTGAGTAAGCTGGCAATGTAAGATCCAGTGCCTTAACCATGACACCACATGCTGGCCCCTGTGCTTAATTTTTTGCTTTTAGTATTTCTTATTGTTTATTTTTCCTACAAGTCTATTGCTAAAAAATAAATTTGACTCACCAACACCTGGATAGAGCTAAAGATGCTATATGGGTACATACTCATTTAGAAGGACATAATTTGCACAATTCGATTTCTTCTTTTGAAGATAATACAATAACATTTAATGCTGCCTATTATGGACAAAAATCACGTGTCATGATTTGTCTATTTTTATTTTTAATCTTTGAAGTGGTTAGAGAAAAATCACTACCTATGAAAAGTCTTAGACATCACCTGATTGTTACATTTATATATTTTTGATATTTAAATAAGTATTACAAAACATACATGGCTTTATCCATGGTAGTGATCTTTACTGAATAAGGGCTAATTTTCAAAATGGAGTATCCACAGTTTACAATTAATTACTATACCTACTATGTCTCACAGAGATACGTTCTTCACAGGACTCGAGTCTCTTCCTTCCTTCTTTCCTTCTGTCCTTCCTTCCTATCTTTGTTCTTTCCTTCCTTGCTCCTTCCTTCCTACTTACTACATAGATTTTCAATGGAGTAGTAAGGAAAATAAAATAACACAAATTAGATTAGAGAGTATAGGGTTGTTTCCATCATCACTCTGTCATTGTACATCTTTTAGACCTTGTAAAGCTATTGTAGCATGTATCCCAGCAAAACAAGGGAGAAAACCAAGAAAGAGGAGGACATGATTAATGAACTAGTGAGTCAGACTCAGGGTGAAGGAAAAGGGAGTTGCTAGGAAACAACCAATTTAGAAAAAGAATGGAAGCTTCCTGAGGAATGTCTGCAAGTTAGAATGGATATAGCATGAGAGGTGGTAGAGTGAATAGAAAGCCTTAAAAATTGGCACAAGTGGGGAAAACAAAGTAATTAACATGACTTTCTTACTTACAGCTGTAAACATTCTACCTGACACATACTGCTTACCTAGAAAATCAGGTGACGGTAAATATTGGTTTAGTAAAGAGGTTTTTATTTTTATTTATTTATTTATTTATTTACTTTTGGGTTTTCCCATAGGGTGTGCTTGCTGGAGAGAGACAGAGAGAGAGAGTGAAAGTGAGAAATCAAACCCTCCCATGGGGTATGGCCATGACGCAATCCCTTCTCCTCCATCTTCCTCTTGGGATTTGGGCATGCACACACTCACACCCAGTGTGATCTTCAAGGCAGTGGGTCTAGGATTCACCACGGTCAGCCATGTTGGAGTCCAATTCCTTAACCACCATGCAACCTGCTAGCCCCAAGAGTTTTTGTTTTGTTTTGTTTTGTTTTTAAGTCATTGCCACTGCTGACTTGCTGTGGATGAATGGGGTTCAAGGGGAATGTTGCTTTTCTTATGGATACAGACATCTGTACTTTGCTCAGGAGTTGGGAAGTTAGTGCTGGCTGCCAGTGTCTTTCCTAACTGAATGTTTATCGTACACCAGGAGATGTGTCTGGCACACATTAGGGTGCAGGCAGGAGGGCTACAACTATTCAAGAGATAAGCTCTGCATTCTCCTTCCTCACAGACTAATGTTAAATAGGTCTGCACTCCTGTTATTTACTTTCTGAAAAGTCTAACCTGTTATCCTCCTCTTTTTCCACTTACTTCCAAGGAAAAATAGACTTTTGAAAAATAAAATGAACAAAAAGCTCAATATGTACAAGAGAAAAATTCTGGAGAATAAAATAAAATATTTGAAATGCTTCCAGAAATAACTATTATGACTGATTTTAAATTAATATATACAGGTAACAGATATGAAGTTAATAGGATGGAGAGATTAAACTTTACAAAACTGAGATCCTACAACATTTAGGAAAACATTTTGACTTTTATATTATTGTGTAAAATGAGCACTCATCCAGTATGAAAACAAATTAGGCAATAAAGAAAAACATAAAACCATATCATGCATACATGTGGTTAATTAAATTCCAGATGTCTCTGTGAGCTCAAGAAAAATACAAGCCTAGAAGGATAAACTGATGATTTAATATACTTTCATAAAAACTATTTTATATTCCTCATGCTCTTTTGAAGTATATATATTTTTAATGTAGCAGAAGGAACAGTGCCTGTTATGTAATCCAAAGTCCTGTTTTTTTAACTGTATGTCATAAAGTTCATTTTTCTTTTTTAAAAAATAAGTTCTTGCTTTAGAGCATGTGCACTTGCCAGAGAGAGAGACAGAGACAGTGAGAGAGGAAGTGAAAAATCATGCCCTGGGAAGATGGGCATACTGCAATGTCTTCTCCTCCATTCTCCTCCTGGGATCTTTGGGATGCACACGCACATGCCCAGTGTGATATTCAAGCCACAAAGTTTGGGACTTGAACCATGGTTGGCCATATGGGAATCTAGCAATGTAACCACTAGGCCATCTGCTGGTCCCTGTCATACAGTTCCTAATGGAATTTCCTTGACTTAGAAAAAGAATCTATTATATTTTGAGATTCCAGACATTATAATTTTAAACTTCCTATTCTGTCTTCAGAAAGTATCAGTCGAATCCTTATAGTTAAAAGATGAAGAAATTTGCAAATTTAAATGCTTTATTTCTGGGGCCAGCCAGTTGGCATGGTGGTTAAGGCAGCTGGATCCCACATGGCTGACTATTTGGTTTGAGTCCTGGACCTGGTGTTATGGAAAACATGCTGAGCAGATGTGTGTGCATGCCAAAATCCCAAGAAGAGACTGGAGGAGAAGGGGTTGCACTGTGGTCATCCCCTAGTGTATAATTCCTACTCCCCACTTCCTATCTCTCTCTCTCTTGTGAATGCTTGCATCCTATAGCAAATTATTTTTTGAAAATTGCTCTGCTTCTTTCCAAGATTTAAGAAGACTTGCTCTAAACCTTAAGACATGTGCCAGATATGCCAGTTATCTATCTATCCTGTGGCCATGGCACACTCCCTTGCTGACCCTGTTCCAACTCTCGAATGGAGTTAGGCAGAACATTAGCAGAGAAAGTGAGTCCCGTTCTAAGCCACAGAGGATCCAAACCATGACTGAGCCAAGCCAAGCATTCAGTTTTATCTTCTTCATCAGTAACTAGTTTAGGGATACCTAATTTGACTCAATTTTGGCCAGTGGAACACAAGGTAAAATATACCAAGAGGGAGAGCTTCTGAGAAAGATTCTTCTACCCTATCAAAAGGGAAAAGTATACAGAAAGAATTTCTCTTTGTTTCTTGTTTTAAAAGAATTTTAGGCATTGCATTGTCAGAAAATTCTTCTACTATAAACATCTAAAGATGGCTTGTCTACTATATTGCCAAGAAAAAAAAAAAACTCTCTTCTTTTGAAGTGATTCAGGAGTGAAAATTCAGTTTTCATTACATTCTTATCTTTATTTTTAACAGATGGTATTTGGTATGATGACTCTTGGTATTTTCTTTACTTAAAATAATTTAACCATTTTTGTGCTAATATTAGTTTCTCAAATTCAATTCAAACATCACCACTATAAGGACTTTTTAATTAATATTTTGAGAACTAAATAATTTTTGTTTTATTTACCTATAGAATTAAGTTTATAACCATTCCTTTCCATTCATCACATGAAAATCAATGGTCATTGGTTCTTGTATTTGAAGGATATATACATTTGCCTCAATAATAGTGGTTCAGTATCATGGCTATTTCCAATGGACGGTTCATGATTGGGATCTTATGAAGAAAAATGTTACCTTCTGCTTTGATTTGAACGTGCCTCCCCCAATTAGCCTGTAATGGTATCAAGAGTGTGGAAACTTAAGCTGACTATAGGAGTAAGAGGTGAAGCCTGTGAGAAGTAGATTAGGATTGTGTAAAGTCATCAATATGCAGCCCCATGATTAAATCTTTGTGGTTTACATAGACATGCCTCTCTCACTCTCTTGCTTGTCCTTTACTACCTAGGGACTCAGCAGGGAGTCCCACCAAGAAATAAACCCTTACCATTGTGGCCCCTTGACCTTCCCTCTCCAAAACTATGAACTAAATAAATCTCTACTTTTATAAATTACCCAATTTATGTTACTCAGGTATTTCAAAAACTCTAGAACAGACTAAACTATCTTCATTAAAAAAAGTAAAAGTAAGCAATTTCTCCTTTGATGAGCCTGAAGACTCCCACAACTGGGGATGAAAGGAAAATATGTTTGTGTTGTCTGAAATGAGTGGGTTATTGGTGTGAGTATGCTAGCGTATGGTGTTAGTACAGAGCTAAAAAGATAAGCTCTCCCTCTGCCTACTGTATAAGGATATGGTGAAAAGTTACCTTCTGAATGCCAGTCAGAAAGAGAGTCCTCATCATGATCCAACTGTGACAATTCTGGGACTTCTATTCAAAAGCTCTGAGAACTCAGAGAAAATGAATTTTCATTCTTTATACACACACACACACACACACACACACACACATAAGCTAAATAACCTATAATCTGTATTTTTAACTTTAGATTTTCCATATTCTGACTTAGTTACCTAAGGTAACTTATTCAACCTCTGTATTCCTTTATCTCCTTATTTGCAAAAGAGAATTAAAATAGAAGATAAGAATTTCTCTCCCCCTAACTGCTGGCTCCTTGGTTTTAAGAAGAGAGTAGGTGGGGCTCACATGCCTATTAGTCAACCTGCCAGCCATATGTACCATTTCTCTGTGCCTAGCTCTGCCCTAGGTCTTAGGGACAGAGTTATGAACAACACCGAAATAATGCTTACGATGATCTTGTACATTAAACACCTCCATGGATACATAAAGAAAAAACTTCAGGTACTTCATGCCATGAAGAAGACAAATAGTCAGAATATGACAGAAATTCACATGGTCAAGTAAATTAAAGGACTATAAGGGCATTCAGGGACCTAGGATAACAGAACCAAGGTGACATGCTCAGGAGACACCAAACCATCCCTTACCTGAACCTCTGTTTCCAAAGAACCCTCTTTAAGGCACCTTTCACCTCCGTGTTCCTCAAACTATAGATCAAGGGATTCAGCATAGGGTTGAAAAGACTATAAAACAAGGACAGAATTTTCCTCTGCTCTTGAGAATGGCTGGACTTGGGGGCCATGTACATGACAATGGCACTGCCAAAGAACAGCCCGACCACACAGAGGTGGGAGGAGCAGGTGGAGAAGGCCTTCCTGCGGCCCTCCCCTGACTGGATCCTCAAGATTGCCGCCAGTATGCGCGAGTAGGAGACCAGCACTAGGCAGAGGGGCCCCACTAAGACACACACAGAGCCAGCAAAGAGGACAACTTGGTTGAGTCTAGTGTTGGCACAGGCCAATCTGAATACTGACATGATTTGACAGAAAAAGTGGTTGATTTTTTGTGGCCCACAAAAGGGCAGCCTGAGAAGGAGAGTAGCATGGACCAGAGCCAAGAGAAAGCTAAATATCCAGCAGATCGCAGCCAGGACCATGCACACTCTCCAGCTCATGATGAGGGTGTATTGCAAAGGATGACAGATGGCCACATACCGGTCATAAGACATCACCACCAAAATCATACACTCTGTGACAGCAAAAGCCAGGTACAAAAATGTCTGAAGTATGCATGGAGCAAAGGAGATGACGTTTCTGTGCATCACGAGATTTGCCAGCATCTTCGGGACTGTGCTTGAGGCATAGGACATGTCAACGATGGCCAGGTGGGAGAGGAAGAAGTACATGGGGGTGTGCAGTCTAGCATCCAAGCAGATGAGCCCCAGGATCATCCCATTTCCCATCAGGGCAAGGCTGTAGAACAGCAAGAAGAGCCCAAAGAGGAACAACTCCAGGGCTGGGTCAACCTGGAATCCCAGTAGGATGACTTCTGTGATCCGTGTCTGATTGCTCTCCATGTTCTTGTGACAGTAAATCCTGGGATGCACTTAGGACAGAAATTTCACAGCTGAGGGGTAGAAAAAGTATATATATATATATATATATGCACACACATACACACACACATACACATATATACACATATATATATACACACATACACATATGTGTGTGTGTGTGTATTTATTATAAAGTGTACATTTATGTCAGAGGCCATAAATCAGTAAGTTATGCATCCAGCCAGCCCACATTCCCTGTGGTGTTGACCTGTAAACTTACCTTTAAGAAATATGTAAAATTTTAGTTATTGACCATTACAAAAAATAGGAAAATTCACATAAAAACTGGGTTCTCTTTTAAAAAAAATGGATTATTTTTTAAAGATTGCTCTGAAGAGAAGGACCAAGATAGAGAAGAAAAGTCAGAAGGCAACCCCCAGGGAGGATGGTCATGCTGCAATCCTTTCTCCTCTATTTCTCCTTTCAAGATTTTGGCCACACACGCACATGTGCCCAGCATGTTTTTGAAGCTGCTGAGTCTGAGACTTGAACTACACAATAAGCCACGTGGGATTTAGCTACCTTCACCACCATGTCATTGGCTGGCCCAATTTTTAATTTTATGATATTCATCATAAGCAATAATGAGCTATAGCTAGTGAGGAGACAGACAAAGACATGTCCTTTTTCATTTACCATCATTTCCACCAATCTCTATTTTCTCCCAGAAATTGAAGTTTGGCGACATTAACAATTTAGCATTGCATTTCCACCACTGATAATATGTTTAGTAAAGAAGAAAGGAGAGACTTAGGCTTAAGATGGGCTCCTGATTTCTCCTCTATATCAAAAGCATATGATAGGTAAAATTTAAAATGCAAACCCCAAGTAGCTGCCAGAGTTTAAAGTGAGACAACACCTTTATACATATATACCAGAAGTAAATAAGAAACATGATTGCTCCAATCTAAAGACAACGAATTACACATAGAATTCAGCTTTTATGACATTAAGACAAGCTACTAGGAAATGGGGTACCAAAGAAATTTCTTGAAACTAAGAGTTTGGATATTGCCCATGAAAGATTTAAAACAGCTATTGGGTTGCTGGGTAAGATAAGTAAAAAAGTCAATATGCCAACTGCCTCTATAATTCCACCACCAGAGCCTGAGAAAATACTGCAAACCCTGATTTTGTATGAGAGGCCCATGGAGCCAGGAGGAAGACAACAACAACAAAAAAAAAAAAACTGAAAACCACAAGACAGAGAAAAAGAGAAGGTGAAAAATGAAATTAAAATAAAAATCAGTTAATAAAAACAAAATCTATTCTGCTGAAAATATGCCTAAAAAGCACATTTTCCCCTAAAATGCATAAATTTCATGCTAAAGAGAAAAGTAAAGTAAAATATTGAAAACTTATATTTATTCAAGATGAAAGTAAATGTATGTTTATTATCTGTTGATGAGGATGTGTATAGTATTCTCAACTGGGTTGGACTGAGGTATATATCATGCTGGGAAAAGCCTCTTTACAATCTAAATGATATATAGTGATTGAATGTATAAATAATAACAATAATAATAATGAATAAATGTTTTAAAAAGTAAATGTATAAAACTTTAACACAAGGATAATATAGACTCTAATATAAGAATAATTGTGTTGTGGGAACCAGCAGTTAACGTAATGGCTATGTCACTGGACTCCCACGTAGTCGACCGCAGTTCGTGTCCCAGACCCGGTGGCTTAAAACTCACACCGGGCGCGTGTGCGTGCATGCCCAAGATCCCGAGAGGAGAATGGAGGAGAAGGGATTGCGGCGTGACCATCCACCCTGGGGGGTGATTTCTCACTTTTTGTCTCTATGTCTCTCTCTGTCTGTCTGGCGAGTGCACGCGCCCTACAGGGAAAATCTCTCAAAAAAAAAAAGAAGAATTGTGTTGTGTAACTAAATTAATGAAGATTTAATATTTACTAAAATGCACAATAAATTAAAAAATGAACAATATAGTTATGAAAACACAATTAGTATATAACCAGATAAATTACAGATCTTTGGAATGAGAAACATCACCACATGATTTAAAAGAAATCAATAAAGATTCAATGTTTTCTGACCAAACATTAAAGAGTTGAAGTTCTGTATTAAAAATTCTCATGAAGAAATCTTTCATATTTCAATACATTCAGAAAAATGTTTAATACTTTGAAAGTACAGTTTAGAGACATAAAGAGTAGCATGGACCAGAGCCAAGAGAAAGCTAAATATCCAGCAGATCGCAGCCAGGACCATGCACACTCTCCAGCTCATGATGAGGGTGTATTGCAAAGGATGACAGATGGCCACATACCGGTCATAAGACATCACCACCAAAATCATACACTCTGTGACAGCAAAAGCCAGGTACAAAAATGTCTGAAGTATGCATGGAGCAAAGGAGATGACGTTTCTGTGCATCACGAGATTTGCCAGCATCTTCGGGACTGTGCTTGAGGCATAGGACATGTCAACGATGGCCAGGTGGGAGAGGAAGAAGTACATGGGGGTGTGCAGTCTAGCATCCAAGCAGATGAGCCCCAGGATCATCCCATTTCCCATCAGGGCAAGGCTGTAGAACAGCAAGAAGAGCCCAAAGAGGAACAACTCCAGGGCTGGGTCAACCTGGAATCCCAGTAGGATGACTTCTGTGATCCGTGTCTGATTGCTCTCCATGTTCTTGTGACAGTAAATCCTGGGATGCACTTAGGACAGAAATTTCACAGCTGAGGGGTAGAAAAAGTATATATATATATATATATATGCACACACATACACACACACATACACATATATACACATTAGAAAAAGTATATATATATATATATATGCACACACATACACACACACATACACATATATACACATATATATATACACACATACACATATGTGTGTGTGTGTGTATTTATTATAAAGTGTACATTTATGTCAGAGGCCATAAATCAGTAAGTTATGCATCCAGCCAGCCCACATTCCCTGTGGTGTTGACCTGTAAACTTACCTTTAAGAAATATGTAAAATTTTAGTTATTGACCATTACAAAAAATAGGAAAATTCACATAAAAACTGGGTTCTCTTTTAAAAAAAATGGATTATTTTTTAAAGATTGCTCTGAAGAGAAGGACCAAGATAGAGAAGAAAAGTCAGAAGGCAACCCCCAGGGAGGATGGTCATGCTGCAATCCTTTCTCCTCTATTTCTCCTTTCAAGATTTTGGCCACACACGCACATGTGCCCAGCATGTTTTTGAAGCTGCTGAGTCTGAGACTTGAACTACACAATAAGCCACGTGGGATTTAGCTACCTTCACCACCATGTCATTGGCTGGCCCAATTTTTAATTTTATGATATTCATCATAAGCAATAATGAGCTATAGCTAGTGAGGAGACAGACAAAGACATGTCCTTTTTCATTTACCATCATTTCCACCAATCTCTATTTTCTCCCAGAAATTGAAGTTTGGCGACATTAACAATTTAGCATTGCATTTCCACCACTGATAATATGTTTAGTAAAGAAGAAAGGAGAGACTTAGGCTTAAGATGGGCTCCTGATTTCTCCTCTATATCAAAAGCATATGATAGGTAAAATTTAAAATGCAAACCCCAAGTAGCTGCCAGAGTTTAAAGTGAGACAACACCTTTATACATATATACCAGAAGTAAATAAGAAACATGATTGCTCCAATCTAAAGACAACGAATTACACATAGAATTCAGCTTTTATGACATTAAGACAAGCTACTAGGAAATGGGGTACCAAAGAAATTTCTTGAAACTAAGAGTTTGGATATTGCCCATGAAAGATTTAAAACAGCTATTGGGTTGCTGGGTAAGATAAGTAAAAAAGTCAATATGCCAACTGCCTCTATAATTCCACCACCAGAGCCTGAGAAAATACTGCAAACCCTGATTTTGTATGAGAGGCCCATGGAGCCAGGAGGAAGACAACAACAACAAAAAAAAAAAAACTGAAAACCACAAGACAGAGAAAAAGAGAAGGTGAAAAATGAAATTAAAATAAAAATCAGTTAATAAAAACAAAATCTATTCTGCTGAAAATATGCCTAAAAAGCACATTTTCCCCTAAAACGCATAAATTTCATGCTAAAGAGAAAAGTAAAGTAAAATATTGAAAACTTATATTTATTCAAGATGAAAGTAAATGTATGTTTATTATCTGTTGATGAGGATGTGTATAGTATTCTCAACTGGGTTGGACTGAGGTATATATCATGCTGGGAAAAGCCTCTTTACAATCTAAATGATATATAGTGATTGAATGTATAAATAATAACAATAATAATAATGAATAAATGTTTTAAAAAGTAAATGTATAAAACTTTAACACAAGGATAATATAGACTCTAATATAAGAATAATTGTGTTGTGGGAACCAGCAGTTAACGTAATGGCTATGTCACTGGACTCCCACGTAGTCGACCGCAGTTCGTGTCCCAGACCCGGTGGCTTAAAACTCACACCGGGCGCGTGTGCGTGCATGCCCAAGATCCCGAGAGGAGAATGGAGGAGAAGGGATTGCGGCGTGACCATCCACCCTGGGGGGTGATTTCTCACTTTTTGTCTCTATGTCTCTCTCTGTCTGTCTGGCGAGTGCACGCGCCCTACAGGGAAAATCTCTCAAAAAAAAAAAGAAGAATTGTGTTGTGTAACTAAATTAATGAAGATTTAATATTTACTAAAATGCACAATAAATTAAAAAATGAACAATATAGTTATGAAAACACAATTAGTATATAACCAGATAAATTACAGATCTTTGGAATGAGAAACATCACCACATGATTTAAAAGAAATCAATAAAGATTCAATGTTTTCTGACCAAACATTAAAGAGTTGAAGTTCTGTATTAAAAATTCTCATGAAGAAATCTTTCATATTTCAATACATTCAGAAAAATGTTTAATACTTTGAAAGTACAGTTTAGAGACATAAGTAATTGACTGAGTATATAAATCTAGATATGATCATTTCCTAAGCAAATAGTCAAGAAAGTAGTGAAGAAACAATATCTAATGACAGTTTTCCAAAACTGTTCCAGAATAGACAAGTCTTTAAATTACTTAAAAATGCATTTCACTTGAGAAGAACAAAAAAAGTATATGCATATTCATGAAAATTGAACAATTATTCATAATTGAAGCTGACACAGATCTTTAGATTAAAATATATACTCTGAGAACAGAATATAATAAATAAAAAAATACATTTTCAATAAATGTAAATTTCTCATCAATTACCCCTGATAAATTGTCTTTCCTTGATGCTATCCATTGCACTCTGTCTAAACTTTCTGGAATGTCTATTAAATCCAAATTGTATTCGATCAACTTTTCCTCTCTGTCTCTTTACCCTTTCAGAATTCTTTTCTCTTTTCCTGTCTTTACCATATTTTTAATTTTTCATAATAATATTCCAATGGCACAGTTATCCTATGACTGATTCCTGTTTAAAATTTCTCATCTGCTTAATTTTTGTTAATTAATAACTTTGCTTTTCTTTTCCAAGATTTTCAGAGGAAGAGAGGAGACAGCACCTACCATGGGAATTGGCAGTGCGGCAAATCCCTCTCCTTTCTTTCTCTCCTTCTCCATTTCTCTCTTCTTTGGGGATGTTGGGTAGAAACACACACACACACACGGTTGGTATGATTCTAAGTCACAGGTCCATTGTTGGTCATGTAGGATCCAGCTGCCTTATCCTGCAGGCTATGGAGTCAGTCTGACATTGGTATTTTGATAAATAATATGATGCTGGGTCAGTTGACTTTCCACATTGAAGAATTCTAAAACATGGTACCTACCACATACCATTTACAAAAATAAATTTCAGGTAAGTTTTAGACCTAAATATGGAAGATTAAAAAAAAAAATCTTCCAGAATAGAAATCAGAGATACATTTCTGTGAGCTTAGAGCAGCAAAAACATTCCTGAACAGAAGCCAAACAGAAAAGATTGTATCATCACAGTGTTACAAATGGATGACTTCTGGCTTATTTCTGCTTTTATAAATCGTTAACATAATGTCACTTTTATTTTAATTTCATTATTTTTAAAAAGTGTATCTTTGGACCAGCAGTTGGCATAATGGCCATATCACTGGGCTCCCATGTAGTCGACCCCAGTTCGAGCTCTGGACCCAGTGACTTAAACTCACACGGGGAGTGTGTGTGTGTGTGCCCAAGATCCTGAGAGGAGAATGGAGGAGAAAGAATTGTGGTGTGGCCATCCCCTGGGGGAGATGATTTCTCGCTTTCTGTCTCTCTGTCCTCTGTTTTTCTGGTGAGCGCATGTGCCCTATAGCAAACACTTCTCAAAAAAAAAAAAAAGTGTGTCTCAAAAATGACTTTAAATAAATATAAAGTGATTAAGAATAAATGTAAGGTTTATTATTCTTTTAAAAAGAGTTTTCACTGAACATGTTGCCAGGCACAAGCCCATGTGAATTAGAGAAATTATTTTTGTAACAGAACATTGGACTATATTTCCATCAGCTCAGTGTCTTTTCCTAAAATTTCACCACAGTTTAATATGTTGCAATGGTAGTCAAGTAATCCTAGTCTAGGATCTGAGAAGGAGTTCCCGTGTGATAAGGATAATCATTCAAGGATAGTCAATCTAGAACATCAATCAGGAAAAGCCTATTTGGCACTTGTATAGGTTTCTCTGCTATAAGAAGAAATAGTAACAAAATTTTTATCGAATAGCTATATGGCACTTAGTAGCACTTGCCTTCTGGGCAGCCAAAACAGGAGCCCTAATATTCTTCACTTCCTTACCTGGAGGATATTTCAGTAGGAGGAGATGGTTCTCTGTAGAAGAAATGAGAGATAGGCCAAAGGAAAAATGACATACCACCTTGGGTTTCACCTTATTCATTTGTAAGAGGAACAAGATTAGATGGCTTTTATGCCTCTTTCAGCTTGTTAACAAGAAAGAGACAAAGACATCTACTGTCACCAGCCACTTCTCATCAGTGTGAATGGGAAAGTGCTGGGATTAAGAGGAGTCTGAAGACCGCTAAGTTTCAGCATTGTGTTACCAGATGTTATTCTGAGACTTCCAGAAGAGAGGCAGGAACAGCTCTGCATCTTCTCCTTATGAACCTGAAGTTTTTGCCAGCCATCTGTCCTGCTCTCTCATGTTAACCATAAATTAGTGTATAACCAATGACTCATACAAAAGAAGATACTACTTCTGGTATTTTTCTCAAATTGAGCTCAAATATGCAGGAAAACTTAGACACAGGGAAAGGTTGGGCCTGCTCCTGAAGCAGATTTGGTTAGACAAAGAGTATGAGATACACTTTCTGCCCTGATGACTAGGTCAGGCTGTGAGGGTACTCAGGAGGCTTCTAGATGTGGGGTTTTATGCTCTGATTACTTAAAATCAGCCCAGATGCCAGAGACATACCTGCAGAGTCCAAGGAAAGAAATACAAAATGTCTTCCCACCATCCTATATTTTTCCCTTCAGAGTCAGGTAATGTTCTCCCTCTTCTTGGCTCTCCAGCCTTGTCATTCATGTGTGTGTGTGTGTGTGTGTGTGTGTGTGTGTGTGTGTGTGTGTGTGTGTATGTCCAGGTTATATTTGTATTGCTGCTTATGAAAAGAAATGAGAACTCGAGAAGAATGACAGGGATGTGTCTACTCAGGAGATCTTGGCAAGAAAGTTTCACAAATATAAATCATACCTTATGGATTACGTCACATAGTATAGTCCCCAAAGATTTGGATTTACTGTGCATATGATCTTGAAATTGTGCCTGCCTCTATAGCCCCTTTTGGAAAGCTTGAAATATCATACTATGACCCCCATGGAACTTGTTAAGGCAGAACCTCAGAGGACTATATCCTCCTTTGGGAGAGAACAATCTTTGCCTGCTAAAAAATATTATTGTAAAATGGATTATCAAAAATTTCCACTGCAAACATATATTTTATTGGAAACTCACAGAGATAGAATCCCATTTTCAGGACCAGCAGGTGGCGTGGTGGTTAAAGCACTGGGCACTCCCGCATGGCAAACCACGGTTCAAGTCCTAGACCTGGTCGCTTGCTTTCTCACTTTCCCTCTCTCTCTTTATCTCTCTCTGTGTCTCTCTCTGTGGTCACATTAAAATAAATGAATGAATAAATAAAATTAAATAAATAATTCTAAAAAAAAAGAATCCCATTTTCTTGGTGCTTTTCTGCTTTTGTACAATTTTAAGCCACTCCCTATTTGTCCCATTTTAGAAACATATCTTTTCCATCTCTCCCTCAAATATATATCCTACCATTAGACCAGATATATTTAACCTCTCTATTCTAAACATCTTTATATTAGACAAAAATTGTATGACAAATGACATTGCCATGTAGTCACCAAAGTTGTGAAAAATAGTTATGATAACTCAGTTATTTTAATTTCACTTGAATTGATCCCTTACTTAAGGAGGATGATCTTTGTGTCCCTAGGTGGTGTGGTGGTTAAGGTGCTAGACTCCCACATGGCTGACCACGGTTTGAGTTCTGAACCTTGTGGCTTGCTTTCTCACTTTTCCTTTCTCTCTCTATCTCTCTCTGGTTAGCACACAAGTTCTATAGCAAATAAACTAATAATAAATAAAATTAAATAAATAATTCTTAGAAAAAAGTGTGATGCTGAGACAATCTCTATAAAAGGATATTTTAAATATAAAATTACATATTTATCATCAGTGTTACCTTTAACATTGAGGATATTCTTTCCTTACTTATTTTTATTATTGAAACCCTTGGGCTGGCAATATCTCTCTAGACTGTATGTAAATATTTTGAGGGGACGTGATCCACCTTCCTTTATGAAGGATTTAGTATTAATTTTTCTTTAAATATTGAGTAGTATTCAATTATCTTTGGGACTTTATAAATTATCTCACTGAATTAAGTTAAATTAACAATTCAGTTTCTTTACTTGTTAAAGGTTTCTTCAAACTTTGTATTCTTCTTGAGTCAGGTTTTGTGCTTGTCTGAGAATTCTTCCTTTTCAGCTAGGTTATATAATTTGTTGGCATAATAGCCAACAGATTACTCATAATAGCCCATACAGTCATTTTATTCAAGAAAGTAAATGATAACATCTTATGTTTTTCTGATTTTTGTAATTTGTGTCCTCTCTTGTTTCTGGTGCCCTAGTTCTTACCTATCAACAAATGTAAGACGCACTCTAAAAATAGCACCATTAACTGGACTGATTCATTGCTTATGTAAATGGTGTATATGTGTTTCTGCCCAAACCTCTTCAAGTTGTTATCTTTTTGCTGTTTCATTTATTAATTAACAAGCATTTGCCCTGTGCTGAAGATTAACTTGGCCAAGATTTCACAAGATTTATTGTTATCTCAAACAACTTAAATTTGTCAAATAAGGCAGACATAAGCTTCTAATGAATGTGTATTAGAAGTAAATGTGTCATTTAGTAAATTAGAGTTCATTGACTGATTTTCATACAGTAACTATAGAGAAATACAGATTCATACAGCCATATTACCACCCCTGAAGAGGTAAGGAAACCAAAAGGTGAAATGGAAGAAAAGAACTGTAGGGTCAACCAATGGCCTGGTGGCTAAGGCACCTTGATCCTACATGAACAGCAGAGGGGTTCCAGTCCCAGATCCAGCAGCTTAAAAACACGCAGACATATGTGCATGTGAGCTTAAAATCCAAGAAGAGGGAGAAATGGAGGAGAAAGGATTGCAATGTTAGCATTCCTGAGAGGGAAATCTTTCTCCCTTTCCGTCTCTTTGGTGAGCACATGCACTTTGGCAAAATATAAAACACAAAACAAACTGTAAAGAGTTGGAAGTAATATCAGTATTTTTCTCCCACTGTAAATAACCATAAAACTGAATGAAATCCATGAAACAACCATTTTCAGTTATAGGAAAGTGGTTACAGCAATGCAATCCTTGTGAGAAGAGTGGTAGAACACAAGCTTCACATTCCAACAGGATTCTACCCAGGAGGCAGTTTCCACATAGTGACCAGGAAAAGGAAGTCTGGGAAAAAGTTGTAGTCTCTCTGAATTAAGTAACAGAGAAGCAGAGGCTGGAGTTAAACACCAATGAAAAAGACGGTATTTGGTGGCAGGATAATAAAGAAAAAGGATATGTGCAAAAGGATCCCCTAACAAATTCATAGGTGTTTTTCTCTCTCTTTTTTTCAGTTAATGTTTTATTTTCTACAGTATTGAACAAAGGACAAGAAAATACTAAGTTAATTTTAAAGGTTAATCTTTACTCTTTAAACAAAATATAAAAACTGTGGTACTTTTATAATAGATCCTTTTTTAAAAATAATTAAAAAAACTTGTTTTCTGAAACTACAATGAACCACAGAATGGGTGAAAAAATTTACTTCTTGGTGGCAAACACAATCTTGTGAAACACATAGTATAATTTAAAAAACAAAACAAACAAACAAACAAACAAAACCTGTCTGCACCTAAACACTTAAACCAACCAAAGCTTTCATAGTCACCACTCCCTCTTTGTTGTCCTAAGTAGTCACCACCATAGCCACCTCCTTGTTGGAATCTCCCATATCCTCTGAATCTTCCTCCACTAGAACCTCTGTAGTTGCTTCCAGAACAACCTTTATAGCTACCTCTGGAACCTCCTCTTTGGCCTCCACCACCACTTTCTCCCCAATTGGGGCCACCTCGGAAGTCCCCAATGCCTCCAAAGTCTCCAATCCAACCTCCAAACTCCCAAAACCTACAAAGCCTCCACCTTCTCTGAAGTTTTCGCCTCTTCCATAGTCTCCACTTCCTCTGAAGTCTTCTCTTAAACCTGGTCTCAATTCAAGGTTCAAGACTACTGAGGCATAGCAGACAACAGTTTTTTATGGGACTAACTGTTAAAATGTTCCAATTAGGGTTGAAAAGTGATTTCAGAAGTTGCAAAGTGCTGGGAATGTTGAAGTTATAACCCCAAAGGATGAAGAAGTTTTGATGAAGTCTGTGCTCTGGAAATACAAGTCATGACTTATGAACAAGAGTGATCTACAACAATTGTAACTGCTTATAATTATAAAAACAAACAAAATTCTGCACTCTATCTCTGAAACTGATTGACTAAAGGATATAGAAACACAGTAAATGAGTATAAATATCAGATATAGTGTGTGTGAAAGAGTAGGGTCTGAGGAAGGATATTTAGAAGAAAATCAGGGAGGCAAAGCATTAATGTGACAAAGAAATGTGGTATTATCTATTGAAGATATTTTATAGTTTTATCAACTGGACTAGGGAGAAATGTTCACGTGTTGAAATAGTCACTTTGAAACAAAATAATATGATTGAATATATAAAAAAAAGAAATAAAAAATGCAAATAAAAAATTGTATCAGTCTTTATAAGAATAGTACATAATAGAGAGCCTTTAACATTTATTATTTAAAAATGTGAGAAAACTAATCAATAATCAAGAAATAGACTATAAGGCTCCCATATATCACACAGGTATCAAATTCAGAATGAGACTTTGACATCTCTATAATTAATGTCACAGAATATGGACACAAAGATATAATAAATGAAAAGAAAATTTAATATCTTGACAAATAATTAGAATCCATAAAAAGAGTCCTATAGTCATTCTAAAACAACAAAATATCTGAAATTAAGAACCATTGGATAATTGCCCAAAACACTGACCTCTCTGAGAGATAAGATTATTAAAGTAAAATAAAGGGTGCTGGCAGGGGGTGTGGTGGTTGAGGTTCTGGACACATGGCCAACCATGGTTCAAGTCCCAGACCTGGTGGCTTGCTTTCTCACTTTCCTCTCTCTCTCTGGTCAAATTAAAATAAATGAATAAATAAAAAAAAGAATAATTATTTTTTAAAATAGATAGCTAATAAAGTGAAATAAAGATAGTAGAAAGATTCAAATAAAAACATACAATCAAAATAATGGAAAAAAGAAGCAGATTATAAAACACACATGGGTTGTGTTTAAAAGACTAACATATGAAGCCAGCAGGTGGAGTGGTAGTTAACGCATTGGACTCCCACATGACCAACTGCTATTTGAATCCTGGACCTGATAGCTTGAAAATCATGCCAGATGTGTGTGTGCATGCCCAAAATGCCAGGAGGAGAATAGAAGAGAAGGGATTGCAGTATGGCCACCCCCCCCCCACCTACACGAGAGGGTGATTTCTCACTTTTCCCTCTTACTTACCTCTTTCTGGAAAATGCACATGCCCTATGACAAGAACAAAAACAAACAAAAAGTCTAACATATGAGCAAGAAAAAGGAAAAATAGAATGGACCTAAAACAAATCTTGTCTGAGAATTTCTAAATACACTGAAATAAACTTTTCCATGAATTCAAAATGCTCAACAACTCATAATCAATATAAACAGAAAGAAAATATACTCTTGTCATAGCCACACGTATGAAAACCAAAGACAAAGAAAAACATATTTGAATTGATGAAACAAAACACAAGCAGTGATTACTACTGGGGAGTATGTTCTCCAATGAGAACAAAATTTCCTTTAGTGTCTAGTGCAGTGCAAGTCTACTAGCCATAAAGGTTCTCACATGTTTCCTCCCTCCCTCCCTCCCTCCATTCCTCCTTTATTTCCTTCCTCTTTCCTTTGATGACATATTTCTTTCATATTACATTCTGAATAACATTTTCTGTATATAGAATTATATAGAGTACCAGTTTTTTTCAACACTTTAAAATATAATGCCAATGTCTTCTGAATTCCTTAGTTTTAATTAAAATATCAGTTATAACTTATCATTTATTACTGAAAGTGACAGGTGGAGGTTCCTATTTCATGAAGATATTATTAGAATTCAACACCTTACATAGATGAAAAGTTTCAAGCATATGACCTCTGGAATCATCTCAACTTGTCACTCAGGGGACTGGCAAAGACCCTACAGGTAGGTATAGGTTTCTGTTTTTAAACTGAATTTGTTTTTCTGTCAGTTGCTGGCTTGTGTTCTCTCTCCACTTCTTTTATGCTCAATTTTTATTTGACATAATTTTATATCCTTTCTTGCAAACCCAGTCTACATCTAAAATTATTTTTATTTGCTTAATATTTCATCCTGTATTTTTAGGTGTTGGGCATAAGACAATGTTCATCCTCTACTCCTGGCAACAGAAGTTAAAAACCCAAAAACGAAACAATCACAGAAGGGAGCCACATTAATGTTATTTTCCTTTGAAAACAAGTTGCATGCTGTGAACAGAGCCAAATTTTAATTATTCAAGCTAGTGCTTTCCAATGGGCTTGAGATAATTATAGCAGATATGCACCCAGAGGGAAGTCATCTAGATGCAGGTCTTGACAGCCAGAATAGGCTTAATTTCAGTCTGCAGCAAAATAGTTGTCATAAAAATAAGGCTTTGTCTAAGAGAAAGATTTCTAAACTCATTAAACTTCATCAATAAATCAAAATCTAGTTCTAGGGGACTTATTCTTATATCAGACACACATCTCTTCTAGCCTCACATTTTTGGGGCCCTTGTTCACTTTTCCCAACTCTGAACTCCAATCTGGTTGATGTCATTCAAAAGTAACCCAAGAGAATCTCACTTCATGTTCTTGACACTTTTCTTGCTTTTTGATCTGAGGCTTTCCTTTTGCTTCCAGGTGTGAGTCAGAGTAGAATGGCTAGTGGCCATGTGGTATGTGCAACCCCTAAAGTGAGTAATCACGTTGCAGAGTGAAGCACACCTTGACCAATGGGAGTTAGCAGCAGCAGTGAAATTCTTCACTCTTTTTGCCCCCAGAAGAACTTTCCATTTTAAATGCAATATACCATAAGTTTGTGCAGAAGCCTACTCCATGCAATAAGACAACTGGTTGTTTTTGGCACTGACAGTGGCCAGCTTCAGTAAAGCACTCTTGAACTTTCCTCTGCTCTTCTGGCTCACTCCTCTTCTCCCTCATTTTTAATTAAGTGGTGTTACATAAGCTCTTATATCAAGCTTTATTTGTGAAGAATCCAGGCTAACAGAACTACTGAAATTTCTAAAATGACTTGGTAGAGAGAACTCAGCCTGAGAGGTAAGGGCCACTTAGAAAGCCTGCTCCTCTGTTTCCAGTGAAGTATAAGAAAAAAATAAATAAAAACAGATGGGTAAGAAAAGTAAATGATCAGATACATGTATATCTTGGTTTTCTCATTCTGATCTTATATCACAGAATTTTTACAAATGATAAGTATAAATTAGAAAGCAGAAGAACTGTCTTCCTATAATCCCCATTTGCAACTCTGGCAAGAAACCATTAGGCAAGACAGCTTCATGAGAGAGCACAGCAGGGTGAGCCAGGGAAATGAGTGCTGAAAAACTGTTTTGGTTAAATGGAAAGAACCGAGGGCAATTCTCCTGGTTCTCAGCTGCTTCCATGTTTTCTGGAAGGGATTCAGATGATTCCACATACCCACCAGGTGGAGAAGTTTCCATAGGAAATCTCCACAGTATAAGTGAAATAGCCTTGTATCCCAAGGCTTTGGGGTGGTCCAGCCAGCTCACAAGCTCATATAACCAGCAAGGCAAATAGTAGGGATGGGACATCAAGAGAGTACAATTTGTATCAAGTAAATATAAAAAGAGCACATACGGCCCATAGTCCATTCTCCAGGATAAATTCTAGACAGGGCCTGGAAAAGGTCCAGAGAGGCCAAATCTCAGTAGATAATTTCCAGCCCTCAGCAAGATCCAAACAAGCCTCAGAAAAAAACAATATATGGATAATGTAAAGAATTAATATTTAAAAAAAAAGAAAAACCAATATATGAACCAGAATGAGATGGCATGAGAAGAGCTCTTTAAATTCAGCAAAGCAGAGCTATCTTCAATAGAAAAGTTCAAAATTCATGCCATCTCAACCCACACACACACACACACACAGAACTTCACCTTCCCCATTCTCCTAACTTCTTATTGCTAGTCATTAAGATTAAGGTAATCTCTGAGGTGTATATCATGCTGGGTAAAGTCTCTTCACAATCCAAATGATGTATAACGATTTAAGATATGAATAATTATAAAAATTTAAAAAAGAATAAGGTAATCATGAAAGAATAAATAATTCCCTTTTTTTAATTGCCAGAGATATGTGAGCTTGCCAGAGAAAGATATACAGAGAGAGAGAAAGAGAGAGAGAGATTAGGATGAAGTACTCCCTGATGAGGCGTAGTCACACTATTATCTGCTCTCTTCCATTTTCCACCATGTTGGGATTTTGGGCACACATGCACATATGCTTAGTATGTTTTTCAAGCCACCAAGGCCATGATTCAAGCCACGGTTGGCCATGTGGGATCTATCTCCCTTAACCACTAGCATATGGGATAGACCCAATAAGGTCCTTTTTTTTTTTTTTTAAGAATTATTTTTATTTAACTTTACTTATTTATGTATTTAATTTTTTTTTATTTGACCAGAGGGGGACAGAGTGAGAGAGGGAGAGAGAGAGACAGAAAGTGAGAAAGCAAGCTGCCAGCTCCCGGACTTGAACTGCAATTGGCTGTATGGGAGTCCAGCACTCTTAACCATCATGCCATCTGTTGGGAGAATAAGGTCCTTATTCTTGGTTATTTATTTTATTTTAAAAATAATTATTGAATTTTATTTATTGTCGTTATCAGTTTAATTTGATACAGGGCATGTGTGTTCACCGAAGAGACAAAGAAAGAGAGAGAGACAGAGGGAGCAAGTGAGAAAGCAAACTGACAGTTCTGGGACTCCAAGCATGGTGAGCCATGTGGGATTCCAGCACTCTAACATCCATACCACTTCCTGGTCTTGGTTCTTTATTTTAGAAGAAAAAAATAAGTTTGTGATTCAGAAATATATTCATGTGTGCTTTTATCATAATAATGCCAGTTTCCCTCATTAGACCACAAATGTATTCCACGTTATTTTAATATTTGAAGTATCTGTCAGAATAGAGAAGATAAGTTATGATATATTCATAAAGCATAATGCTATAAAATAAAGAAAATTAATGAATTACAGCTACACAGAACGATGTAGGTGAATCTTACAAACAATAACAAGTAAAAGAAGGGTAAGAAAGGATGCATGTATTCATCTTTTCTATTTAAGTAAAGTCCAAGAGCATATAATACTAATTTTGCTATTGGAAGTCAGGGTAATACTCTCCTGTGGGAGGAGGAAAGTTTCAGAAATTGGGAAAGAGAATAAAATGGCTTCTGAGATGCAGATATATTTTATTTTTCATCCCAAAAAGTGGTTAAATGGGTGATTTATTTTGTGATCTTTCTCTGAGCTGAAATTATGACTGTGCTTTTCTCTGTATGTCACAATTACAATGTTTTTGAAAATTCTTCCTGTGACGTGGCAGTTAAGGTAGCTAGATCTCCCATGGCCAGCTGCACAATTCTAATCACAGACCCAGTGGCTTGAAAAGCATACGGGCATCTGTGCACACGTTGCAGTGTGGCCATCCCCCCTGGGGGAGGGAGGGTGATTCTCACTTTTCCTCAATGTCTTGTCTCTGATGAGCATACATTCCCTAGAACATGAAAAAAAAAAAAAAAATTCTTCCCGCACTCTTTTTATACCCAACCAGTTCTTTAACCGTGCCCATGTTACCTGCTCATCCCTCAGTTCAGTCGCCCTCACTTTATTCTCGCATGCACCTCTCTACTTCAGCCTCCAGCCTGCTTTCTTGCCTGAATAAATATGGGAGCTTGGAAACGGACTTGTCTGCTACCAGTCTGATGGCTTTGGATCCGCATACCACCTAGCCTCTTTCTAAAAGAAGTCTAATTGCTTGGTGTTTTCATACTTGTAATCCAGTCTTACACTTCATATTGGATATATTTCGAGACCATTAGTTCTGTGCCATTTTCCTTCCAGCTTCATTACTCATGAGTCCCCACCTTGATTTTTTTTATCTGAAACACACTGGGCCGTGTTTAGTTCCCCCTCCCCCCAGAGTACACATGCTGCTTACCCCTTTGTTTTCTTTTTTTAATTTTTTTTTAATTTGACCAGAGAGGGACAGAGTGAGAGAGAGTGAAAGAGAGACAGGAAAATCAAGAAAGCAAGCTGCCAGTTCTGGGACTCAAACCACAGTCAGTCATGTGGGATTCCAGTGCCTTTAAGCACCACACCAACTGCCGGCCCCATCCCTTTGGCTTTTGGTTCTTCTACTCCTTAGAGGAGATACTCCTCTCAGCCATTCCATTGCTTTCAGACCTTTCTGGAGGGACAGAGTGAGAGAGAGTGAAAGAGAGACAGGAAAATCAAGAAAGCAAGCTGCCAGTTCTGGGACTCAAACCACAGTCAGTCATGTGGGATTCCAGTGCCTTTAAGCACCACACCAACTGCCGGCCCCATCCCTTTGGCTTTTGGTTCTTCTACTCCTTAGAGGAGATACTCCTCTCAGCCATTCCATTGCTTTCAGACCTTTCTGGCCATCTCTTACTTATCGTTTAATTAATTAATTAGGTGGTCTTCTAATCCAGAAAGGCTTTCTTAAACCACTCCCGTTTTGGGTGAGTTACCCTCCTCTGGCTACTTTAGGTCCAGTGTCAGTGATTAGCTTAGCATCTGGCATTGCTAATTTCCATTCATATATCTGCCCTATGTGCCCCACTAGACAGTGCATATGACAATAATAGGAAAACTGTTGTACTCACCCTTCCATTTCCAGGACCTAGCCCAATGTACATGTGCACCTGCACACTCATATGTTAACATAGTGTTAATTAACATTAACATTAACTCATGTTAATATGTGTGTATGTGTGTGAATGTGTGCGTACATACACAGACATAAATCTGTGAATTTTAGCAAGGTGGAATTGCATTTCTCTATGTACCTGTTTATATGAATTATTTCTTTAGAGAATTGATATTGTAAAGAAAGGGTTTCAAGTCACTTATTTAACATCATGGCATTCTGCATTAGCTAAAAGGCTGTTTTGTAATACTCCTGCTCCTTTCTGATAACACAGGAAGTCCGTGCTTTGTTTCATTTATAAGTTGTTGTCCTTGTTGTTTAGAGACATGATAAATGTGTGTAGTTGATAATATTAATAAAACCCATTTATTGAGTACTAGTTAGTCATGTATTCATGAGATTTTTACATAGTATTTCCTCCTAGCTTCACAACAAACCTGTGGGTTTGGCATTAGTGATCTTATTTTATACTTAATCAGTCTAAAACCAAAGAATTTAAGTAAACTATGAGTTTGCAAATCTAGCAACTGGCAGAAACTTTAACATTGCAGGCCTATCTAAACCCAAAGCACATGTGTTTTTAGCATTTTCTTGGTTAAGGGATCATTCGTGTATAGCAGATGTGTCTATGGGATACTTCAAGAGTGATAAATCCATGTAATGTTTCCTTCAAGCATATTTTCTCATTAAAAAAGGTGTTAAAATGTGACTTTTTCCTTTTATGCATTTTTAGATTTTAAGTTATACTTATTTTGAGAAAGAATTTCAAAAACAATAGTGTCTTTAGGGAACCAGCAGTTAGCGTAATGGCTATGTTGCTGGACTCCCACGTAGTCAACCGCGGTTCACGTCCCAGACCCAGTGGCTTAAATCTCACGCCAGGCGCGTGTGCGTATGTGCCCAAGATCCCTAGAGGAGAATGGAGGAGAAGGGATTGCGGCGTGACCATCCTCTCTGGGGGGTGATTTCTCACTTTCTGTCTCTATGTCCCTCTCTGTCTGTCTGGCAAGTGCACACGCCCTATAGCGAAAACCTCTCAAAAAAACCCAAAAAACACAATAGTGTCTTTAGACCTCTTTTCCTATTCTTATCATTTTCCAACACTTCTATAATTAATTAGAAGAGTTTAAAGTTAATTTTACCTACTTAAATATCTTTATTAAAAAAAAAAAAAACAGGCTATTCTTGATCATTTCAAGTTCTAGTATCATTGATCAACAGTAGTTAGTTTGTTCTTGTTTTCTAGGATGGCCTCTCCGAGTTTTTATCATTTTTCATAAGCTATGACTAACCAAAGCAGTGAAGGAAAACATAGCTCTTTTGAAAATTTCCAGTTTCTTAAATTCTGCTCTCATCCATTCAGTTTTACACCCCATGGATCTCCACCAACACTTCAGAACCAGAGAGAAAGAGGGATAGAGAAAACTCCAATATTTGTTAGCATGACATCTGACAGGGTTTCATTGTTCTAAGTGGCATCACAGTACATGCTCTTCCTAATCTAATTGCTTATGCTTTGGAAAATATCACTATCATAGGAAAATATGAAAATATTCGAGATTTGAGATATAGACCTATTTTTAAAGTAGATGCTTCTGCTAAATTTAAAATATTTAAATAACTGTGATCAAACACTCTCAACTTCCATATCTTAAACACTCTACCAATACTTCATTTTTTTCTGTTTTTTTCTTTTTACAGAACAAAAATTATATAAATTCACTTGTTTTTACTCAGATCACTTCACACAGCATATTAAAAGTGTATACAATATACAGCTAGTGTCAAGACATGTAGTCACTTGAATAGCATCAATCTTCAGTGTTAGACAGAGGAAAACAGAATACGCTTTTTTGAGAGAGACCTGTAGGAAAATTTCAAGATGGGAAGGATTTCCTGGAGCATATTTATATTTTAGATAGTAAATGATATGAATGGGTAGATATTAAATGATATGACTTCTCAGATCTCTTTAGGCTTAGCTGTTTTATTTTTCTATTAGACTTTCATAAGATTCTCTTCTTTTCGAGCATCCTCTTCAGAGCACCTTTGACTTCTTTGTTCCTCAGACTGTAGATCAGGGGATTGAGCATGGGATTGAAAAGGCTGTGAAACAGTAGGAGGTATTTTTTCTGCTCCTTGGGGTTCCCATATTGGGGTCCAACATACATGATAATGGCTGTGCCATAGAAGAGCCCAACCACACAGAGGTGGGATGAGCAGGTGGAGAAGGCCTTCTGGCGTCCCTCCCCTGACTGGATCCTGAGGATGGCACATAGAATATGAATATAAGATATCACAATTGATGAGAAGGGTCCCACCAGCACAGACACAGCCCCAGCCAAGACCATAACCTCATTGATGTGGGTATCTGCACAGGCAAGTTTGAGAACAGCTATAATTTCACAGAAAAAGTGATTAACCTTTTGGGGTCCACAGAAGGGCAATGGTAGGAGTAATACTAGATGTATGAGGGCCAGAGAGACTCCTAAAGTCCAGGAAGCTACCACCAGGGTAATGCAGACTCTCCAGCTGATGATGGCAGAGTATCGGAGTGGGTGACAGATGGCCACATACCGGTCATAGGACATCACCACCAGGAGAAGACATTCAATGTGAGCAAAAGCCAAAAAGAGAAAGGTCTGTGTCGTGCAGCCTGTGAAGGAGATGGGCTTGGCTGGATTGAGGAGGTTGACCAACATCTGGGGCACTGTGTTGCAGGCATAGGCAATGTCAACAATGGCCAATTGTGAGAGAAAGAAGTACATGGGGGTGTGCAGTCTGGGGTCTAGCAAGATGAGTCCCAGAATGATCCCGTTCCCCAGCAGAGTGAAGGCATAGAACAAGGAGAAGAGCCCAAAGAGAAGTATCTGAGTCCTTGGGTTAAGGGGAAATCCCAGTAGCAGAAACTCTGTGACCACAGTCTGGTTTTGCCCCATTTCACTGTGAAAGAGACAATGGAGTCACCAAACCTGAGTGTCTGAAGCAAGTGTTTGAGCATGGTGCACGTGTGTCATCTGTATTTTCCTAACAAAATGCCTTCGATGACTTTGAACTGTAGCCTAAGTAAAAACTATGCATGACAAATGAAACAGAGGAAATTCTGTTATCTCTGATAATTGTATGATAGTACAACATTACAGTACTTATTAACTCTTTAACTTACAAAGCAATTTTTACCACAACTCAGAATATGTTAATACTTAAATTGCCATCATAACTCAGACACTTTGCTCAGTTTGTGATGATTATACAGATGTTTGGCCAAGTATTTTCTATATCAAAGTGTTCATATGTCCATGTGTGTACCTGTGTGCTGGTATCTTATATATCTATACATGAAGATGGGAAGAAGGATGAGAAGCATGTCAGCAATCCTTTGATCAAGTATTCTCACAAATTTGTGCCCTCAGTATAGAAATTTATTAGATTTGTGACCTTTATTGAGAGCATAATCTTGAACTAAGTTGAGAGATGGCGATTTCCCATATCTGGGTTTAAAAAGAGATTTGTCTTTTATGCCCACAGAGGTCTGCTTTGCTCATCTTGTCTCATGATCATACCATAGTTATCTGTCTTCGCTCTTATGCCTCACATGTATATTTATATTCTATATATGTGTGTGCATGTGTGCATGCATTTTGTATCTTTATCTGACTTTTTTCTTTTTCAAAATTTATTTTACATTCATTTGCTATATATCATTACAGCATACAAAATGAATTTTCCCATTCAGAACACACTGTATATTGGCTCGATCGAAGATATTACCATACATACTATTTTCAACAGATAATTTTTCATTTTGTGTTCCTTTACTGTTTTACTCTTTTCTTTTTTTCCCCTTGATTTCCTCACCCTCACTTTCTGCCTTTTCCTACCCTCCTGCCACACTGTCTTTGATATCCACAGTTACTTTTTGGTCTCTACTCAAAGGATAGGAATGCACTCAGGTAGAAAAACACATGCATATCTCTGTTTATTGCAGCATTATTTATTGCTAAGATGTGAAAACAACTCAAATATCCCCAAACAGATGAATGGATTGAAAAAGTGTGGCACATATACACTAAGAAATACTACTAAGCCATTAAAAAAAAAAAAACGCAGTGAGACTCTAGCATTTGATAGAAAGTGGATAAGTGAAGCAAGTCAGACTCTGAAAGAGAGGCATTGAAGGGTATCCACTTAATATATACTGAATGTCCACACTATGACAGAAACCGAAATATTGGGCAATATAAAGGCATGGACAGGAAGTGTGGACACCAGAGATGCTGTCTGACTTTTATAATCATCCTCAGTCCAGAATCCACTTAAATTTCACTACAATAATCTCAGAAAAAATTCCTAACTGAGTTCCTATTCAGTTCCCCATTCAGTTTTTCTGGAAGTTAATATTTGAAAAGTGTTCCTAAGTATAAGTGAGTAAGCTTTAGCTTGGCTTCGGAGGAAGAATCAGAATTCAAAGTAGAAATTATTGGGAGATAGTATTATCTCAGTCTAACAAAGTAACTGTATAACAATCAAAATCCAATTGAAAAGTTTGAAAAGTGATTGCTTTATTAACACTGCACTTTATGGATGTGAATGCCGAAAGCTGATTAACACCCATTCAAGGTGGGATTCCTCTGTCATATGAGAAGTTAAACTGGAATAACGTTAAGCTCTCTTTCAACTACAGGAGTTAGTGATATTAAATGTATTTTAAGAGCTATTACTTTTCGCTCCAACTTTCTAACAATATTCGAGACCTGTGAAGATATCAGCGCTATTTCTAAAATTTCACATGATGAAGGCTTCACGTAGCTAGAACAAAACACATACAGGCATTTACTGAGCATATATTATATTCTGGTATGTGTCTTGGCTGAGGGTAGAAGTGTAAGTTAGTGCTTGTTTGCTGCCATGTATAACTTTCTGGGATTAATAAAAATGATAAAAGAACTCACAAATACAAGAATTCTCATGTTTAAATAAGTCAGAGTAAGAAATTTCACACTCAAAAATAAAGCCTTTGAAATATCTTTCTTTTTCTGTAAACCCATGTTGTAATCAATTAGGCCTATTATTTTATGATTACTACTTAATTTCATGAGGCAATGAAAACTTTTACAAGCAAATCTTTCAAACAGCTATTTTATCTTACAATTTGTATAACAAATTTGTTACCAAATGTATCAAAGCAAATTACTCATATTAAGTGTATCTAAAAGAGATGAAAACTTTTTCATTATTCTAGTAGCTATTTCTATAAATAGAAATTTGGCATTAACAGACAATAACTATTACATTTTGCATTGTGATTTTTCATTATGGTCTAACTGAAGTTGTATAATGAATAAAGACTAGAAAATGTAAAAAAAAAAACTTACCTCAGACTTACAACTACAAACAAAACAAACTGAAGATGAGTTGGATGAAGCTTCCCAAATAAATAGAAAGCATCTGTAAGTGTTAAAACCCTTTCTTCAAAGAAGATCCTTGGAATTATGGATGCATTTCCCTCAGAAGATATGATTTTACTCTTTGCTTAGCTCAGCCACCTTTCAGTATGCTCTGAAGTTTGATGTAGGGGAGGGATAAAGATCTACCACACATGCTGAAACTTCTCCCTTCCAGGGAAATGGAGTCCTCAGCTGTGCTTATCTCTGGTTTTCCCTGGAGGGGTGTTAATGGCAAGGTGATGTCTTCCTTCACTGAAGGGTTCATGAATATAAATATGGAGCAATAGAATGATCTCCAGGGCCCATATACCCATTAACAGTTTCCATAATCTTGGATTCATTACAATTTCAAAAATTCCCCAACCTCTAACCCTCCAAATAGATTATTTGCTATTTAGGGCAGGTGGAACTCATACATTTTCCTCACTCTCTCTAGTACTGCCTGACTTTTATGTTATATTTGACCTGGATATTTCTAGATATTTTTTTCATCAGGTCTTCAGAAGAAATATAATTCACTAAGCAAGACCAGATAGACCTACTGAAGCTATGAGGACCACGTAAAGGAGTCAGAAAAAAAGAATAGGATTACTCTTTTCTGAAAGATTTGTAGAATTTACCTTTAAAAATATATGACTTGGGGTTCTTCAGTTTTAGGAGGATTCTGATAACCAATTCAATATTTTGTTTATTTGTTGTATAAATTTTCTGCTTATACATAAAGAAGTTTAGGTAATACCTTCTAAGTTTTAAATTTATTGAAATAAAGTTTATCCATTCTATTATTATTTTTAAAACCTTTATGTTTTTATTATATCTTTTATTCTTAACATTGTGTATATAGACCTTTTCCTCTTTGTATATGGTTAGTCATGCATTTTACAGGATTCTTTCTTAAAAAATTTCTTTTAAAGATTGTTATAACTCTTTATTTCTTCAATAAAGATTGCTCTTATATAAATTTTATCTTTATTTTTATTATTGGGCATCATATCTTCTTGAGTTGAATATTTAACTTACTTATTATAAACCTTTATTTTGTAAAAATATGATTTTGCCAATAAATATATTTTTCATGATTTTAGCTAATCTCTCAAGTTTGATGTTTAGAATTATCATAATTATTAACTTCATCTTTAAAGGACAAATAAGAATATACATTTTGGTTTCCAAATATTTTTATTGTATTTGCATTGTTAATTTAAAATTTATTATCACTGTGGTAAGAAGAAAATTCTTGTGATACTGATGCTTTTAGAATCTGAAAGGTCTTGTTGATGCAGAATAGACGTGTGTCTTTGAGGAACTCCTATCTTTCTTTGAAAGTGTCCAATTCATGAGTGAGGATTTTGCTTTCCATGTGAGGATATTGATTTTGTTGACTTTTGTTTAGTCAATGAAAATATTTATTGCATTTATTACAGCAAAATGCGCTACAATACTTTAAATGTATACTTTTCACACTTAGACACATTTAGACAAATGTTTGCATAATCAAACATTTCCATGTATACATACATGAAAATTTTACAAAATATGAATTCTTGAATTCATATCTGAATTCATACATGAACACAAATATAAAATCTAAGACAATAGGAATAAATTTTATGAAAAAGCAATTGAAGTACAATACCTCAAAATTCCATATTTTTTTCTTTACATAAATAATTGTTTTATACATTTAATCACTATATATCATTTAAAATTTTTTAAGTTATTATAATTTATTTATTTATTTTGGAAAGGCTTTTGCTATAGGGCACATTCACTTGCCAGAAAGATAGAGAAATACAGAGACAGAAAGTGAGAAATCACCCCCCAGGGGGCATGGCCATGCCACAATTCCTTCTTCTCCATTCTCCTCTTGGGATCTTGGGCACGCACACACACGTTCCTGGTGTGAGTTTAAGTCACCAGGTCTAGGACTCGAACTGCGGTCAATTACATGGGAGTCCAGTGACATAGCCATTATGCCAACTGCTGGTCCAATTATTATTTTATTCATTCATTCACTATACATCATTTAGCTCACAGAGAGAATTTACAACATGAAAAACACCTCAGACTAGTCTAGTTGAGAATACTATACACATTATCAACAGGTAATGAATCATTTCTCTGTCCCACAAATATCGTACTTCTCTATTTTCTCCCTAATTTCTTTCTATACACTCTTCCCCTCTCCCACTCTCCTTTCACACTGTCTCCAGTGTCCATAACTGTCTAGCTTGAGTTTAAGCCTCTGGCCCAGGACTCAAACCATGGTCAGCTCTGTGGGAGTTCAGCAATGTAACCATTATGTCATCTGCTGATCCCCTAAAATGATAATTTATTTTTAAGAAGGTTTGTGTGCTCATTACAGAGAGAGAGAGAAAGCACCACCCCCCACGGTAGAAGGTCACGCCATGATTCCGTCTTCATTTCTCCTCTCAGGATGCTTACTACACATGCACATGCTTCTGGCATGATTCCCAAGCTGACGGATCTGAGACTCAAAAGTATGACTGACCGTGTGGGATCCACCCACGTAAGCACCATGTCATGGACTGAGCCCCCAATCATAAAATGTTAAGACTGAGGAGACATTGGAGAGAATCTATTGCAAATGTCTACTGAAGCCCTGCATATTTCACTGAACTATGACTAGTTTATTATTTATTTATTTATTTATTTATTTATTTACTTATTGAGAGAGATTTTTGCTATAGGGCAATTGCACTTGTTGAAAGACAGAGAGACAGAAAGTGAGAAATCACCCCCCAGGGAAGATGGCCATGCTGTAATCCCTTCTCTTCCATCTTCCTCTCTGGATCTTGGACACACACATCCACATGCCCACAGTGAATTTCAAGCCAATAGATCTAGGACTCAAACAGCAGTCAGACATGTGGGAGTCCAAT
Source organism: Tupaia belangeri chinensis (assembly GCF_000334495.1). Classification (NCBI taxonomy): domain Eukaryota; kingdom Metazoa; phylum Chordata; class Mammalia; order Scandentia; family Tupaiidae; genus Tupaia; species Tupaia belangeri. Next base: position 204,404 of record NW_006160158.1, read on the forward strand.
GACATAACCATTACACCATCTCCTGGTCCCAACTTCAACTAGTTTATTTATAGTAAGGTTGCACACCAGTTCATAAGACCTTATTGCTGAATAACTTGCAATGTTAAAATATTTTGTCACATTGACTTTAATTCTACTCTCCTATAAACCTAACTATTTATTCTAGCTTTTCCTTCCAAGGATGGAAATAAACACTGCTTTTGCCTCCTGCAGGATAGGACATTTGAAGACAAGTATCCTGTTTATTTTTTTCTGTTTCCAGGCTAAATATTTAATGATAATTTTCAATTATTTATATCTATTCATTCATACTTTTATTCATCTATATATTCTTATATTTTTAAGAATTATTTTATTTTATTCATCATCATCTTTTTAAATTTAATTTGACTAGAGACAGACAGAGAGAGATTGTAGGAGAGTGATAAAGCAAGCTGCCCAATCTGGGACTTGAACCGTGATCAGCCATGTGGAAGTCCAGCACCTTGACCACCATACCACTAACCAGCCCACCTAATTTTTTTTTTTTGCCATAGGGCACATGCACTCTCTGGAGAAAGGGGAAGAGAGACAGAGAGAGGGAAGTGAGAAATCACTCCCCAGAGGAGATAGTTACACCAAAATCCCTCCTCCCTTCTTCTCCTGGGATTTTTGGACATTCATTCTTGCATATGCACCTGGTGTGATTTTCAAGGCACCAGGTCCAGGACTCAAACTGCAGTTAGCCAGGTGGAAGTTTGGCACCTTACCCACTATGCTACTTTCTAGCCCCATTTAGTAAATGTTTCAACAATTTATAACTCATTAAAATAAATTTGGCTTTAGTAATTCTGTAGTTGATTAAGCATGGATTTTACTAACAATCTTACTATGTGATCAATTTCATTGTCCTTATAACCTTCTACCCTTCTATCAAAAAATACATGTAAATGTTTTATATGCATATAGAATATATATGGATAGATATGTATCACATCAAATAAGACTCATCTATGAAAGTTGTGTGAATATTTAAAGTTACCTTAAAATATTCTTAAATATTGGGACCAGCAAATGGTGTAATGGGGTGCATCACTGGACTCCCATGGAGTCAATCACGTTTCAAGTCCTAGACCTGGCAACTTAAAATTCACACTGGGCACCTGTGTGTGCGTGCCCAAGATTCCTAGAGAAGAATGGAGGAGAAGGGACTGTGGAGCGGTCATCCCTCCTGGGAGATTATTTCTTGCTTTCTGTCTCTCTGTCTCTCTCTGTCTCTTCACTGATCACATGTGCCTTATAGCCAAAATCTTTCTGAAAATAAATTTAAGATTAAAACATTATTATGGGCCTCATGGTAGTGCAGCAATGCAACTAGACCCCATGACCAAGGTCTTAGGTTAGCATCCTGGGGTCTCCCTGAGCATGCCAGACACATGTGTACATGCGTGCAATCTGGGCAGGTTGAGGCTGGGGTGGATTGTGGCATGAAGACCCTGTTATTGGTACTTCTCTCTCGCTTTCCCTGTCTCTGTCTCATGAAAGACATAAATGAATAAACTTAAAAAGTAAACAAATACAAAAACATTGGTGTCCATAACTGACCTAACTTAAAACTCAGGAAGGCAGGGGCTACATTGTTCTCAGAAGCTGACCTATTTAGGAAGTTGTGACAAAACCGAGATATGAATTCAAGACAACAAGCATCTCCGCTGAAGCCTGTGCAGGGTTCTCCTCCCTTTGTTCCTATCAGCCTAAAGCCTGAAGGTCCATCAAGGTTTGGCATCAGGGGAAACAGGGAAGCTTCCTAGGAAGGCATTTATCATGAAATAAAAGAAAGCAGATGGGAAAATTTGATGACAGAGACAGAAGTACAGTGAAGAAGTGCTGCTGAGAACATTACGGTGTCTCTCATTTTGGTTGTCTCCTTCGGAACAATGCCCTGCAGAGCCATGTGGGTTTGCAGAAATAAATGAAGAGGAAATTACTGTTGGGGAATGATTAGACCATTACGATCTACTCACTACACTTAGCAAGGCTGATAACGAATCCCTGAAGGGGCCAGGCTAGCAGATGTATTAAGACTTTGGACATAATAATGTAAACTCTTTTGTTTTGGATTCTGCCTCCTCACACGGATATTGAGCCTAAAGCATTTGAGCTGCAATCAATGATGTTTTGGAAAGAAAGCCAAGAAGCAGTAGTGTGGGTTTGCAATCAGTACAATCCATTTTAAATCTCAACTCTGTCTTGTTACTGGCTGTGTGGGGTAAGACAAGATACTAAAATCATAGTGAAACTTTGTTTCCTTGTCTATCTACAAATAGAGAAAATAACATTGTACAGAATGGAGCTAGACACCTAGGGTGACATTTGAGATGCACTCTAGAATACCCAGCAGAAAGAAACATATTTTTCTTCTACTTGCTCTTAGCCCATGGGAAACTATGACTAATATTGAAAGAATATGTAGACAGAGGTCATCCCACCAAAGTATTTGTTTATTAAAATCTTAGAACTCAAATGATGAAACAACAGAAATGTCTCATATGTTCAGGTGTTCTCTGCAAGTTATTAACTGTATGTGTGTGTATTTGTGTGTGTATATGTACACATACATACGTATGCATATGTATGTATGTATGTCTTTCTATCAGCGCCATCTTCAGATGTCCTAAAGGACATTTCTTTATCATTCATCTACAGTAGTACCTTCTGCAGAAACTTGGTCTTTTGGTCTTTCCCAAGCATATTTGAACTGACATAAGAATGAATGACATCCTCTGATCTTTCTAATAGGCCCTAAGTGAAAGATTCTGAATCCAAATCTACAATTTAAACATATCCTATATGTTTCGTCTCTCCTTCTCTGTTAATCATTATATACATGAAAATATTTTAGAGAATATAACTTTTTGAGATATAGTGAGAAAGTTCTTTTTATATGAAAATATTGCCTTTTCTCTTCTCTCTTTGCCGAGGGGCCTACAATAACTCTATAGAGCTTGGTAATTACATTTAGAACCAGCATTTACTCACTTATCTAAATAGTTCTCTGAGGCAGGGGACAGCAAGGTCTGTGGAGTTCCGTGGGCTGGAATGTCCTCAAACTGTGGAGGTAAGAAGATGGAGAGGACAGCCAGAGATGAAACAATTTGCCCAGATGAACTGAGAGGTCGAACAGCCAGCATCTAGGCTTTTCACTTGTGAGAGAAAAATAGTGCATTAAGAAAAAGAGTGAAAGGGAAAAAGTTTCTCCTCTGCGTCTTTATTTCACTGAAAGAACAATATGGACTGATAAAGGTTTATGAGTTAATTAACAGATATGGTTTATTACCTGTTGATGGTGGCATGTATAGCATTCTCAACCGAATTGGTCTGAGAAGTATTTCATGATGGGTAAACTCTTTTCACAAGCAAAATGACAAATAGTGATTGAGTGTTTAAAAAAATAATTAGAATAATAATAATAATTGGGAAAAACATTGAGAAGATATTGAATGATGAAGTGGGGAGAGTAATGTCTCTGTATTGACTGACACGCATGGCATTCCCTTTTGAAAAAGCAATGTAACATACTGTAAAGCTATGTGCAATCCAATGTAATATAAACAAGATTATGATGATAATAAAAAATAAATTAAGAAAATGAATAATTAAAAAAATTAGCGAGCTCTCCAGATAGGAAATAATAATATAATATTATAATATAATATTATATATCATACTCATGAATGGCACACATTTCGTCAAAAAAAGATGCCAAACTCACTGTGTTAAAAAATCCTTTTATCGCACTCTGATATCACTTAGGTTCCAACTTACAACAAAATGGAAAATTAGTCTTTCTTATCATTCTGACCACTTAGGGTAAGGAAAACTGAGTTATATCACCTGGAGGAAGCACTCGTGAGAATTTTGTTAGGACTGAGTCCTGACTGCATTTGTTCTGTGACTGGTTCTAGTGGTGGCCTTCAGTGTCATAGGAGGGTATCGGTGTGACTTTGCAATATTGTCTGACTCCTATATTATTTCCTGCAATCTCCATAATGGTGACTTGCCATCTATAACCAAGCCTTCTAATCTGAATTCTGGAAAAGGTAACTCTCCTTAAAAACTTTCTTTCCTATTTATTCTGAAAACAAATTCTCTACAAATTCTTTCAAATTAAATAACACAGAATGAAATGAAGCAAAGATCCTGATATTTCTGCCTTTCAACCCAAACCAAACCAAAACAAAACTTATAAAAAATGTACTTTTCACAGAACAGCTTCATTAGATTCATTTAGCACTGACGCCGTCATGGACTTTGAGTGGCAGGGCAAGCGTTGTCTCTGCCTCGGTCCTTCACTCTGGGTTGGGGCTGCCAACTCAGGCCAGTCCTTAGGTCATGTTGTCAGAGTGCACTGCCGTGTATATTATGGGGTTAGTAGCATACACAAATGCCAATAAAGGAGGTGGATATTACTAAACAATTTAAGGGGGAAACTCAGTAATCCGAGCCTCCAAATAACAGAAGCCAGGTCTTAGAAAGTGCCAGGAGGTGGATAGGAGCCCGTGACTCTGAGCTAGGGCTTTGCCACTGCAACTCGTCGCTCCATGGCCTGTGCTTTCTGTGCCTTTCTGCTTATGCTTCGTTGCCTGGATGGAACCCAGTGTTTAGGGACAGCTCTGATCAGTACATGTTCTTGATAGCAGAAATCTAACAGATGGACTTCAGGACATTCACATTAGCAGGCCCACAGTCTCACAGAGGGCAAGTCTTCCACCTTCAAGATTCTCTCTGACATCCCTTCCTCATCTAGATCTCTGTTTCCACAACACCCTGTTCAGGGCACCCTTGACCTCTGCATTTCTCAGGCTGTAGATCAGGGGGTTCAGCATAGGGTTGAAAAGGCTGTAAAACAGAGACAGGGTCTTCTGCTGCTCCTCAGGGTGGCGGGACTTGGGGGCCATGTACATGACAATGGCGCTGCCAAAGAACAGCCCCACCACGCAGAGGTGGGAGGAGCAGGTGGAGAAGGCCTTCCTGCGACCCTCCCCTGACTGGATCCTCAGGATGGCAGCCAGGATGCGTGAGTAGGAGACCAGCACCAGGCATAGGGGCCCCACCAAGATGAACACAGATGCTGCAAAGATGACAACCTGGTTGAGCCTGGTGTCAGCACAAACCAGCTTGAGGACAGACAGGAGTTCACAGAAGAAGTGGTTGATTTCATGAGGCCCGCAGAAGGGCAGTCGCAGGAGGAGAACTATGTGGAGCAGGGCCAGGAGGGAGCCACACGCCCAGGAAGTAACAGCCAGGACAGTGCACACTCTCCAGCTCATGATGACAGAGTACTGCAGGGGGTGGCAGATGGCCACATACCTATCATAGGACATCATTACCAGGATGAGACACTCGGTGTGAGCAAAAGCCATGTATAAAAACGTCTGCATTATGCATGGGGCAAAGGAGATCATCTTTTTCTTGTTCAGAAGGTTTGCCAGCATCTTGGGAACATTGTTGGAAGCATAGGAAATGTCAACAATGGCCAAGTGTGAGAGGAAGAAGTACATGGGGGTGTGCAGCCTGGAGTCCAGCCAGATAAGCCCCAGAATGACCCCATTCCCCAGCAGGGTCAAGGTGTAGAACAGGGAGAAGAGCCCAAAGAGAAGCACCTGAATACTTGGGCCCACGGGAAATCCCAGGAGAATGAATTCTGTGACCCATGTCTGATTTTCTGTCATGCCCTGGCAACAGTGGCTATACTGGTCACTGCCGGGCAGTGAGGTGGAGCTGAAAAGCAAATGCAGGTCTGAATTAATCTTTAAACAGGTTATGTTGTACATTGTATGTCAAACCAGTCTGATTTTTTTCAGAGTTATTATGTCACAACCTTGTGTCTACAGTAAAACAGAAAGCAAAGTCCACTCAAATAACTCATGTAAGTGAATACAGACAGGATATGATACACTATTACCATTTCTTTTTTTTTTTTCTTTTTTTGGAGAGGTTTTTGCTGTTGGGCGCGTACGCTCGCCAGACAGACAGAGAAAGACAGAGAGACAGAAAGCAAGAAATCACCCCCTGGGGGGATGGCCACGCCTCAATCCCTTCTCTTCCATTCTCCTCTTGGAATCTTGGGCACACATGCACACACACCCGGCGTGAGTTTAAGCCACCGGGTCTGGGACTCGAACCGCGGTGGACTACATGGGAGTCCAGTAACATAGCCATTACGGTAACTGCTGGTCCCTACCATTTCTACAGACTTTTACTTAACTTTTATTGCAAAACCCACATCTCTATTATCATGATGGCAGACACAGAGTAAATCATTTTCCAGAATAACTAGAAATTTTATTTTTTAGAAAGGATTATATCCTATTCTCAAATACTTTTACTTTCTAATTTATTTAGGTTTCTTAGTTTGTTTCTACTTCTCTTAATTATCTGATTTTCTCTTATTTTATAATATAGGGAGAGTACTTGGCACATAGCAGGTACTCAATAATTAAAGAGCAAATTGGAAATAAGAAAGGATGGGAGGAAAGTAAGAAAGAAAGAGATTTACAAATACAATTTCAAAGAAGAATGTGTCTCTGTGTTTACTAGCTTTAGTAAAATAAAAATTACATTAAGTTTTCTACTTCCTAATATTACCTAAAAATATGTATTTTTTCCCTTCTTGGCATGAGCAGAGTGACATGACTAATCTGGCCAGCATTCCTTGAAGTATTTTCTGATATTTGGTTGGGACAAGTGGTTATCTACACAAAGAATTAATAGTGTATTCTCCCTCCTGTCCACATCCCAGCCCTGTGCAGGGCTGCTTCCTTAGATCTGAGTAGATGTCATTTCTGGTACAGTGACCTACAGCATTTGGATGGTGCCCATTGCAATTGTTGGACAGATGGAAGGATGGATAGATGGATGGATGGAGAATAGATGGATGGATGAATGGATAAACAGATGAATGGTTAAAGGATGGATGAAATGGATGGATGAATGGATAAACAGATGAATGGTTAAAGGATGGATGAAATGGATGGATGGATGGATTGATGGATGGATACAGGGACTGATAAAAGGAATTACATTAGGAATAGCATCCAAAAAACATACCCTAGATTTTAGTAAAATCTTTAGTCTCTTCTTTAATCTTCTCTGGCTGGCATTCCATTGACCATATGGCCACAGGGGCTACAGAAAAGGAAAGTCTGAATGTTTCATAGAAGTGTACAGATATGAAGTGATCAGAAGGTCATTCTAGTGGACAGCTATGAGTCTATTTCTGCAAATGCCAACAATATCTTCAACCCAGAAAACTGCCTACAGCTAAGTTGACCATTTACCACCTTCTCCTAGACCCCAACTTTTCTAAACTGCTGTACATTGAAAGAGACTCTTTACTCACTGTGATACCAGTCCTTGTCTTATCTCAGAAATATGATTAGATTTAGAGGAAATTTCACAAAGATTAAGGAAGCTTTTGAATGTCAGAACTGAGGATCTTTCTCCCTCCAGCAGCCTCTGAATGGGGGACTTTCCAAGTGTCGGAGTCGTCACTGTTCTCTTAACACAGGCTGACGCAGGGCCTGAAACCTGCTCATGGGGAACAACAGCAAAAAGGTTTTATAGTGACGCCACTGCCACTCAAGTTCCTCCCAAGTTGTCCCAAAGGAGCCAACACTCAGTCTCCATACCTACCAAGAGAACAAGAAGTCATTTGTCTTTGTATCTCCACTTCTTTGGGCCCAGGGGATGGACCTTCATGAGAAAAGGAGCAAGCAGGTGATGACTTAATACCCAGCTGGATCCACATACATGAAACTCTTGTAGGAATAAGAACATACATACTTACTCCTGGGGCTGCATTACAAATTATGTCTCTCAGGTATTTGAATGGGGATGAGTTTGTGCATCTCAGTCTTGCCCCAAATTGATTAAGTGGAGTCTGGAAGAGGCAATCATCATCTTCATGAGATAATGATTTGAGAATCTTCTCCTCAGGGACCAGCAGTTGGTGTAATGGCTATGTCGCTGGACTCCCATGTAGTCGACGGTGGTTCAAGTCTCGGATCCGGTGGCTTAACTCATGCCAGGCAATGTGCTTATGTGCTCAAGATCCCGAGAGGAGAATGGGTAAGAAGGAATTTTGATGGCGTAGCCATCGCCCCGTGGGGTGATTTCTCACTTTCTGTCTCTCTGCCTCTCTCTTTCTGGCGAGCACACACGCTCTATAACAAAATCCTCTCCAAAAAAAAATAGAAATAATCTTCTCCTCCTTAGATAATCCTAACCTAACCTTGGTGCCGGTAGATAAGCAAAAGCACTTACATCGACCTTCCCATACTGTGGTGAGAAGGATTCTGGGATCTTTCCATGTTGTACCTGAGATTTGACATGGTGAGGAAGAAGCTAAGGAGAGAGAAAGCAGAGCAAAGTCGGCAACGAAGATGTGTCCTGGTCCAGCCCCTTGTTAAGGCAGTAAGTGTCTAGTTCACATCTCCAGAATGACGGACACTCATGAAGTTCAGAGAAACTTCTGACCTTGGATAAGAGCGCCTGACTGAGATGTAGTATTCATAGTCAACAAGGACACATGAGCAGAGGAGTCTTTGAAAACTTTTTGAATGCCTTTCTTATGTCAGGCCTGTGTGTGGGTGTGGGTGTTTACTGATGGGCAAAGGTTTTAGAGAAATGACCAAAACTCATTTATCAGAACAAATTTTGTTCTTTACTTGTGAGAGATGTAGCTTGTTAATATGTAAGACACGTGACTCATTGCTAAGCAGAGGGAGAAGTGATACATCTATGACTTCGGCTCACATCCAATCGAAGTTTCAAAGTAGGTATATTTCCATGGGCAGAATAATGAAGCTCAAGGAATAATTGTCCTCTAACCGGGGCAGAGTTGTAAAGCACATTGTTCAGCAGCTCTCTGTAGCAGTCAAAATAAATAAATAAATAAATAAATAAATAAATAAATAAATAATTAACTGATGTAGTTAGCAAAAGTAAACTACACTTATTGAGTCCATAAAACTGGAAAATTAAACCAAAAATAATCAAGGTGCTATTCAATGATCTGTACATTATTCATACACGGATACTATATGAATCATACTCCATGTACACATATTTAATATTTTATCCATTTATCAATTAACTGATTCAATGGACAGTTCTTGAATATTTGCTGTTACAAGCTTTGTTCTGAACATTGGAGAAGCAGACATGAATAAGATGCCATCTGGATCTCCCAGGAGTTTCCAGCTTTCTTGTAAAGTAAGCCATGCAAGTGAACAACTAAGGGACCATGATACAGGGGAGTCTGAATGGGAATAAGGAAAGGTTCACCATGGGTGGAATGTTTAGACACTCTTTTGGAAGACATGAGATAGATAGGACTCACCAGGCTGTGTCCTGGGGCATAGCAGGAACAGCAAACAAAAGACACTGGGAAAATAGCTCATGGACAAGCTTCTGTGCCCCATGAGGGTGTAGGGCCTCATTGTAAACAAAGAGAGAGTGATGTGACCACATAGGTAGTAATGAATGTGACTTTTGGCTAATAAAACTTTTTGAAGGGTTGTTTAAAAGAATGAGATTGGAGACTGAGTTCAAGGTATCTGAAAACTCTGCATGTTTAAGCAACAGGTAATGAGTACTTGGATTAGGGTGGAGGCCATGAGAAAGGGTAGGAGGGAATGGAATGTAGCATGAAAAGAAATTGCAGTTAACAGCATTGAATGACTGTGAGTGGGCTGAGAGGGAAAAAAAGAAACAGAACTGGGATGTTTCCCAAGTTTCTGGTTTATACGGCCTTATACAGAGGGTTTTCATTCATTTATAAAGAGAATAGCTGGGAAGCACATATTTTAAGACAAAGAATAGAAAAATGGTAGGTTTGGTGTGACTGTGTAACTGAAATAGTCCAGCAGGGAGTTCAGTTTTGTATAGGAGTTTATTAAAGGTATCTGGTTCAAAGGTAGGGATTTGCGAACCATGTGATAGACAGAGTCATAGTACTAAGTAAAGGTAGTTAAGGAGAGTGAGTTCGGTGAGCATAAAAGAGGGCTAAAAGGACCAGCAGGTGGCGAGGTGGTTAAGGTGCTGGACTTTCACGTGTCCCATCATGGTTCGAGTACCAAACCAGTCAGCTTAAAGATTATGCTGGGTGTGTGCGCATGCATGTCCAAAATCAGAATGGAGGAGAAGGGAATGTGGCGTGGCCATCCTCCCTGGGAGCTGATTTCTTACTTGCCTTCTCACTGACACTCTCTGTTAAGTACACTTTCCCTATAGAAAAAAAGATAAAGACAAAGACAAAGGCAAAAAGGCTAAGAAGAGTATTAGCCAGTGTTTAGGAGGTGGAGAGAGGAAGATCCATCTCCAACAGAGCAAGAAGAAAGATCAGAGCGGCTGCAAACCAGAACGTACGAGTGAAGGAAATGAATGAGCTATGCTGCATGAGATGCCAGGAGGCAAACTCGGATATTTCCTTTAACCACATGACTAACTCTATTTTTTATAAAAATGAACTTATTTTCATTTATCGACAGAGGGCATGTGCACTAACCAAAGAGAGAGAGAGAATGAATGCATCCTGCTTCAAGAGGACATGGTCATACTGAAATCCCTTCTCCATTTCTGCATCCTGTCTGGATTTGGGGCATGCATGCACCTGCACCTGGTATATTTTTCAAGCTACTGGGGCTTGGAGGAGTTTGAAACATAGTTGACCATGCAAAGCACACCTCTTTTACTAGGCCATGGGGCCATAATAGTCTTAATGTGTAATGCTACACCGAAGTTAACATAGTAAAATTAAACTACATCCAACATTACTAAGAGATGATCATTACTACCCTTCAAAAAAAAAAGTAAAAAGTAATTACCCTATAAGTGAAACAAAGACCCAACCAAGACTGCCAAGGATGGAGAAACAGCTGACCAAAGACATACAAAATGAGGCTTATCAATAGTTCGCCCTTGCAGAAATTGACTACATTCAAAAAAATCCTAACAGTGTCCTGGGAGCACATCTCGTAGGCTGGTAACTTGTAAATGTTATTCTTAATTTCTCAGCACACTCAGTGACAGCTGACAATTAGGAAAGTAATGGAATTTCACAGCTTCTCATTTCTTCAATTAGGGGATAAAGTTAATCTTTCATATTTACTGAGAAGAGAAGGAGCAATATCTTCAAACACAGAAGAATCAGTATTAGATAGTCAATACATTAGTAAATAAGAATCTCAAAGACAAATTGTGTATATGTTAACTATTCTTAGAAAACCATTAAATTCTTCCTTTTCTTCTCAACTGTTAAGCATTTGGTTGAGTTCATAGACATCAGAGAAATGTCTCTCAAAGAATAGCCAAAGGACCATTGGTGTAAGAATGGTCCTTCCTATTTTAGGCGGGAACAAAAAGCACCTTGGAAACCCTAAACCTTAATGTAAATACAAGGCATGAATATTTAAAATATTTTTATGTAAGCAAAGAAACTTAGAGGCCATCTTATCCAAAATTGTCACTTTAAAGATGAGATTATCAAAGCTGGAGAAGAGAGGACTGCTTCAAGACTAAGGTCAGATTTAAGATAAAACTCAGATATCTCACATCTAGTATATTCAAAACAGCTTGCCTGATTTTCTTCTCCTGTCTTATCACAATAAGTTGCATCACTACCCCCAACAAATTTCTCAAATAAGAAGTTGAGTTATTCTGATTCTTTTTCCTCTAGAAAACTTACCTGAAGCATCTTAGCAACTCTCTGTCTTCAATGCCACCACAATAGCCCACAGCATGTGAGAGCTCATGGGTAAAAACAGAGAGGAGGAAGACTTTCATACTGAAAACAGTTCTGAAATGTATATATTTGATATTATTTCTGTATTAAGTGATATAAGAAGATATAGATAAGCTATATAAACTAAAATTTTATTGTAAAATGTTACATTTTGTGTCCTGTTACTATATCACACACAGTTTGCAGTAACTATAAATAGCATTTTGTTACTCCCATAATTATTTTATCTGTAGCAAAAATAAACAACGTATTTTTTTGTCTTAAAAGCAGTAATTAATCAAATGAAAACACACTCAGTCTGTCCTTACTTCACCTCTGTGAAATTTTATTCTGGACAAGGCTGACAAAATTCACCAACTTAATGAGAGCCTCTCAGCAGCCTTCTAAAATACAAACCACACTTTATGTCTGTCCTGCTTTAACATCTTCAATAACCTCTCCTCAAAAACATATAATTCAAAATCCCTTTGAAGGTTTTGAAATCAGAAAGTAACCTGGCTCTTCCTACATTTGTCCACTTTTTTGAATTAATGTTTTAAAATTTTGTGATCATGATAGATTCACATGCAGTTGTGTGATGTAATATGGGGAGAGCCCACATCCCCTTTACCAAATTTCTTTCAGTGGTACCATTTTGCAAAGCTATAATGCGATTTCACAACTAGGATATTAGCACTACATATGCAGATACCAAAATATCACAGAGTATCCTATAAAGACGTACAATTATTACTTGTCAACGTAATGGACAGGTTTTTTTTTTTTTTTTAAAAAAAGCAATGAGAAGGAGGTAAAAATATTCTTACAGTGGTAATAAAAGTATTTCCTCTCTTGAATGTGTCAATCCTTCCTACTTCTTAAACCACATCTCTGGCTGTTCCTTTGTGTTGAAACTGTGCTAGAACTCGAACAAGTTCTAGATCATGTCAAAGTCTTTCATTCCTCAGGGATTTGGCATTTGCTGGGCTCTATGCCAAGTAGCCATCAGTTTAATCACCTCTTGTCCCTTTTCCTTCTAGTTACGTGCTATTGTGTAGAGAGCAGCACACATCACAAACCAAAATTCTTATGCCCTTTCATGTTTGCTTCTTTTTTAAAAAGTTTATTTATTTATTCCATGTGAGAGAGACAAAAAGAGGAAAAAAAAAAAAAGAAACAAAAACAGAGAGACATATACTCCCAATTAAGTCTTCACACCACGATTGACCAGTCTTAGCCATCCCACCTCACAGGGCCAGCATACACAGCAGAGTGCTCAGGGAGCTCCCGGGATGCAGACACAGGACCTTCCCCATGTGGGTCCAGTTGTGTTACAACCACGCTGTTGTGCGGTGTTTTTTTGTTGTTGTTGTTTTGTTTTGTTTTTCTCCACTCCTAGAAGGGAAAAACTAGAAAGGCAGGGATTATGCCTGGTTTCATTATACTAAATCTCAGGAGCTTGTCATAGCAGGTGTTCTATAATTAATTTGCTGAGTGAATAAATACTAAAAAATAAAGCTTACGTTCATTTTATAGACACCAATGGAAAAAATTCAGTGATATCTATAATAGTCTCTTTACATATTTCTTAAAATATACCCTATTATTGAAAAATACTGTTTTATAGCTCTAGAAAGCATGTTGTACTCAGATCCTTGTTTATGCATACCCTTGTCATTAACTTAGCAGGACTGGTAAGAAGGTGAGTTACAGAACTTTCTTTGCCTAACTTCTATCATTACTGCTTTATTCTCCTAATCTTTTAACTTCTTTCTCCATTCTTTTATCCTCCACTCCATCCCATTTTCATTGCTCTCTTAGTTTCTCACCTTCTTCTCTTTCTTTTCCTTTCTGTGTTTTCTTGAGTCCTTTCCACTCAATACTCTTGTCTTCTTTCTTCTTAGTGTAAATTGTTTCCAGGCATAGTTTGGATCATAATTTAATGAAAAATCTCAAACAGAGAATTTTAGATAATAAGAAAACAAATTGCAAAAGTGAACAACAACAAAAAAACCCCAACAAAAACTAAAAGAGATGTTTTAGTAATCTCAGATCCTCCAGCTCCAATGTTGACTGACTCAGAATGACGTGTCTTGTACTTTCCCCACCTACCTGTCTTCATCCCCAGGAACATACAAGTGTGGAATAATGCATGGGCTACTTTAGTTAGAGACCCTGTGGACTTGACTACTCCTCCTTTCCCAGGCTGCTTAATTCTTTACCTTGAGAGAAATTTTATTTTAATTTGGCCTTCCTTATTTCTGGACAAATAGTTATAGGTTGATCTTTTCTTTTTTTAGTCTATTTATTTATTTCTTCATGTAAGAGAGCCAGAAGTACTCCCAATAGAGTTTCCATATTGCTGTCTTCTCCTAGCCTCAGTTAGCTAAGATTAGAGGCACCACTCCCAGAGAGTACACACGGAACCTGGACACAAACCTGAGACCTCCCTATGTGGCTTCAGCATCACGGATGACTGTGCTACTGCTGTTTCATGGTGGCTAGCCCAGATCGGTCTGCACAGACATAATTAGCTAAATAATTTTCCCCAAAAATGTCTAATCCTGAATTCCTTGCAATGACATCAAATCCCTTTTTGAGTGTTGACAGCTAATACATACAGGAAGACTCAGGCCATGTGCCATTGTTGGCGTGGGCAGTGGCCATCACTCTCAAGCCTTCTATTTATTTTCTTTTTTAAATTTGCTTCACACCTTCAAATGCTGGGCTCATTGTTGTAGTGGAAAGTAGCAGCATAAGTATGGCTTTTCTCTTCTGTGACAACTTGAATAATGATACAAGAAGTCTGAAATGCTTGCATATTAATCAAACACTATTGATTTATCATCAAAAGACTAGAAAGGTTTCATGTTTAATGACTAGAATGGGGATGACTCCAAAGACAACTCAGGGGTGTCTGGAAGCTAAAGTTCAAAGAAAGTTTTTCCTTGTTTCCTAGATTTAGATCTAGGTGAAATTCACATGATTTAATGATTACTGATATAGAAATGTTTCACATACACAATCTTAAATATTTCCAAAGACTCAAGACCATGAGATATCACATCTCCACCACTCCATGGAGTTCAAGGGGTTGACATTTGGCTCTCAGCTTTCATTTGAATATTCATTTGAGCTGGAATTATCCATTACAATGAATTACTTATCAGTCAGTACCTTTTGGTAAATTATTTTATGACAAATAAAAATTATCAAGCTTAAATTCATATATTCTGCTTAGTTGTTCTCCATATGGACCTATGTTTAGTTGTTAACTCTATCTAAAAGACTTGAACTTGGTCACATTTTGTTTAAAAGTTTAATCCCTAATTTCTAAAGGGTGATAATAGAAAATTTGGTTAAGTTCTTATCATATGGCAGGAATTGTGCTAAGAATCAAAACATTTAATAGGCACAAAAATGAAAAGTTATCTTTTTAGAGAATAATTTATTTAATTTTACTTATTAATTTTTAATTTGACCAGACAGAGACAGAGAGAGAAAGCATGGAAGAGTGAGAAAGCAAGCCACCAAGTCTGGGACTTTAACCATGGTCAATCATGTAAGAATCCAGCTCCTTAACCACCACACAGCCTGCCAACCCCAAAAAGTTATCTGTTGATGATAATATGTATGGTAATGACTTTGACTTGAATAACATGCATCATATTCATGCTCAGAAAATCTATGTTGTACACTGTAAAGACATATAGTGATTAAATGTAATTTTAAAAATAAATTTTAAAAAGTGTTTTTGCCCTGATCCAGACAGGTAATTCCACTACTTAGGCAGCTGGAAGTTTCATGGGAGTCCCTGGTTCAGTTTCCTGGCGCATCTGAACACTCCATGTGCTGTTGTGCATGCCTGAAATCCTGGCTAATTATGAAACTGGAGCAGAACAATCTCGCCATGTGACATCCTGTCAAATATGCCTGTTCCTGTGTTTTTCTCCTTCTCTTTCTCATGAAGGAAAAATAATGTTTTTGTCCTTCCTTGATTTTTTTTTAAGAGAGAGAATTTTTGCTATAGGGCACTTACACTTGCAAGAGAGACAGAAAGTGAGAAATCATTCCCTGGGGGAATGGTCATTCCACAATCCCTTCTCCTTTGTTCTCCTCTTAGGATTTCAGGCATGCACACACATACAACCAGTGTGAGTTTTAAGCCACTTGGTCCAGAACTTGATCTGTGGCTGACAATGTGCGAATCAAGTGACATAAACATTATACCACCTGCTGGTCCCTAGCCTTCCTTGATTTTAAAATAACATACCGACTTATGAGATAGTTACTGAACTTGAGTTGTGAAATATTGCTTTCAGGAACTAAAAATGAAAATTTTCTGCTGAGACTTCTCCTCCAGATTCTCTCTGCAGGGGCACAAGAAATATGAGAAAGCAAGAAAATGCCTCTCCTCCAAGGGAAAAGAATAACTCCTCTTCATCCACAGACAGTACAGTGGAACTCATGGAAATGTCTGATAAATAATTTAGAATATCATAGTAACAAAGCTAAGAGAGATACAGAAGAAGCAGGAGAAAAGAGCCAATGAGTTGCAGGAGGTGAGGAAGTTCTTGCAAGATTTGAAAGAGAAAATACATACCATAAAAAAGAATCAAATGGTACTGTTAGAGATGAAGGCTATAATACAGGAAGTCAAAACCTTCCTTGAAAGCATTAAAAGCAGACTAGATTATACAGAAAATAGAATCTCAGATGTAGAAGACAGAATTGTTGGATTAGAAAAATCCACCACAGTGACTGAGGAAATGGCCCCCCCAAAAACGAGAATAATATACGAGAAATACTAGATACCATTAAACATCCAAACATGCAGATAATCAGTATCCAAGAAGATAAAGAGACCAATAAGGGCATTGATAATATATTCCATGAAATCCTGGAAGAAAATTTTCCAAACCTAGAGAGGCATTTAAAGATCCAGTCCCAAAAAATACAAAGGACCCCAAATAGAATCAACCCAATTTTCTAATTACTACTTGCATAATAATCCAAGCAATCTATTGACAAATAAAATTTTAAGGGTTTTATACTAGTCCAATGTGTGAATATATAATTTACTTAATAATTTTTGGGATTTAGAATTTTTCATGTAATATAAATACGGAGAAATATTTCTATTCACATATAGCCTTTTTTCTATATTTGGCATTGATTCTTTAATTCCTAGAAATTTATTTGCTGGGTGATTAATAATATTTTTTATGACTTGATTCAGGAGTGGTAAGGGATCAGACAGATCAGTGAGTTGAGCTCTACTGCTTTTTAGGTGTGTGGCTTGGGGCAAGATGTCTAATGTCTGCATTGTTTCTCCACTTACAAATTGATATAACTCCAATACTGAAAAAGAGATCATTATTATTATTCTATATTATCATTATTATTATATTATGAAGTTTTTAAAAGATTGATTCAATTATTTTTATGCCTAAATATATGACTAACACTCTTAATATTTCATTTGCATATTTTACATATTATGCATGTAATTTGATTTTTTGAAGTTATATCTTTTAAATTCAAATATATATAATTATTACTAACGTTGAATGTGGCTTCTTTTTCTTTTAGACAGGGTCTCCATATGTAATAATCCTTCTATCTCAACCTCCCAAGTAGCTGGGACTACAGGTGTTCAGTTTTTTAGGGTGAGCTGGGAATTAAACCTGGGCTTCTCATGTACCCTTTGCCTGCCAAATAGTAGGGTCTAGCAGTGTGTGCTATCACAAATGGGCCATGGTTTCATTTCACTATTGGCCATTTGTATTTCTTCTTTGGTGAGTTGTTTGCTTATGTGTTTGCTCACTTAATTTACAGCATCACTCAGAGTGCCTGGTTTCAGGGACTGAGAGATGGAAAGTGCTCAACAAATATTCATTGAATGATTAAATGAATGAATGAATGAAATCATTAATAACAAAGACAATGCATTTGTTATTAATTGGTTATAGGCATTCTTTATTCACTAGGATTATGGATCCAGTATTTTTGTTTGGAACAGATATTTTCCATTTAATGTTTCAGTTTTTATAGACAGAAACTTTGGAATTTTTTAGCCTCTTAATAGCTTTTAAACTTTATGAACTTACTCAAACATTATATAATTATTATTTTCCTTATCTCCAAATCAGAATAGATTAAGTATATCTCAGTACAATAAGGATTTTAAAAATTAGTTCATGCTCAGGTAGGAAATTTAAGCATAAATCAATAGCACTCAACCCTGTTTTTCTGTACAAAAAGAATTTTGAAAAGTTCTAAACTCCTTTGCATTATTTGAAGTTGACATCTAAATTTTTGAACTTTTTAAAAAATGATTATTTTATTTATAATAATTATTATTATTATCATAATTTAATTTGACCAGAGAGAGAGAAAGAGAGAGGCAAAGTGAGAAAGCAAGCCACCAAGTCCGGAACTCAACCATAGTCACCCATTTGGGAATTAAGAGCCTTAAATAACAAACCACCTTCTGACCCCAGCATTTTAAATTTTTAACATAAGCACAAATAGTTGCAAAGAATAATTTTTGCTTTAAGTAGGAAATTTATCTTTGTCATATTATTTGTTTTTTTAAAATAATTTCTTTTAAGATAGTTTTATAGGAAAGTAAATATGCCAGGTCTTCAGAAGTTTCATGGAAAGTGTGCATTATGAAAAACCATACACAGATTTCAAAAAATTTTCACAACAAAATATATTTCCTTTAACTCCATTTTGATTTATTTTTTTGAAGTCTCTCTTTGTACACCACCTGAAACTCCTGTATTTCCTTCATCCAATGCCCTGGGAATACAAGCTCCCTCTTTCTTGTCTTTTCTTATTGTTCCTTCCTTCCCCCTTTTTAATTTTCATCTGTCTTTTCCAGGACTATTTGAAAACCAAATGTGTAGACATGTTGCCCCATAACCACTCAATACTCCAGTATGTATATGTCCAAATTAAAGACATGCTCACAATAAACACCATACAACATTCTTAGGAAGAAAACATTGACATGGCATCATTGTTCTAATCACAAATGTCCTTGAAATTACACCAACTTCCTAACAATGTTTATTTATCTTTTCTGCTCCAGGATTCTACCCTAAAACATGTATCGAATTTAGTCATGTCATTGTTCTCCTTCAGTCTGCAACACTAACTCAGTATTTCCCGGCCTGTCATGTCCTCTATTAAAGAATACTGGCCTTATATTCCATAGGATGTACCTCTACCTGATCTTATTCAATATCTCCTAATGATCAACTCAGGTCATGGTTTCTTGGCAAGAATACCACAGAAATGATGCGGTGCTTTTTGAAGTACATCAGAGAGTACCTGGTACTGACCCATCCAATCACAGGTAATGTTTTAACTGTGATTATCTGATTATGTGTTGGTGTCAGTTCTCTCCACCATAAAATCATCATCTTTCCCTTGTAATGTATCAGTTTTGTAGAAGATACTGTAATATTATACTAGAATTTTGATCCTCATAAAAACTTTCTCCATAAGATCTAGCTCCATTGATGAATCCTATCTAAATCAATAACCATTATAATAATCAACAAATGACAAGTTCGTATTTCCATTTTTTTAAATATTTGTGAGTTGTCATTTTTCTACTTAAAAAGAGATTGTACATCTCTCTCATTTATTATATTGGTCATTTATTTATTTAAATCACTATGGGCTCATGGATGCCCAGTGTATTCAATGGGCTGTAATTTTCTACTTTTATCATTTGTTTTTTATTTGACCAATCAGAGTCTTTGAATGCTTCCTAACGTAAAAATATTACATGTTCTTCTTGTATTTCAACTCACCCTTGAATCAACCATTATTTCAGCAATCTCTGCCCTATTTAGCATAGGTGGGTATTTGAAAACCAAGAGCTGTCTCTCACTGTACACGCTGTCAATAGAGTATCAAGTGCTCTGGGGCCCCTGAAAACAAACAGATGTAGAAAAGAAATGCACTTACAACC
>NW_006160158.1:224547-228251 GCF_000334495.1 Tupaia belangeri chinensis
ATCTTTAACAAACAGTAATAAATATAGTAAAGAAAAAAGAGGCTATATAAAAGGTTAATAGCACATTTATGAAAAAGATATTCAACACCATTAGTCATCATAACAATGTAAACTAAAATAACCACAACACACCCACTAGAATAGTTAAAAATAAAAAGCCCAACTGTGGTTAAGGTGTTGACCAACTAGAATCTCACATATTGCTGGTGGGAGTACAAAACAGACCAAAAAGTATTCAATATAATCTAAAATAAAGCATAAAACTTACTATAAAAAACTTACTATATGTCCACACAAATACATGTACATAAATTTTTCTAGCTACTTTAAAAAATAGAAATAGCAGAATACTGGGACCAGCAGATGCATAATGGTTCTGTCACTGGACTTGCACACAGTCAAATGCAGTTTGAGTCCCAGACCCGATGGCTTAAAACTCACATTGGGCATGTGTGCCTGCATGCCCTAAATCCCAAGAGGAGACTAGAGGAGAAGGGATTGTGGCATGGCTGTTCTCCCGGGGGGGGTGATTTCTCGCTTTCTGTCTCTGGGGGGGTTTCCTCGCTTTCTGCCTCTTTGTCTCTCTGGCAAGCACATGTACCCTATAGCAAAAACTTTTCAAAGAAGAAGAAGAAGAAATAGCAGAAAACTTAAAATAACCCAAATGTCAAACCACAGGTGAATAGATAAACAATAATAAATATGGCATAGCCTTACAAGATAATGCTACTCAACAACAAATTGAAGTACTGATAAAACTATTAACATGGGTGCATCACAAAAAAATATGCTAAGTGAAAGAAGTTAGACAGAAAAGATTATGCTCTGTTTGATTCCATTCATAAAGATTGCAGAACAGGCGAAACTAATCTAGAGTGACGGAAATCTATGCTGGTAGATCAGTGATCACAAAAGGTAGGGGTGAGGTTCATAAATCCACTGGAAAGGGAATCAAGAGAATTTCAGAGATGATAAGGATCTTTATATTCATGATGCTAGTTTGTCTTAACTTACTGGACTATACTCTTAAACAAGTACATTTCATTGTGTGTAAGTTATACCACAATAATGTTAGCTAAAAATAAAAAATGATTTCATGTTGATTACTGCAATTACAATCTTCCATCTCTGGGTGCTTTCTAGTCACCACCATTCCATAGTTTTGAGTACCATTTCCTGCAGTCGGAAAGACTCAGTGTACTTGGTCAATTATTATTTAATCGATGCATCTGTTTTCCTAGTCATGCTACCTCCAAACTCCAAATCTTGGAATGGCTCTAGTTCCCATTCACAGATCCTTGCAACCCCACTCCCAACCATATTCAAGCAACTATGAAGAGTTGATCTCTTCTCCTTGAAAAGGAGACAATATAGAAACATCTAATAATTGCAGTTTAAAGTCCTGTTCTCATCTCTGCATTGTCTCTGTTCCCATTGATTTTGCATTGATATTACCTCCTCCTCTTGCTCTTCTTGTTCTTCTTCATATTTGTCTCTCATACTCCAGGTATGGAGGTTTATATAGGATGATAGAATGGTCCAGCTAACAACTTTGTTGAGTTTCAACTATAAACATAGATATCTCTGGAGCTGTTTAGTTTATCCAATGAGTTTTGCAACCTCTCCTCTGAGAGTGAGCAGTGAGATAGAATGTACCTGAGAGAGACAGACTGAGAGACAAGTGTCGGGAGGAAAGGGCTGCCACTCTCATCCTTCAGTGTTAGGGCTTTCACTCAGTCCCTTCGAGGTCAGACCCATGACTGCTTTGTCTAAGATTTCACTCTGAGATTCTTATCTTCAGTTTCCCCATTCCAGGCTCCTGCCCATGTGGGTTGCTGCCTGGCTGAGTGGAGATGGCCTAAAGGTCAGAAAAGTAGCTGATCCAATAATGGACTTTCATCTTATCCCAGTTCAACTGTTTGCCCTCCACCCTCCACTGTTGTGTTCAAATCTAAGCCTCTCAGAGGTTCTTAGAGGTGACCCATTTCACTTCTCATTGGCTTCTTTCTGTACACTAGTTACCTGGTAGCTTCTTTTCTGAAAAATCAGTTATCATTTTTTCTTGTGCTTTCCACATTAAAAAAAATACTGCAATTTCTTATGTATGTATTTGTTTTTAATATATTTTATTCCAATGTCTTTTATACATTCAATCACTTAGCTTGCAAAGTGAATATCCAACATGTATGCATTTCTCACCAATCCAACCATTTCTTTTGTCTGCTTGTTTCCCTTCCCATTCTTTCTGTGTCTGTGGTATTTACCTTTTGCTCTTTTGTCATTTGAGTGGTATCTGGGTGGGAGGAGATGAGATAAGCATGTATAATAAATCTTCCTAGCTTTTAGAAACCACTTATGATTACTTAAAATTGTATATTTCTGTCAACTGAGTCTTCACCCTAAGAACACTTTCTCTCTGAAATGAATTTGAGTTGAATTTATCTAAACTTTTACATAGGTAAATTGACCTAGTATAATCAGGAAAATGTTTTGACTATTAGTAGCTTCCTGGTTTAGGAAGTATTTTAGAAATAAAAGTATAGTTTACCTTTAAAACACAATCAGAAGCCTCTTTACAAAATCCCACCAGTACTATCACAGAAATGCTTCTCCTGGTTGGGCTGTCTGTGATGAATCCAGTCCCTTCTGGATTCTTCTTCCCTTTACCTTAATTCCAACATTGTTGAGATGTCTGATAGACAGTTAGTATAAAGGCCAATGTGAATATGAGATCAAAAAGCTTAAAAGATTGGTCATTTCAGCAATAAATGAAGTTTCATAACTTGGCTTCATGGACCCAAATTACTTTTTTTTTAATTTATTTTTATTTATTATCATCATAATCTTGTTTATATTACATTGAATTGCATATAACTTTACATTGCTTTTTCAAGAGGGATTGCCATGCATATCAGTCAATACAGAGACATTAAACTCCCCACTTCTAGAAAGCAATTACATGTTTTTCATTATGAATTTGGTACAATTAAATGTCCATAGTGGTTTATATGTGAATAAGCATTTACACACATTCCTTGTCTGCTAATTTCCTGGGGGAAAGTGATCACCTGGGATAACCACAGGTTAATTAAAGAGCAGAGAGAGCTTAAATCTGAGGATGGAGTCTCTAAGAGCATGTGTGTGCTCCTCCTGAAGATTTAGTCAGGACTCTGGCTTCTCTAGTTGATAGACAACAGGACAGAGCTGAGAGGCCCACAGTGGGCACTAAATACAAAATGATTGGGACAGTTTCACCTGTAAGTGTCCTATTAAACCTCCCATGAGAACCCTCCTTCATCTCGCCTTTCTTCTGTGGCTGTGAATGAAACTAGAGAGATTATAAGTTGAAAGGATGTGTACCTCTGGGGCTGCCCAGGGAATCACCTTCAGGTTTCTCAGAACTTTTTATGCCCTTGCTCCCTAGAGCTCCTGGACTTCAGTTAGTGCAGTAAAGACCCCTATGGCTCAAAAACTATGGGGAGACCTAATTAAAAAGCCACAGCGGGAAATTTGCCGCAGGCATCTTAGCATAGAGGGGATTAAAAACTTTTTAATTGATCCCAAAGGAATAGAAACTCTTTCGGGTTCTTAAATGTAAGTGTCAGGAAAAAAAATTTCCTTGTGGGATTCATTAAAACTTCACCACTATTAATTAGAGCAGTAGCGTTCTCAGTAGACAACTGCTTCAGAGGCCACAGGGGCAC
>NW_006160158.1:228396-273681 GCF_000334495.1 Tupaia belangeri chinensis
AAGAGTCCTGGTTACGCAGCTCAGGCACCCAAGTGGACACATCAGTGGAGATAGCCTCTTTGGAGACTGGAGCGCCCAAGTAGCAATGGTTTGAGCTTTAGTTCCCATTCACACATTCACATATAAGAATAGCAAACCAAATGAACTGCTATATAATTCAAGCACAGAACTAAGACCAGTATATGCATTTTACCATCATTGAAATAATATTTACAAGTGAATATATATTCCCTCCCTGTACATTAAAGAATAAGCAAATTCAACCAAATTAATGAACTCACTCAAGGTCATGTAAGTGTCAGTCCTAAAGAATTTAAAACTAATTCCAAAGCCTTTCCCATTTTTCTGTTGACAGAAGACTTCAATAAGAAGCCAAGCATGCTTTCTAGACCTACTCATAGTCCCTAGTTTAACCATCTAAATAACTAACCACCCTGAATATTCTTCCTCCTTGGAAACAGCAAGGAACACAAAACAGGGCAACATTAACTGAAGACATAATGATAAAGGATAGAAGCTGAAACTTCTTCAATTTCAACATTCATGCATCTTGTTGCTAGCATATGTCCATCTCAACTGTTATTAACTTCAGATCTGACTCTGTCATCCTCTTGACACACACTCAATTCAGGCACCTTTGCAAGTGTGTAGATACATAGAATCTTTCTAACTACTAACTAGGTGCTCATGTATGCAACTCTCACTTCCTTTGCAAGCCTTCACAAAGCCTATAGGTAGGAAAGTTTGAAGTTAATAAGCTGCAGTGTTTGTCTAGGTCCTCCAAGAAGCAGATGATGAGATTAGAAGTACAAGAGATTAAGAGTGGAAACATCATGATGAAAACTGAGGAGTGGTCCAGAGTAGGCACAGGGAACCATGGGATGCAGCTCTGAATCCTGTCAAGAAGCGTTAGAAGGAAATGAACAAGGCAGATGAATCGCTGAGGGCCACAGAGGGAAACAAATTGCACAAATTTTAGTTATTTGAGAAAGTTTAATATAGGGACAATTTACAAAGGTGTGTTCAGTATATGGGGGAATCACAAGGGAAGGTACAAAATCTCAAGACAGTGCAGGATCTTCGGGCTGGTAAAAGAAAACAAACAAAAGAAAAAAAAAAAAAACCTCATTTATAACCTCCGAGCCTAAAGGAGAACAGGTAATTGGGATTAATGGAACCTGGAGCCAAGAAAGACAATGTGGAAAGGGTGGTCAGATAGGTACTGGAATCTTGAGTCAGTTTGATGGGTCCACACTGACCCTGCAGGAAATGACAAAGTACTGCACCTCATTTTCTCTCTCCCTTTTGTCTTTTGCCTTTAATTCCCAAGAAGTAGACTCAACAGGAAATCAGAGGCAGCAGAGGCTCATGATACAGTCCTTGAAGATCAGTCTTAGAGAGCACAGAGCAGGGTTGGGAAGGATGGAACATGGATATGGGGAAAAGAATGCTAACTGGTAAATGTAAAAAGGACAACAGAATTACTAGTAGAATATCATTGTTGCGCAGCCAACGTAATTGACTCAAACAATCAATAAATGCTAAAATGATTGAACATATCACAGGATGTAGAACCTTCACATACACTCCAGGATTCATACTGCAAAATACTTATTAATTGCAAAGAGGGAAAATGTGGAGCAAACCACTTAACTAAATCATCACACTTAACTTATCAGTAATGAAGTATACTGACATCATGAACGTCCTGAGGTGATGCACTGAGAAGAACACAAAGTGCTCTATATAAGAATTCTTCCAAAAAAAAAAAAAAGTTCCTAAATCTAGATATGATAAATCCAAATTTGGGGACATTTTACCGGACAACTAGGCTGGGCTCTTCATAGAACATCAATAACATAAAGAGTGAGAACCATTTGAGATGAAATAAAACTAAACAGGTAAGATACTAAGTAGATAGTGAACTGAAAAATAAAACAAAAACTGTAAGATCCATCTTTAGATATTATTATACCTATGTTAAATTTTATGAGTTAACAATGAATTGTGCTTAAATTTTGTGTGTGGGAAATACTTACTAAATTATACAGGGATGAATAAATTTGTGTGCTGTGTATACACATATCCTGTAAGGTTCATTCATAATGTCTCCAATATACTTTTAATGATTCTGTGTGTGTGTGGGTTAGTGTAGGTGTGGATGTGTGTGTATTCTCCTGAACCTAATGACACTTTTTAGACTAGATAATTCTATATTGTGAAGAGATGTCCTGTAAATTATAGGATTTGGGGAAGCATTCCTGGCCCCTACCCATTAGATTCCTATAGCACCACTTCCTCCAAGTTATAATTATCAAAAGACAGACATTGTCATGTCTCCTAGAGTAGACGTACAAATCTCTACTGATGTATGTAAATCTGTATCTATGTATCTAGCTAACTAGCTGTCCAAAGAAACCAATATGGATAGATGATAAAGTAGATTAGGAATTACCAATCTAGGAGAAGGAGATAAGGGCATTCATTTTACTATCCCAAACATCTGTATAACTTTTCAAAATTCTGCATATTTTAAAATTTCACAATAAAAATTGGTATAAGAGACAAAAATGAATTAATCTGCTAATGTTAAACTCTTAACAAACTAGGAATAGACAGAAACTCTCTCAAATGATAGATCGAATGATTTCCTCTAAAAATCAGAAAAAAAGAAAAATAACTACTCTCACTATGTTCTGAAAGCTCAAAGAAGTCTAATGAGGTGGGGAAAGAAAGAAAAGGAACATACACTGAAAAGGAAGAAGAAAAATGTCTTTTCTTGTCCTTTGATGGTGTCTAAGCTGCTACCTTCTTGAACATACCAGGAAAACCTGTACTACTTCTATTAATGTCTTTGTTTACTAGTTCTTTTTTTTTCTTTCTTTCTTTTTTTTGGAGAGGTTTTTGCTATAGTGTCCGGGCGCTCTCCATAAAGTCACAGGGAGCCAGAGAAACAGAAAGCAAGAAATCACCCCCTAGAGGGGATGGCCACACTGCAATCCCTTCTCCTCCATTCTCCTCTGGGGATCTTGGGCACGCATGCACACGTGCCCGGCGTGAGTTTAAGCCACTGGGTCCGCGACCTGAACCGCAATCGACCACATGGGAGTCCAGAGAAGTAGCCATTACACTAACTGCTGGTCCCTTTGCTTACTAGTTCTAATAATACTGTCTGACTGATCTTTGGGTCAGACATTATAGATTTCTGGATCATATTTTTCTGCTTTTTTGCATACTTATTATTAAATACATTATACTTTTATACCACATAGCTTTTGTATTTTTGTAAATCATCTTTAAATATTTTTGAATTCTATTGTGGAATGCAATGAAATATATGTCTATCCCTTCTGGAGCTTGCTACAGTCTTTGTCAGTCAGGTCCAGAACAGCTTTAATCCAAGGCTTTTTTTTAATTGTTCAAAGGGAGGGATTTTTGCTATAGGGTGTGTGCACTCACTAGAGAGACAGAGAGACAGAGAGAAAGTGAAAAATCTCCCCCAGGGATGCATGCCATGCTGCAATCTGTTCTCTTCCATTCTCCTCTCAGGATTTTGGGCAGGCACACACATGTGCCTGGTGTGAATTTTTAACCACTGGGTCCTGGACTTGAACCACAGTCAACTATGTGAAAGTCCAGTGATGTACATTATGCCATCTGCTGGCCCAAATCCAAGACTTTTTTATTCCCATAATTTATTACCGCTTTCTAAGGACTCTACTCAGGGTGCAAATGTTAAGAGATGTTTCCACTCCAGCTGCTGGGTATAGGAATTACTCCTGGCCCTTACAAGTATTCCCTGTTCTTGTCTTACAGAGATTTGCTGACCAGTGCTCAGGGGCAGATTTGAGAACTCTCTGTAGGTCTCTAGAGCATGCTATTTCTCTCTTTCTCTGTCTCTCATGTCTGCCTTCTCTGGTACTTGCTCGTTTCTATTATATCTGAACTTTATCTCCCTGACATGATAAGATAACTGACTCTGTTTGGGTTCCCTCCACCTCTCTCTTAACAGTAAACTGGAACAACCATTGAGCTCAATTTGGAATGTTTCCTGCAAGATTGTATGTGCACCTGACTCAGATCCAAGAGGCAGAAGAAATAGACTAATCATGGAATTACACAGATAAGTCCCCTTTGCATGAAGAGGATTATCTTTGCATAAAGGGGAAGAGGAGGTATTTTATATTGTAAAAACAAAACAAGAGGCCAGTGTGCACGGGAGAGCCCAGGATGCAAGTCCAGGGCATTTTCCACACTGGGTGACTGCGTCAGTGCTATGTTACCACCTGGCCCCATTGTAAACAGCTTAAACAGAAAGATGGCCAACAAAAAGCACAAAAAGTGGAAGATGTGACACTAATTAACTCACAAATAGAACATTAGTTTATCATATAAGAGCTGAAGCAAGAAAGCTAAATATCTTTTCTACCTCAGTTGTAAACATATATTGGGTAACTCAGTTTTTTGTTATTCCATACATGTCTAAGAAATTCCATAAAGACATCCTGAGTATCAATTTGGAATTATGAATAAATTTTAGTAATTGGGTAAATTCATAAACACAGAATCTGGAAGATTTAAGAGTCTATAAAAATCCAATCTCGAGAGAAATTTCCCCACAAAATAGATGACTACAATATCCAAACATCTCTTCATAATTCGTTTTGAATGAAGCTTTTTTTTCTACAAGATAAGAATTCAGAGACCAGGGGACCAGTAGGTGGCATGGTGGTAGTAGAGAATTAAAATGAGGTGGAAATAGAGAATTAAAATGAATTAGTAGAAAAATAAAAGGTATAAAAGATAAACATAAGAAATCTAATATATTTATTTTGAAGAAAGTTCATATCATAAAATAAAATATTTAAAAATACAATTCATGATTTTTTTCTCAAGGAAAATAAGACATGAGTCTAGAAATCAAAAATGCAAACTAAGTCTCTAGGTTGACACAGAATGATAATATAATATTATCTCCCATGGACCAGATCATAGCACAGCAATAACATAGCTGGACCACATGAGAATGTCCTGAGTTCATTGTTCAAGCCTCCCATGCCAGACTTATGCACGCATACCCATGATTCAGTATGACTGATGCTGAGCAGGGATCATGGCATGGAACTATATTTGGAGTGCTTATCTGTCTCTTCCCTTTACCTCTCTCTCTCAGAAGAGATAAATGATAAATTTTCTCATTAATATTACTAAGTTATAAAGACATTCAGCATGCTTAGCTAAGCAAAAAAAAAAAAGAAAGAAAAAAAGCTATTTATAGACAGTATAGATTTATACATTTCTTTTTATTATTTTTACAAGTGTACTTTATTTTTTTAATTTTTTTTATTTCTTTTATACATTCAATAACATATGTCACTTAGCTTGTAAAGTTAATATTCTGACATGAATACATTTCTCACCAGTCCAGTTGGAAATACTATACATATTATCTTCAACAGATAATAACCCATCCCTTTAACCCATAAATGTCTTGCCTCTCTGTTTTTCTCCTTAATGTCTTTCCTCAGACTCTCCTCCTTCTCCCACCCTCTTCCCACACTGTATCAGGTATCTATAACCATTTTCTATGTTTCTACATCTTCTAGTCTTTCAGTTCCAGCCATAAAGTGCAGAAAGTTAGTATATATTAAGTGGAGACATACAATGTCTCTCCTTCATAGCCTGGCTTGCTTCACTCAGCATTAAATCTTCCATATTCATTCACTGTCTGTCAAAAGCCTGGGTCTTGTTGTTTTTTATGGCTGAGTAGTATTCCATAAAGTATATGTGCCACATTTTTTCAATCCAGTCCTCTGTTTGTGGACATACATTTCTACAGCAATAGCCAATGACAAATGTTTGTGAAGTAACACCTATAAAATCCTAGA
Organism: Tupaia belangeri chinensis; assembly: GCF_000334495.1. Lineage (NCBI taxonomy): Eukaryota > Metazoa > Chordata > Mammalia > Scandentia > Tupaiidae > Tupaia > Tupaia belangeri. Next base: position 234,285 of record NW_006160158.1, read on the forward strand.
GAAAAGAAAGTAAACTCAGGACCAGCAGGTGGCATGGTGTTTCAGGCACTCTACTTCCATGTGGCTAACCACAGTTCAAGTCCTAAGATTGACATCTTGCTTTATCACTTCCCTCTCTCTCTCTTATTCTCTCTCTGGTGAGCATGCATGCTCTATAGCAAATTTAGTATCATTCAAGTTTTATACACAGTCAGTACATGTGTAAGGATACAAACAGTGTAGAACATGAAGGAATTCAATGATTATCAGTCCTAAAATATTTTTGGTAAAAGGACCAGCTGTAAGCATTGAGTCTTTTTATTTGAAAAACTATAATGGATACAAATATGAGGATTAAGATGGTAGACCAGAGTGAAATGTAAACACTTGCCTTGAACATAAATATAGAATAAATATAAAAAACAAAAATTGGAGGGAAAAGAAGTTAAGAAATTGTATTGCTTTTATTGACAAATTATATTATCCCATAATGGTTACATAGCTGGACTCCCATGGAGTTGACCATGCTCAAGTCCTGCACCCAGTGGCTTAAAAACTCACACTTGGCACATGTGAATGTACATGAGAGAGGAGAATGGAGAAGAGATTGTGGCATGGCCATCCTCTGTGGGGAGTGATTTCTTGCTTTCTATCTCTCTGTCTTCCTCTGTCTCTCCAGAGAACACAAGCATCCTATAGCAAAAATTTCTCTTAAAAAAAGTTAAGAAATTGTGTGATGCTGAATTCTTCATCATTAATATTTGGGAGCAAAAGCATTTCACTTAAAAGGATATAAACACAGTTGTCCCTAGGTATCCAGAGGGTGTTTTTTCTAGGACACCTCATGAATACCAAAGTCCATGGATGCTACAGTCTCTTATATGAAATGGCAAAGTATTTGCATGTAACCTATGCACAACCTCCCATATATTTAAATCATCTCTGAATTACTTCCAATATCTATTATAATGTTAATTATATGTAAATAGTTGTGTTACTTTATTGCTTAGGGAATAATTACAAGAAAAAGTCTACACATGTTCAGAACTGAACCCATAATCACAGCCTAATTACATAGTACATGTTAGCAACAATGTAACATTTCTATCTCCTATTCATTGAATTCCCAGATGCAAAGCCCACAGATATAAAGGGCAAAGTATACATTTAAAACGTGAGAATCAATGCCAAGAATTATAATATTATCAGTTAAAATGAGGTGGGAGGGAGAGAATAATGCAGAATAAAATGTACATAGATACATTTCACTTGTGTTGCATAATAAATTAAATGAAAAGAAGTCAAAGATTAGCACATACTACAAAATTATAGGTCTAAAATATGACCTCAGAATGAAGTCATAATCTTCCTACTTACTATAACAGAGAAATTTGTACACACACGCATGCACACACAAATATATACAAGAATATTTTAAAGTCATAAATTCACAAAAAACAATATCAGATGATAAGACTCAGAACAAATATTTTAGTTACAACAATAAATGGAAATAGTTTGAACAAAACTCACTTTTTCAAAATAACTTAGAGATTGGATCAAAAAACAAAGTCAGGGTTTACTCTGTTTATAAAAATATTGAAGAGCTTTGGAATATTTAAAAAAGAGAAGTATGAATGAGGGCATACCAAATAATACAAAGTAAGGCATGAGTTGTAATCAAATAAGGCTTAATTCAGGCCAAAAAAACCCTGAGTCATTTAAGAGCATTTAATTAGACTAAATAATACAATGAACACAGAAGAGTCGAAATTATAACCATACAAACTTTAAAGGAAGTAGAGTCATTCTTCATAAAACAAAAATTACAAGTGTTTCAAGAGAAATAGAAATGAAAATAGAAGTAGCAGGAGACATTATTTCACCTTTCTAACTCAGATCAGATCATAGGGGAAAAAACAAGATATACAGGATTAAATTGCATAATTACAAAATACATCTAATTAATATTTCACAGACTGAATCCTGAAAGCAATGAACCTTTTAAAAATTTTCAATAGAGCACTCAAAAAAAAAATGAAAAAATAGAAAAAAAGGCCTATGTCAAGCCTCAAATTAAACTAATTTCAAAAAGAATTAAACCAGGAATTATTTTAAAACAAAATTCAAAAAAAATGTTACTAGAACAAGAAAACAATTATTTTAAAATGAAAAAGAGCAGTAACATGGATAGAAATAAAGGTATATATAAAACTTTTTACAAGCTTTTTAAAAGTTTTATATTGATTTTATTGACAAATTATATTATAGGAGATTTCAATACATGTATATGATTGGAAAAACTTTAATAAAATGTGTAGATACAATGTGGAAAATTGTTAAGATGCTTAGTGATGTAAGACTGACCAAATAGAAAGAACTGACTGTGTTCTTGAATGGGAAGACTAAGCATTGTAATAGACCAATTTTCCTAAGCAGTTAAATAAATACAATGCAATCGCAGTGGAAATAGTAGCAGAAGCTTTTTTCTTTCTTATTTAAATAAGATGATATTAAAATCATATGGAAAAATAAAAACTAAATAGCTGAAAAATTCTATAAAAATAGTTTGAGGAAGTCAGGAATTTTTGCATTTTCAAACATCAAAAAAATTATAGTGATTTAAGCGGTGTGTTACTGGTGCATGGTTAGAGACAGTCAATGGATCCAAATAAAAAGAATGTACATAAGCAAATATATATCAAAATTTTGTTTATGAAAAAGATGATATATCAAATCAATGAGGCAAAGGTGGCTTACACAATAAATGTGCTGAATCTTTTAAATGCACTAGAGAATAATAAAATTTTATTTATATCACTCACTTTACATCATAGTTCTCCCAGAAATCAAAATCCATTTCTAAGACATTGGAAGGAAGGGAAGACATTTTTAACTACACTTTTGAATATTAAGCCATGTCTATGTATAAACTCTTTAAAAAGGTTAAATGTGAAGAGCTTTTTTTCTATGTTCAGTTTTGAAATAGTGTATTTTTCTAATTATAAAAGGAACATATGTTGTAGCAATGTGAGGAATAAAGAGCATTTGAAATCAAGACAGTAAAAGCACAAACCTTATAGTCCAAACAGAAAGCAAATATCATAGTTATTTCCTCCCGTTTTAAAATTCTTCCATTTGATTTATTCATTTTATTATACTTATTTAAATCCTATGTAATCAAGCATTTGAATTATCTTTTTACAATCTTTTTTTCATTCAAATTTTATGCCACAATTTTATTCTCTCTTCATCTATGTCTTTTTTTTATATTTCATTTTCTTTTATACTTTCAATCACATTATTTAGCTTACAAAGTGAATATTCCAACCTGTGAACACTTTTCCCTTGTCTGTTGATAAACTATAAAATTATGTTTAACAGATAATACCACATTTCTTTGTTCCATTAATGCTTTACCTTTCTCTTTCTCTTCTAAATGTCCTTCCTTAGACTCTACTCTTCTGCATACACTATATATGGTATATGGTATCCACATCCATTTACTGTGTTTCTATATCCTTTAGTCAGTTTCTGTCATAGAGTACGGACAATTGGTATATATTAAGTGGGGACATACAATGTCTCTCCTTCATTGTCTGGCTTGGTTCACTCAGCAGTAAAACTTCCATATTCTTCCACTTTCTGTCAAACGCCAGGGTCTTGTAGTTTTTTATGGCCAAATAGTATTCCATAGAATATATATGCCACAGTTTTTCAATCTGTTCATCTATTCATGGGATGGGCGCTTGGTTCCATGTCTTAGTAATTGTGAATAGTGCAGTGATAAACATTGATGTGCAGCCCCTTTTCCAATTAAGAATTCTTTTCTTTGGGTCAATACCAAGGAGTGGGATTGCTGGATCATATGGTGGTTCTATTTGTAGATTTTTGAGAAATCTCCAAATTGTTCTCCACAGTGGCTGGACTAATTTACATTCCCACTAGCAGTGTAAGAGAGTTTCCCTTTCACCACACCCTTGCCAGCACTTACCATTTTTTTGGTTTTTTTAATCTTAGTCATTCCTACTGGGGTCAGGTGTTATCTCATTGTTGTTTTGATCTGCATTTCCCTTACAATGAGGAATAGTGAGCATTTTTTCACATGCCTTTTGGCTATTCAAATGTCATCCTTAGACAATGGTTTTTTCAACTCATTTCTCCCATCTTTTAATAGAGTTGATCACCTTTTTTCCCCCGAACAGTTGTATGAGTTCCTTGTGTATTCTGGTTATCAACCCCTTATCTGATGCATAGTTTACAAAAATCTTTTCCTATTCTGAGGACTGTCTGTTCATGCTAATTACTGTTTCTGCAGGTGGAAATCCAGTTTTTCCAGCACCACTTGCTGAAGAGGCTTTTCTTTTCCCACTGGGTTGACTAGTACCCCTTGTCAAAAATCAGTTGATTGTATGTTTGGGGAATTATTTCTGGGAACTCTATTCTGTTCCATTGGTCCACCTGTCTCTTTCTGTGCCAGTATCATGCTGTTTTGATTACCAGAGCTTTATAGTATATTTTTGAATCTGGCAATGAGATGCCACCCACTCCACTCTTCTTGTGCAGGGTTTCTTTGGCAATACAGGGTTTTTTATGATTCTAGACAAATTTTATAATTGTCTTTTCTAGATCTGTGAAGAATGTGTCTGGAACTTTCACCTATGTCTTTGATCTCAGTGTCTTTGTCACCAGAGCCACTGTAGGAATCATCTAACATAATTTTACAAAGCATGCCATCTTCACTTTCCTTTAAGTCATTCAAAATGTAACACCTTTTTTTGTTTTTTGTTTTTTTATTTGCATTACATGTAATCACATAGATCTTTACAGTGTATTACATTTCTTTTCCAGCATGATTATTATGCATATCAATCAAGAAAAAGACATTATTACCCACACCATTATCATTATTTTCAGATTATTATTTTTAATTTTTTTCTTTTTTTTAACATTCAATTGCTATACATCATTTGACTGTTAAATCAGTGTATAATCTGTTGTGGAAATCTTATTCCAAGATACAAGTACTCTTCTATGTTACATTAGGATATTAGTGTTTTTATTTATTCTTGGTATATACTCTTAATTTTAAATTTAATCACAGTTACATAAAAAAGTTAAATGACTAACTTAGAGCTTCTGCCTTTGAGTTTACTCAGTATATCGATTCAATTTAGTGATTCAACTTACAGTTCATTTTTGATCTTTTCACATCAACGTCATTTTAACCACATCTTTATGCTTTAGTTGTATTAGTCCCCCACTTCACTTAAACTAATTACGCATGCTACTCTCTTTTCTTATTTCTTTTATGCCAGAGTATGAAAGCACATGAAAGAAAGATAACACTGAGCAGGATCTGGTCGTATCTCAATTTCTTTTCTCCAATTTCCCATCCATCGAGAAGCTTAGCGAGCCTGGACTGGAACTCTAGTTTGCTATGTGGAGTCTGGCTTCCTCTGTGTAGCATCTAGGGGCTTTACTATGAAGTGAGCCCGATCACCTTATTCTTCTATGCATTGTTTTCTGAAAATCTCCTTTCTTTTCCTTTCATTAAATATTTCTCTCTTGCTTCTCTAGCTATCCAAATCCTTCACAACTTTCAAATTTCATTTCTTCTAAAACCTTTGTTTTCAGTCACTGCCCTTCTAGCATGGTTTTCTTATTCTTCTGAATTCTTACAGCAATCTTTGTACATCTGTTAAATAGATTCTATTCATACTGAGTAATTCAAATATTTAATTAGCACATTTTACTTACTGATAACTTCTACTACTGTTTTAGTGGTAAATTACGTGAGGTTAGAAACCATGCCTTACTTTCTTGCATTCTCTCTAATATTTTATTATAAATAATAGGTCCTCGGCCTTATGCAGACCTTCAGAAGCCTCTTAAAATTTCTATATCTTCATTTGTTCCTTTGTGTAGTAGATAACATCAGATCACATGATGCCCAAAGCCTGTCTCCCTACTCCCCCTTCAGTGCCAATGCAATTGCTGAGCATTACTCCTTTTTCCCACTAGATGGTACCAACACCATATAAACACTGCCTAAGAAAGATGGTAATCTTTTATAAGTGGTAAAAGGAGTTATCAGCACAGGTAACCTGCTATGTACAACAGTTATATTTTGAGAAATAAATTAGAGTCATCTGCATATATTAATGCTGTCATCAAGTTAATCAATATACCAAGCACATCCATCACCCCTCAAAATCCTTGTGTTATTGTGTGTGTGTGTGTGTGTGTGTGTGTGTGTGTGTGTGTGTTGAAGTTTCTTTCTTTCTTTCTACCATGAGGAAAAGAAAGAGACAGAGAGAGAGAGAGAGAGTACTCCCACTGCCCCCCAATGGGGTCTTGATACTACAATCCACTTCGGACTCAGCCGGCCCTGGATCATGAGCACATGCATGCCCAGCGTTTTCAAGGGAAGTCTCAAGACGTGGACCCAGAGCTCAGTGTGGGTCAGCCTCTTAGCATGTCATTTGTTAATGCTGTGCCACCATCCGACCCCATCTGTGTTTTTCTAAGAACTTCTACCATGAGTTTATCATTTTAATGTGTTTGAATGTGCATGTTTGAGAGTCTTGATAACCAAAGGTGCTATGTTGTATAGCACGTCCCTGGAAGTTATACATCTCACATAATTGAAACCTTGAACCCATTAAGCAGCAATTCTCATTTTTCCTCTTTCCTGATTCTGACAGCTGCCATATCTACTTGCAATAAAGCAAGTGAAAAATGAGAATATTCAGAGGATGAAGATATTACCTTCAGCTACAGAAAGCAGCAACAGTATTCAAGGGAATTGAGCTGCTTTATATGAGTTTTGGGTTATGGGTTTAATTTGCCATGTCACATAAAAAGAAGAGCATGTGGAAGCAGAGAGTGGAGTCTGCTGAATGGCGAACTAAAGTCTTCAAACTTCATTCAGTAGATACAGAAAAAATGGGAGACTTTTCACACATAGTCTCATGATCAGAGCTGTGTTTCAAAAGGTGTATCCACTGGTGGTGAGGCTATTGGATAAAATAAGACAAAAAAATGAGACTAACGGTTGAAGGGACATGTCAGTGCATCATGGGAGATGTCGCAGTTGATGGAAACAGTGGTGGCAGACAAAAGACATCAAGGAAAAGAGGAAGGATGGATTAAAGTGGAGGCACGAAAATGAGAACAAAGACAGTAACTGGACAACTTGAAGAAAACCGAGTCAAGTTGTTTCTACAGATGATGAAAGAATCAAAAAATGACTCATTTTTGAACATTTAGAGTCTTAGAAACGGGCATCCAGCTCCTTCCTCAGTGCTGTTCTGCTCATAGACAGCAGCTCACACTGTCTGCATGTTTGCTGATGACTTAAAAAGCTACTGGATCTCCCAAGTGTGAAGACTACAACTACATCTAACGCAATCATTCACAGATGAGTCTTCACTGAGTCTGTTAGTAACAGCTACAGAATTGCATAGACCTTTCAGATACTCTTCTGAAGGAAAGTTTTCAAGACATTTAAAATAACATTGGAAAAATAAATACTCATGCATGATCCCAGGAAACATCCTTGTCCCTTTCCTTCTTAGAAACACTGATTCTGCTTTAGCTTAGTTTAGCAATGTTACTAAACATTAACTGTGTGCCAAGTATTCAGATTGACTCTAGGGGCACAACAAATAAGTAAGACACTATTCTTGCTTCTTTGAACCTCAGAGACGAGATGACAGGACTGCCTGATTGTACCTCTCGTGAGGAGGTAAGCACTGATGAGTAAGGTTCTTGGAGGAGAAGATGCTTAAGTTGAACCAGAAGAGTGACAAATATTACCAACCAAAGAATAAAGGATGTTTTAGGCCCAGTCAACAGCCTGAACAAAGACAGGGAGGCCTGAACTACCATGTGGTGCTATGGAAACTGTAAGAAGTTTGAGAGCCTAAGGTGCTGGTCAGAAGTATCAGGCAATAAAGATTTAAAAAAAAAAAAAGTATCAGGTGGGCAGCACTGCAGGAGAGTCTGGTACTGAGATGAGATGCACAGGCAGGAACACAGCGTGGAGAGCCTGTGAGCAGGAGTGGGACGTGGCCTCTGACTGCAGGGGATGGAGAGAAACACTGAAGCATTGGAAAGAGGAGATTAATTGCAACAGATAACAGATTCACATTTTAAATGGGAGGGTGGGAAATTATTTTTTCTTAGAAATTTATACACACACACACACACACACACACACACACACACATATATATATATATATATATATTGCTAGTGAGAGCTTGTGCTTGCCAGAGAGAAACAGAGAAGGATTCCCAAAGGGGTGTGGTCATGCAATCCCTTTTGCTCTATTTCTCCATCCTTGTCAGAATTTTGGGTACATATGCACACATACACACATACACATGCACACATACACACCCAGCATGTTTTTTAAGCTCCTGGAGCCAGGACTCAAACTTCATGTTGGGCTATGCCATGTGGGATCCAGCTTTTTTAACCACTAGGCCACTGGGCTTGCTCTACATAGTATTTTTAAACAGGAAAAAAAAAAAAAGGTAAAAAATACATGGTAGTGAAGGAAAAGGAATGCTGAGGGAGAAGGAAGAAATACAAAAACTGAAATATGGCCACTCCAGAATAAACACTTCTTACATTTTAGTATGTATACCTATGGCTTTTTTTTCTTATTAGGAGATTGTTACTGACTCCATAGCCTTGGCTCACCAAGGGAGCCTTCCAATGTCTTTGTCAAAACACGAGTCTAAAAGGGAAACTTCCCAGTGGTCAATACAATTCAATAGCTGCATTAGCTACTGTTAGATCTGAGCTCTATTGTTCCCATGACAACCTTCACAGCCAAAGGAAAGGCTGTTTTGTTATTCAATACTTCATAATTTTAATAGCATGTAAATTTCAGTCAGCTCCCACATACACCCTGCTGTACATCAGAAATCGTAGAATGGATAAGCTTTATATTCCAATATAACATGCTTCCCCACATACAAGTGTACATGTGGGGTCAAAGCTGGTCCTACCACGCCTCTGATCCCAAAGTGTCTCTGGGCCTCAGAAGTGTCCTTCTTGTGTGTGTGTGTGTGTGTGTGTGTGTGTGTGTGTCCCTCTAATGAATGAAACACTGTACAAAGACAAAAGAGTTTTTACACACAGTTTTTGCTCTGCCCATGATACATTTGTCCTAAATAAAAATAAAATAATAGGAACAGCATAGTGGTTAAGGTGGCTGGATTCCACGTGGTCAATTGTGCAGTTTGAGTTTTTGGGCACTACAGTGCATGCATGTGAATGCCCAAAATCCTGAAAGGAAAATGGAAGAGAAGGGATTGTGGTGTGGCCATCCCCCTGGGGCCAGAGGGGGCACTTTCTTATTTTCTCTCTCTCTTTCTTTCTTTCTGTCTCTGGAGAGTGCACACACTCTATAGCAAATTTTCTTTAAAAATAAATAAATAAAATAAAATAGCTTATTTATACTTACTATATGCTACACACTAGTCTGTTTACCTGTATGTATTTGTTCAGTTTTCAAAACAATGTAATAGAAATATCATTTTTAGTCTTTGTTTTTTTCTTTTTTTCTTTTTTTTTTTTGGAGAGATTTTTGCTATAGGGCACGTGTGCTCGCCAGACAGACAGAGAGAGACAGAGAGACAGAAAGTGAGAAATCAGCCCCCCAGGGGGGATGGCCATGCCGCAATCCCTTCTCCTCCATTCTCGTCTCAGGATCTTGGGCACGCACGCACACGCGCCTGGCGTGAGTTTAAGCCAGCAGGTACAGGATTCGAACCGCGGTCGACTACGTGGGAGTCCAGGGACATAGCCATTAGGCTAACTGCTGGTCCCCCTAGTCTTTGTTTTATAGATGAGAGAAAACTGAGACATAGTAAGATTACGTGCATAGCAAGAACTAGCTTCGAACTGGTCGCCTAGTCCTCAAACCTGTGCTTGTCTGTCTGTCACTACATTTTAACTTTTCATGACTGGCTTCTTTTCATTGTCTAGGCTTTTTGGAAACTGTTAGCTCTTCCTAAGCCTTCCTTGCCTGCTGTTTCTAAGGATATCACCATGCTGCTTATTTTCCACCGGTCTTGCCCCACCCTACAGCTGCATATCTATTCTCTGACTTGTTCAATGACTAAGAAACTGGATCTTACCGTCTACATCTCTGGCCTTCCTTTGCTGCCTGGCTACTGAATAGATTGAGCCAATGGAGGTACTGATAGAAAATGAAAAGGCACAGAGAAAGAAAACAAATGCAACCTCTGCTCCCTTGTGATTCAGACCTGTACCTAGCTTCGTAGGCACAAGATAGAAAAACAGACATCACAGGAAATTTTCAGACTATGGGTATGTTAGCTACTTCCTGCAATTCAACTAGATAGAAATGAACAGGGGCTGTAAGCATCTGAAGACAAGGAAAAGCACATAGGTGTTTCTTAGCTAAAACAATCATTTTTGGTCTTTAGCCAGCATTTCAAATTGTCAGCCACTCCAGTAGTCTTAAGCCTGAAGAGAATAAAATGCTGAACTCTATTGCTAGCTAAGATGAACTCCATTCAGGGAAGTCCTGAAATATTTACTATTCCTGACAGAAGTTTTTATTCCTGTTGTAAAAAGACATTTACTCATAGGGATGCAGCCTTGGGGCCAAGTGCAGGTATCAGTTATTTACCAGGGGACCAATATACCAAGTTATCCAGGACTGGGAGCTAAAGTGTATGTAGTTAAAAAGAAATAGGGGAAGTGACATTGAAGACTTACTTCTAAAACATATAGAAGTTCCTAGACCTAATTCTAAACTCAATAGTTTTGTTTTTATTACTAGCCCAATTTGATGGGACCAAAGGAAAAAAAAAGTGTGCCAAACTTTATAGATTTATTGACCAAGAAACCCCAAACAAACTGCTAATCACTTCTGATAAAAACAAACACACAGTAACAACAACACAACAAAAAACTCAACTCCTAATGCATTTCAAGTCCTAAAAGTAAACCAAGAAGTGAGTTTTTTAAATACCACAACCCTTTGTAGGTCATTGAGTAGCTTGGCCTATCTAGTATATGAATTTGGCTCTACTGACCTGGAAACCAGAAAGATGATATGTATCAACTACATAATTGGTCCATAATACTTTTTTGGGAAAAAAAAAAAGACTCCTGATTGGTAAATTGCATCCTAACTGAAAATAAAAATAAAATAACTATAAATAGCTATTCTCATAGAGAGGACATTCTTTGGTATGTATGATGATTTTTATGATTGGCACATTCCTGTTACAGGGACTCTGGAAGGTATGTGTCTGCAATTCTCTGAAGAGATATTTGCTCCTGCTGATGCCCACACTTTTAAGTTGGGGAAATTCCTGTGTTCATCAGAGATCTGTTCTCCACTGACAGCTAGAATGATTGTTTACAACAAAGAGACCATGTCACCCCTCTGTTCAAACTCTTTCAATGGCTTCCCATCTCACTTAGAATAAGACCCAAGATTTTCTTCCAATGGCTTGCAAAGGTCCAGAACCACCCAGCCTCCTGCTTTCTTTCATCTTATCTCTGGCTATGCTTGCCTTTTACTCTCTATCCCAGCCACTTTGGCCTCCCCATAGCATTTACTATCTCTTTAATTGGTATGGGTACTAGGTTTCTAGGGCTGTCATTACAAATTACCACAAACTTGATGACTTTAAACTATAGAACTATGTTTTTCTTAGTCCTGGAGGCCAGAAATCAAAGTGTCAAACAAGCTGTGCTTCCTTTAAAAGCTCTGGGGAAGAACCCTTACCTTTGTCTTTCAGCTTCTAGTGGTGTGAGCATTCTGGCCTGCAGAAACATGACTGCAATCTCTACGTCCATCTTCACATGGCCTTTCCTCTGCAGTGATCCCTTCTTTACTCAATATGGACCTTGTCACTAGACTTAGAGCCCACAGGGATAACCCAGGATGCTCCCAGCTTGATATTCTTAACTTTATTACATTTCAAAGATCCATTTCCCAAGTAAATTCATGTACATGAGTTCCAGGTTGACAATATGAACATATCTTTTTGTAAGCCACCAGTCGACCCCATGTATGTCTTACATGTATGCAAATATATTATTTGTTATCTGCTCTTATCGTGACAGTGACACATTTTTGCATGTTATTATTGGTTTTCTACAAGTATATAGTAGGTACTTAATAAATATTAGTTGAATAAATGAGTGGTTATAGTGACAAAATATATACCACATGTATGATTAATATATTTATATTTTGTTTCATGAACTTCATTAAAACTTTGGTTGGTGATAATGAAATCTCAGGGTAAGCTACTAAAATCGACTACGAGACTTATTTTTTTTTTTTACATTTAATCACTTTACACCTTTATAGCATACAAGACAAATTTTCTGAGCATAAACACACCCTCAAAAACATATAATACTAAAAAGGTTGGCCTAAAACTTCCACCTTGCCCTGTGTGTTTCACCTTACAAGTAGCTTGTTTCAGCATCAGTCAGTGAGTTGGAGGTTAAGGCATTGGATCCTAAAGAGCCAGCCATGTAGTTCAATTCCCAGACCCAGAAGCTTGAAAATCAAACCATGTTCAGTGTATACATGCCCAAAATACCAAGAGAAAAATGAAGAAGAAGGAACTGTGGCATGGCTGTACTTCCAGGGGATGATTTCTCACCGCCCCACCCTCCGTCTCTCTCCAATGAGCACACACATATTTAGCAATAAATAACTAAAATATATTGGGAGCTAAAAGCTAGATTGTAGTCAGAGTTCTTTGCCCTAATTTCCCGATCCCCACTGAACACGCCTTTGACTGTTCTTAATGCACATGTTTAATTTCCCTCTATTATTGTCATCATAGTTTGACTCATCTGAATTTTCCAGAAAGTAATTTTTATGTGTCTGGGTTTTAAATGAAAATATACTCATGATCATTTTATAGCATTAAGGAACTGAAATATATTCCAGGAGCAAACATTCAATTATCTCTTTTACGAGCATTGAGGTTTATGGAAAGAGAGGGGTGTTGCACATTTATTCTCTAAAGTGAAGTGTGCTTTTATTTTTGTTTCTCTTCCTTTCTGGAACCTAAATTTCACATTTGTCCATTTTAATTTTATTAATTGTGCTTTAGGTATAGCAATTCATTATTCTAACCATATCCCTTCACAATTAGTTTCCCTAGTTGGCCTCTGCAGAAGCCTATTTCTCTCTAGGGAGGCTTCTTCCACTAGAGAAAAGACTCAGGGCTCAGTCAGGAGACCAGGACATTTGACCACAGCTCCCCACTGTCTGTGGTTTTATGTTATTTACTCCCTCCAATATCTGCCCTGAAAGTTTGTAAAATGGGGGAAAAATCCCATCTAATACTTCTTACTTGAGAGAGAGAGAGAGAGAGAGAGAGAGAAAACATTCTTTGCAGTGTCATTTGTTCTTAGATTAAAAAAAATGTTGAAAATGTTAAGTTCTCTTGTTTAAAACTATTCCAATAAATAAATTAATGCTGATTTGACATATTAGATTGAATAGAACTTAAAGTATAATGACCTTTGTCACTGGCAAAACTATGAATCAAAAATGGGCATTATCTATGTATCCCTCTGTGATTGTGTGGACATATTTGATCAAAAAGCTCTAGTGTGACAGGTAAGTAGTGAGGAGAGCTGAGAATCATTATGACAGGAAATGAGAATCTGTCAGATTCTAAAATCGGGCAGATTACTTGTTTCTGAGATGAGAGTGTAGATAGTGCGGCCAGGGAAAGTAGAAGAAAAAGACGGGGGAATGAGGAAACATTGAGATTGGAAAAAAGAGCATGATGAGGACAAGTTTAATTCAGTAATTAACATATCTGATGATATTTATTGGTCATCTATTTTACGCATATCTCTTAGGAGATACAAGTAAACATGTGATGTCTTGAAAGGAAATATAAAATTCAATAAGAGACAACTGTATCAGTTACATCACAAGGCAAGATATAATTGTGTAAATTATTCATAAAGTTTACTCACAAAAAAAGGAAAGATAAAGTTTATTCACAGATAAAGAAAAGCACTCTTTCTGAGAGATTTAATGCAGGTGAGCAGTGCTTGAAAATTGTGTTGGGAGGACTAGAGAAGCAGTCTCTAGCCTCTGCTACCACAAACAACTCTAGCACATTGAGAATAGTGTTACTGTAGGAGCCATGACCTCCATTAGTGTCAGGAGGACAGAAAGTCAGGAACCCACCACCAAATCTGTTGGCTCCAGAGCTCATAATGCCTGCTAGAATCCAAAACAGCTAACTCGTATATGGCCATTTTTCTTCTCACATGATTCAGTTATGTATTTACTCACAGCCTTCGAATTTTGGATCACCAAGCATTTCTTTTCCCTAGCTCTTTGTATAAAGGGTACAGGTCTGTTGACCAAGAACCTGTGATTACTGTGGACGTGGTGGTGTCTTATTAACATGGGTCATGTCCAGCAGAAGCACAAAAGGAGAAAGGATGGACAAAGGAAGAGCAGGCACTCAATCAATCCTTTCTTTCTAAATCAATCTTAATAGACTAATCAGACCCTACGGCCTGGCAATAGGCCAGTTTCTTCAGAGCTTCTTTGACCTCTCGGTTCCTTAGGCAATAGATGAAAGGGTTGAGAGCAGGGGTGACAATGGCATAGAAAATGGAAATAATCTTGTTCATGTTGAAGGCATGGATAGCCCGGGGTCGGGCATACATGAAAATAGTGGCTGAATAGAAAATGGTGACTACCACGAGGTGAGAGGCACAAGTGGAAAATGCTTTCTGCTTTCCCGTGGGCATGCGTAAAACAGTAGCCAGAATGCACCCGTAGGACAACACAGTGATGGAGAGTGGGAAGAGGAAGATGACCAGTGCCAGAACAAAGTCTACCAACTCAGCTATGGACATGTCTGTGCAGGACAGATTCAGCACTGGAGAGATGTCACAAAAGAAGTGATTGATGACATTCGGGCCACAGAAGCTGAGCCGGGAGATAAAGTAGATCTTTGCCAAAGAGATGCCAAAGCCAATGGCCCAGGAGCCAAGAGCCAGGCGGAAACAGAGCCCATGGCTCATAATGGTAGGGTAGTGAAGTGGCCGGCAGATGGCGACGTAGCGGTCATAGGCCATGGCAGCCAGGAGCACACATTCCGTGCACATGAGCGCGATGAAGAAGTACAGCTGTATCATGCAGTGAGTGAAAGAGATGCTGTTGCTCACAGACCAAAAACTGAACAGCAGTTTGGGCACAGTGACAGAGATGTACCAGGTCTCCAAGAAGGACAGGTTGGCCAGGAAGAAGTACATAGGCTTGTGCAGCGGCCGGTTCTGCTGCACCAACACGATGATGATCACGTTTTCAGCTACTGTCAGAATATAAGCCACGAGGAAGGTCAGGAACACTGCTGTGCGCATGCTCAAATTCCCAGGGAACCCCACCAGGATGAACTTGGAGACCCGGGTCTGGTTCTCCACTTCCATGTTAGAGACACAAGGCTTGGCTCTCCTGGGGGAGAAGAATTCCTGGTCAGACTTTCAACCTTGCCTACTCTGACTATCAACAACAACAGTTTTCATTTATTAATAACGTATTATGGGGAGCCAGCAGGTGGCTTAGTGGTTGGGGCACTGGACCCCAACATGGTTGACTGCTGTTCAAATCCCAGACCTGATGACTTGCTTTCTTACTTTCTCTCTCTCTTTCTGTCTCTCTCTGATAAGTGCATGTGTTCTATAGCAAACTTAATAATAATATCAATAATATAAATAAAATTAAATAGGTCAATCTTTTATAAATATTATGCTTTAAACTATAAACTTGGTACATTTTGTGCATAATTTAATTCCCATGTAGTCTCTCTAGCTCTTTTCATATATGTTATTTTATAATATTAATATTTAATAATGAAGAAAATGAGCTTCAGGTAGGTATTAAGTAATGGAAGGTCTTCAACAAACTCATAGAAAATGTATATTACAAAAAACTGCAAGGATTTTACCCTTTTTTGTGCAAAAGTAAACTTGCACTTTAATTTGATTTCTCTGTGAAGTTTTTGAAGTCCCCTGGTAACTTATCAAGTTCCCACTGCAGTGCAAGAAAGACGTCTAAAACCCATGCCCTGTCTATACTGCACTGCCTTCATGAACACCTCCAAAGGGAGCTATGAAACTTCTGTAGTCCATCTTACACTGTCAATTCCAAAGGCACGAGGCCTTTCTGACGGAGCTCTGGAAGTTTTTACAAGTTGCTTATCTTGTACACTCTATTCCTTTCTTTTTTCTACTATCACTGGAAACAGAGTAGCTGTCACGATCGTGAGGTGGGGGAAGAAGGTGAAGAGGGGAATGTTGGACTGTCCAGATTAAAGACTTGGACCTCATTCAAGTCTCAGGTCTGTCACTGACTTGCTATATAATATCAAAATCTTGCCCTTTCGAATATCCAGTTTTTTCTTAAGTAAATGTGAATATTAATATTTATTCAGTTTATGTCATTATGGGGAGGTGAAAGGAAGATTCGGGAGAAAATGATTAACAGACAAAAAAATGCATGTAAAGAAGTAGACTAGGTTATGGGGCAGTGTACCACAGAACAGTAAAAATGGCATTGGCAATTCAATATATACTTCCAAAAAATTAGTAGAGGGGAAGAGATCAAATAACGAAAAGTCCAAATGAGGCCCTGTAAATGTAATTTATATGACCCGTCCGTGACAGTGATATGAACAGGCTCTCCCTTCACTGTTTCAGCACAGTAAGGACAAGTGTAGGTCAACAGGGGAGAGGGGGCTATACTATGAGCCAAGCAGAAGGGCCAGCAAACAACATTGGGCCTCATTTCTGGGGAGCTTTAAGTTAGGGTAGGAGTGCTGGTCTCTGGATGGAGATTTTTTTAAATAATTAAAGACAAAAATGCATAACAAAATTCGAGATATCTTCTATGATGACTTAAAAACAAAATGATACTAGGGATTAGAGATGGTCTTTCTGACTTTTGAGGAGGTGACATGTAGGCAGAGAAGGGTTTCAGAACAGCAGCCCTTTGAAGAGCTCAGGTAAGAGGTAGCAGAGCTGAAATGATCCTTCCACTGCTGTCCTGCGATGGGTGGGGAAGAGGAGGAAGACAGGTAGGACCATAATGTGCAAGCCCCATAGGATAGCACGAGGGATCTGAATGCAATGAAAGCAATCAAAGAATTAAAGGTGAGTGAGGCATGATGTGATTTATGTTATGGAAAGATAATTCTGGTGTTTCAAAATAGACTCTGTAAAAAAATAATTAGAATAATAATAATAATGATTGGGGAAAACATAGAAAAGATATTGAATGTTGAAGCGGGGAGATTAATGTCTCTGTACTGACTGACATGCATGGCATTTCCTTTTGAAAAAGCAATGTAATACACTGTAAAGTTATATGTAATCCAATGTAATATAAAGAAGATTATGATGATAATAAAAAATAAAAAAAAATTTTTTTTAAAGAAGTAAATTTAAAAAAATGGACTCTGTAGGGGCAGGAGAGAGGGTTGTGAAATGAATTGGAGGCTATTCAGAAAAGGTAACAGTGACCTTGAATACCATGGGTTTGGAAAAGAACATGGTGGATTTAAGATATATTTTAGAAGCAAAATCTTTCGGAACCAGCAATTGGCTTAATGGCTATGTCACTAGATTCCCAAGTAGTCAACTGCGGTTCGCCAGGTGCGTGTGTGTGTGCCCAAGATACCGAGAGAAGAGTGGAGGAGAAGAGATTGCAGTGTGGCCATCCCCCCGGGGGGTGATTTCTCGCTTTCTGTCTCTCTGTCTCTCTGGCGATCACACATGCCCTATAGAAAAAGCCTCTAAAAAGAGAAAAAAAGGGGGGGGGGGCAAAATGTTTCATAGCCTGGCTTGCTTCATTTAGCATTAAACCCTCTATATTCATCCACCTTGTATTTAACAGGCACACCAATAGAAGGTTATCTGTAGAGGATGATGTATACAGTAAGAACTTTGACTTGATTGACATGTAATGCATGCATGGTTTGAAAAAAAACTGTATTGTGGGACCAGCAGTTAGCATAATGGCTATGTCATTGAACTCCCATGTAGTGGACTGCAGTTTGAGTCCCAGACCTGTTGCTTAAATTCAAGCTGGACACGTATGCATGAGTGCTCAAGATCCCAAGAGGAGAATGGAGAAAGGATTGCGGTGTGATTATCCCCCCTGAAGAGGTGATTTCTCGCTTTCTGTCTCTCTGTCTCTCTCTGTCTTTCTGGTGAGCGCACACACCCTATAGCAAAAACCTCTCAAAAAAAAAAAAAAAACTATATTGTACACTAAGATG
Source organism: Tupaia belangeri chinensis (assembly GCF_000334495.1). Lineage (NCBI taxonomy): Eukaryota > Metazoa > Chordata > Mammalia > Scandentia > Tupaiidae > Tupaia > Tupaia belangeri. Next base: position 252,602 of record NW_006160158.1, read on the forward strand.
TATAATAATTAAATGTAAAATAAATGAATAAGAGAGAAAAGAAAAAAAGTCCTGCAAAAACTTTAAAAGGAAACAAAAAAGTTGAATTTTTAACAGTACATGATGATTTGGACATGGCAGATCAGGGAGAGAGAGAAATCAAAAAAGGATCTCAGACATGAGGCTTATCCAGTAAGAGAGGTGTGGCCATATACGAAGATAGAAAGACTTGAGACACTTCCAGGCATGATCCTCACTGCTGAGGAGACAATGGACAGGAATTTGGGAGGGTTATGTTTTGATTAGTTTTAACAGTCCGGAATATTCTCTACTGATAATTTACTGAAGGATCACTAGGTGCCAGGAAGTTTGCCAAGTACTTTTCGTATAATATCTCATGTAATTCACAAATGACATTTTTTCGTTTTCTAATTTCTCAGAAGACAGCATGGTTTAGACAAATCAAGCAGGATTTCCAAGTTAGAGAGTGACAGAATTGGAATTATAGTGAAATTCAGTCTGCTGACTGCAAAACCCTGCCCTTGACCCACTGACTCACATGTGGATGAAGAAAATCAGATTTTGGATTTACCACAACTTTTCACATTTAAAATTTGTGACTCTTTTAGGAAATATTCTCTAGTCCTACTTAAATTTTATTGCAGGTACAAGCTATTAGAGATAAGATTTTAAAAAAATAAAGCAAGGGCCAGGTGCTGGTGGTAGAAGTAATGAACTGAACTGATGAGAAAAGTCCAGGGTTCACATCCCAGCACCTCCCTGAGCACACAGGCATGCACATTCACGCCTGTGATCCCAGCCAGAGGAGACAGGTGGATTGTGGTGTGAAGATACTGTTGGGGGTGCCTTTCTCTTTCTCTTTCAGTCCTCCTCTCTCCCTCTTAGAAGAAATAAAGTGACATAAATTTTAAATAAGTAATGGTACAAGTATATATTCAATCAGACACACAACTTAGAGACAAACACATAGAAATGTCTGATAAATATATCATTAAAAGATCATCACCGGTTAAGTTTTGAAAGACGAATAATGAATTTATTTATTATGGAAAGGAAGAGGCATTTTAGGCAGATAAATAAAGGGAACAAAGGCCCAGTGATCTGAAAGAGCCGAGCAGCCTCAGTGGAGCGACTCATTATGGCCTGATTCTGCGTGAGTGGGCAAACTGGGAGTGAGTGAATGAGTAGAAAAGGGATGGGAGGGGAAGGAGAGTGAGGGAGAGAGAGAAACAGAGAGGATGCTGACAAGGGCTGGATCATGGAGACCTTCATATGGAGACCTTGTCCTGTAGGACTAGCCCCTTAGCGTAGAGGTTACGTGCCTAGGTAGAAGGAAACCAGATCTCACATGGCCAACTGGGGTTTGAATCCCAGTCCTGGCAGCAAGGTGCCAGGTGTGTACATGTGTGCCCAGGATTCTGAATGGCTGGAAAATAGGAAGAAAAAAGATTGTGGCATGACCACACACCACTGGGGAGTATTCTCTCTCTCTCTCTCTCTCTCTCTCGCTTTCTCTCTCTTCCTCTCTCATGCATTTACCCTAAGGTGAAAATTTTAAAAATTATCCTTATTCTGTAGTGTAAACAATTAAGTAATCACCGAATGTTTGTCAGCAAAATGACATCCTGATATTGTAACCTGACTTTGATGAAGAACATGAATTTGGATGCGACAGGGTAGCCACACCAGAGACTGATAGGCCAGTTGGAAGACATTGTTATAGCAGACACCTAAAGTCACACAAAGAAGGGGGAAAATCACCCACCTAATGTTAATATAGAAATTAAGAAACACATACATACACATATCTAGCTGTTCACAAAAATAACTTTTGCACTCCCAGAAGAAGTTCTGTGAAAATAGAGGATTTACTTATTTCTTACCAGCTAAATAAAACTAAATAGGCACTAATTATTGCATACTGTTGGGGAGCATGATAGTATTTATGTGTATTACTTCACTGTAAATCTGCATATTTTACTCTATTCTCTCTCTCTCTCTCTCTCTCTCTCGCTTTCTCTCTCTTCCTCTCTCATGCATTTACCCTAAGGTGAAAATTTTAAAAATTATCCTTATTCTGTAGTGTAAACAATTAAGTAATCACCGAATGTTTGTCAGCAAAATGACATCCTGATATTGTAACCTGACTTTGATGAAGAACATGAATTTGGATGCGACAGGGTAGCCACACCAGAGACTGATAGGCCAGTTGGAAGACATTGTTATAGCAGACACCTAAAGTCACACAAAGAAGGGGGAAAATCACCCACCTAATGTTAATATAGAAATTAAGAAACACATACATACACATATCTAGCTGTTCACAAAAATAACTTTTGCACTCCCAGAAGAAGTTCTGTGAAAATAGAGGATTTACTTATTTCTTACCAGCTAAATAAAACTAAATAGGCACTAATTATTGCATACTGTTGGGGAGCATGATAGTATTTATGTGTATTACTTCACTGTAAATCTGCATATTTTACTCCTGATTTTTACTCTATTAAAGCACACCCCAGTGTGTTACTACTCAGAGTAAATTTTACCATAGATCTAGAATCAAACATCTAACTTTTTTCCATTCTGCTGCCTGCTGCATATGCACTTTCCTCTAACATAGATTCTGTACAAATGTAGGTTCCAAGAAATGTATTTGATGTAAACATAAACTCCATCCCTGCTAGGAAAGCAGCAGCTTTTGTAACCACCATCACAAACAGGTTCCAGGAAGATGCATCAGTCTGCAGGACAGGGGATGTGGGGAGCATGGTCAGGATCCGGAGGTGGGATCAGAATCAGGGGCACTTATTTCTAGTCCCACCAAAAGATGCCTCTCAAAAGTAGTAGGAGAGCTTGCCTTCTCTGCTCTCTGCATAACTGGCTGCACTTAGCACTTGGAAGATGAAAATGTCATCCTGGCTGATGGTTGGGATTTGAGGGTGGTGGAATGGAGGGGCATTAGACATTTAGGACATAAACAACACTGAGTGCAGTCGCCTGAAACAGAACTGCCTGCCTGGTTAGAAACATGCTCAGATGCTCTGCAGGGGAAAACTTACCTTGGCTTAGCAGCCTTTGATGGGACAGAATGGGAAAAGAAATTCTTCACTGGTTCTAAATTAGGAAAAAGTAGACAAAAAATATTCAAGTACTGAACAGGTGTGAGAAACCCACTCTCCAAACCTAGAAGGAGTGAATGGGCACAGATTACCCTACTGCTTCCAAGCTGATATCCAGGGCTGGGTGAGAGAGGAGCCCTAGGTGCTAGGAATGCACTTGTCCCTGATCTGGCATGGGGAAGGCTTCTCCAACGCCCTGGGGCCAGGGCACCCATCACCCTCCTGACAAGTCTGCAGTGGATTCAGGCACACAAGGCTTGGAGGTTGTTTGGACTCTGAGGGCTTTATAGAGTATCAAGACTTGCTCTGCATTTCTGCCAAGACCCAAGAGAAAAGAACTTTAATAATGACCGTGCAATTGTCTTATGGGATCCAATAGAAATTTCTCTTTGCCATTGTGGCATCTTACTTGTTCTTTATGATATTGGTTTCATACGGGGGAAAATCACTTATGGCCACACTTGGAAAAAAGCCAGACTTTAATTTATCCTTGGTTAAAAGATGAAGAGAAGAAAACATCCTGTGTTTAAATCTCTATTTGCAGATTTTTATTCAATCTTTGGATTAATTAAAACAGAATGACCATATAAATTCTCCAAGGGAATATTGATACCCAAAATAGATTGATAATTACTTCATTTTAGTAACAGTTTATATGAAAATTTTTGTTTTAATGCTATACCCTAATTGTGTGCTGAATACCTTTATCATGATGGGACCCAGACAGAGGGGTGCACTGGTAGCAACATGCCCTGCAACGCTGGAGGCCATCTAGAAGATCAGGGTACGTGTCCTAGGTCAACCTGTTGTATATGCACATGTGCGCATGCCATGATCCTGACTGAAAAGAAGGCTGGGGGATGGGAGAGAGGGCACAGGTGGTGTGGATGCCACATGGCTGACTACCTGGTTCGAGTCCTGAGCCCATGGGCTTAAAAATCATGCCAATGCATGTGTGTGTCTGCCCAAAGTTCAAAGAAGAGAATTGAGGAGAAAGAATTATGGTGTGACCATGTCCCTTGAGGGTGATTTCTCACTTTCCCTCTCTCTATCTCTCTCTCTCAAGTACACATGCCCTATGTAATAAACCTTAAAAAAAGAAGTAATTTGCTATCACTGTTTAAAAAAGTAATTAATTTAAACTTTAAGGAAATTATTATGAGGGGGTCAATGTTGCTTTTTCAGCTGTCCTTAGGTCCCACCTGACCAATATTTCATGTTCTGGAACAAAGCTCTAGTTTACTGAATCTCACCTCCTGTTGCCTGCAGAGCTCTTACAATACATCACACAAAGTAAAGCAGTGGGACCAGCAGTTAGCGTAATGGCTATGTCGCTGGACTCCCATGTAGTCGACCGCAGTTCGCGTCCCGGACCCGGCGGCTTAAAACTCACGCCGGGTGCGTGTGCGTGTGTGCCCAAGATCCTGAGAGGAGAAAGGAGGAGAGGGGATTGTGGCGTGGCCATCCCCCCTGGGGGGTGATGTCTCGCTTTCTGTCTCTCTGTCTCTCTCTGTCTGTCTGGTAAGCACACGCGCCTTGTAGCGAAAACCTCTCTAAAAAAAAAAAAAAAGTAAAGCAGTCATACTCCCTGTAGTTTGATAAAATGGTAAATGAAAATACTTAAAGTTACAAATAATTCAGTCTGGGGTGCAACACATGGTTATGGTAATCACATTCTCTTACAGGACTGATATATAAACACCAAATTGCAACAGATAAGAATGAGGCAGCTCTTTGAAATCTCTGGTCTTAATTGACCTCAAAGTGCCAGAAACACTCTGAGATACTTTAAATAGACCATTTTAAATTAACTATGAACTTTCAATATGAATCCATCAGTGGTAACCACAGCTGCCCTAACCATGTTCTGGTCACCCACTGTGGTGACAGAATGCTTGGGAGAGCATACTTCTTCAAAGACAGAAAATGCTTACCCACTGTGAGAGAATTCTATCAGTTACTGTGACAGTGATCTTTGATTCCTTGTGTCAAAATTTCTGCAAATAATCGCAGATACAAATAAAATCGTAATGTATACAAACACAATCTTATCATAGAAGTGAGTTTTACCAAATGGGCTTTTCTTTTAGCCTTTTATTCTGTACTTCTTGGTGGTTCCAATTTGGAGGTTTCTGCAGATCCCTCAGATTCTGAGTCCTGTGGCTGATCTTTCTTCAGAGTCCTCTTACATATGTTGCTGCACCATGCCCAGGTTTTTGTTTGGTGATGCTGTTTTTGGTGTCAGGATCAACTCGTTCTCTATTATTGCTGAGAAGTATTCCAATATACAGACCTACAACAGTACATTAGTTATTCACCAACTGATAGATACCTGGTTCCGTTTGGAGCACATCTTCAACACATAGGCCATTCATAACTCTGCCTTAGCCTTCACTTGTTATTAAGCAGAGCCTAAAGTTCACCAGAGTTGAAATCTTAAGGTCTTTTCAGACCATTGAGCATGCATTCAGCCCTGTGCATATGCATGGCTTTCTCAATTTTCTAAAGTACACCTGAGTTTTTCAAACCTTTAATCCCTGATGTAGCTTTCTTTCCAATTTCTGTCTATTGCTTGTCTCCAGTCTTAACTTTTGACCAAGGCTGCTGTAATCAATTCTTTTGCCTTTAAATTCCTTCAGCAAATACCACTTGGGAAGCTATCCCAGCCAGGGAACGCAATCCCAGCCCTTTGCTTGACTTCTCGTCAAGCAAAACAAAGATAATCCTTTACAGAAGCCCTTAAGTTAGATGCTTTATATATCAAAAACTTCTATCAATTTTTTTTGAGAATAGGGTCCATTTTGCTCTTTCTTGTATGAACAATCTGCACCAGAAGTGTGAGTTGCCACCCTTCATGGCTGCCTCGAATTTGAAAAGTAAGGGATGATCAGTAGGTGATTTAAATGCCCTAGCATAGGACCAGGAGATGGCTTATTGGTTATGTCACTGGACTCCCACGTGGCCGATTGCATTCCAAGTCCCAGACCTGGTGGCTTAAAACTCATGCCAGGTGCATGTGCGTGCATTCTGAAAATCCCAAGAAGAGATTGGAGGAGAAGAGATTGTGGCATGGCCATCCCCTCTGGGGAGGGGGTGATTTCTCACTTTCTGTCTCTCTGTCTCTCTCTGTCCCTCTGACAAGTGTATGTGCCTGATAACAAAAATCTGTCTAAAAACTAAACAAATAAATAAATGCCCTGGCACTCTCTTAGTACAATACAGTAGCTTCTGTCTCCATCAGCCTTCCCACTGCTCGTGGTGCATTTTGATCTGTTCTATGGTTGTGCAAAAGTTTATTCCAACAGTTTTGCCATTTGTTAGTTGTTTTTGTGGAGGTATGAAGTCTTAGAATTCTTTATTTCACCATTTTCAGTGATGTTTTTGTGTATACACACACATGCACGCACACATGCATTTAATCTACATTTTATATATTGTCTTTGCTTTTTGCAATCTTCCCAAATTACATTATTAGTTCTGGAAGCCTCATTGTACATTTCTTGTTATTTTCTCTATATGTAATAATTTTGCCTGAGAATTAAAATAATTTTATTTATGTATTTCTTATTTGCATTTATTTAGTTTATTTTTCTGGCTTTATCACTTTAGCTAGGACTTCCAGTTGAAAAGAAAAGGTGAACATGAACATATAGTCATGTTTCCAACCTTAGAGGAAAATCAGTCAGTCCTTCACTATTAAAGATGATGGATATTAGCTGCAAGTTACTTGTAGATACTCTCGATTGGTTAAGAAGTTACTTTCTATGCCTAGCTTTCTAGTCTTTATCATGATCACTGTTAAATTGCAATTATTGCCTTTTGTTCATCTGATGAAGTGTTCAATGGTTTTTAATTTTAGTCTCTTAACAAATTAAATACATTGACTTAATTTATTTTCAGATGTTGAACCAACCATGCATTTCCTATATATAAACTCCCCAAGAATAGATCTTAATCTATCAATAGATCTTTATTATATGTTTTATAATATTTTAAAAATATTGCATATAAAAATTTATTTTATATTATAATGTTTATATAATACTATAAAAATATAATGTATTATATTTTTAAAAACTTGTGGAACTGTAATCAATGTTCCTGCTCTACCCAACTTTCTCAAAACACAACATTGCCTTTGTAAGACAGCTATCTCTCTCCATACTTCTGCCCTTTCACCAGAAGTAGATGCTTTCTTTGTGTGAGGCTTGTGTTGGGGCACAGGACATGGAGATTCTTGGTTTTCTTAATCCAGCCCCAGTTTTAGGCACTGTAAAGATGAAGCTTGGAAATTCATGTTTCTGCCTTATTCCACTCATTATGACAATGAAATTCTGTATCTGTGCCTGGTCATAAGTGGGAGTTTCTGCTCCTTTCCTTGTGGATTCTATTTGTATCAGTGCAAGATTTAAGCCTGAATGGATTTCAACCCTTTTTGTAAGGGTAGATTGCTTTTTCCTCAGTGAAAATGCTCCTTTGTCTGGAAAAGTGACATGACTTTTCCCCAGATGTAAAATAATATTGATGTTGTTTACAAGACTTGTGCTGGAATTGGGAGGATTCTATTCCTCTTTTGGAGGAGATTTTTTTTTTTCACTCCTACCATTACTTTAAAAAAAAAAGTTATATATTTCTTCTGGGAGAAAGAGAGACATAAAGGAGAGAGAGAGAGAAACACCCCCAGCAGGGGATGGCCTAGATCATGAGCACATTTGCATGCACCTGGCATGCTCAGAGAAGTCCCAGCACACAACTTCAGGACCTTGTGTATCCAGGTGCATTACTGCTGCACCATCAACAGGCTTCTGCCTATACTTTCGATCTTGGTCCCTTTTTGCAATAATACTTTCCTCTCTGGCTGCTTTAAAAAGAAAAGAGTTTATTGCTTTTGTCTGACATGGTTTTACTCTGATATACCCAGGTATGGTTTCACTGCATTTCTGCTGTCTCAAATCTGTAATACTTTATGTATCTATGGCCTGATGTCTTTATTCAATTTGGGAAAATTGAATAAAATTGAATAAAGCCATGATGACTATAACGGACAATTTCATTTTTCCCACTCCTATGGTTGCTCCCAGGATGTCTTATCAATACCCACAGGGACCCTGTTTGAGATATATCACACACAAAAAAACCTATTAGAACGGAAAATTGAATAAAGCCATGTTATTCACATATGCTTTTTTCTCCAGTCTCTTTTTTTCTCTTATTTTGACACTTTCATTATATGTGTGCTAGACTTTTCTATTGTGTTCCATGTGTTAGAACTTCTTACCTTGTTCAAGAAATCATGTATTCCCTTTTACTTCTTTTTTTCTTCTCCACTGAGTCAGATTATTTATTACTACCTTACCTGTCACTTAACAAATCCCTCTCAGTTCTCTCTAATCTGCTTGGAACATATTAATTTTTTGTATTTTTGTATTTCTTTATTTGATTTTATAGTTTCTTATTTACATTTCACTGTACATCTTTATGTGGTTCAATGTAGTTTTTCAAAGCATATGTGCAGTGTGTGATAATTAAATCAAGGGTATTACCCTTAGTCATCATCTCAAACAAAGTACATTACATTTTATTATGTGCTCTTTTTTTTTTTTTTAAGGAGATTTTTGCTATAGGGCATGTGTGCTCACTGGAGAGACAGACAGACAGAAAATGAGAAATCACCCCACAGGGGGAATGACCACACTGCAAGCCCTTTTTTTTTTTTTTTTTGAGAGATTTTCACTGTAGGGCGCGTGCGCTCGCCAGACAGACAGAGAGAGACATAGAGACAGAAAGCGAGAAATCACCCCCCAGGGGGGATGGTCACGCCGCAATCCCTTCTCCTCCATTCTCCTCTCGGGATCTTGGGCACGCACGCACACACGCCCGGCGTGAGTTTTAAGCCACCGGGTCCGGAACACGAACCGCAGTCGACTACGTGGGAATCCAGCGACATAGCCATTACGCTAACTGCTGGTTCCCTGCAATCCCTTTTTCTTCATTCTCCTCTTGCAATTTAGGGCACACATGCACACATACCTGGCATGAGCTTCAAGCCACTGAGTCCAAGACTAGAACTGTGATTGGCCATGAGAGAGTCCAGCGACATAACTATTACACCATCTGCTGGTCCCTATATTGTGTACCTTTGACTTTCATTCTAATAGGCTTTTTCTGTGTGTGATATAATCAAACAGGGTCCCTGTGGGTATTGATAAGACATCCTGGGAGCAACCATAGGAGTGGGAAAAATGAAATTGTCCTTTATAGTCATCATAGAGAAGTGAAATAGGCATAGCCAGAGATAACCAATGCCATGTCAGACATTTTATACAGATTATCTCTCATATTTGCAAATGATCTGAAAGCTAGATACTGTTTTCTTGTTTAGTAATAAAATATAAAAATAAGATGTTCAAGAAACTTGCCAGCTAGAAGCAGAAGAATAAAAAAACCAGGTCTGCTTGACAAAGCTGAAGATCATTCCTTTATACATTGAGACACTGATGAAACCAGGTGGGCAGATGAAATTCAAGTTTTGAGTCTTGACCTTTTATCCAAACTTCTCCAATACTTTCCAAAGAGCAGCCATAACTTCCTTATTCCTCAAGCTATAAATCAAGGGATTCAACATGGGAGCCACCAGAGCATAGAAGAGAGCAACCATCTTCTCCTCCTCTACTGAGGAGGCAGACCTTGGGCCCAGGTAGGTGAAGATGGAAGCTCCAAAGCACATGCAAACCACTGTGAGATGAGAGGCACATGTCCCAAAGGCTTTGCTGCGTCCCTGCATAGAGCGAATGCGCAAAATGGCAGCAACTATGTATGCATAGGAGAATAGAACAAGGGAACAGGGAAGCATAAGCACCAGAAATCCTGAGACAGCCACCATGATCTTGTTGAAGGAGATGTCCCCACAGGCCAGCCGCAACACTGCTAGTGTTTCACAGGCAAAGTGGTTGATGACATTGTAACACAGGGGAAGCCGGAAAGTGATGATTGTTTCCATGAGTGAATTTGTAAAACCAGCCACCAGGCATCCAGTAGCCAGCCTTAGGCACAGCCCTTCATGCATGATGACTGTGTAGTGCAGAGGGTGGCACACAGCCACGTAGCGGTCATAGGCCATGGCTCCCAGCAGGAAGAACTCAGACCCACCCAGTGCCAGGGAAACATAGAACTGAAGCACACAGCTGTAGAATGGAATGGACTTTTTGGCTGAGAGCAAGTGGGCCAGCATTTGTGGGGCAATGCTGTTTGCGTAACAGAGGTCCACCAAGGACAGAACACTGAGGAAGAAGTACATGGGAGTATGAAGCCTACTATCCTGTCTGATCAGAAGAAGAATGAGGGAATTTCCCACAAAAGTCACTAAGTACATGGCCAGAATCAACACAAAGAGGGAGACCTGTGTGCCCCAGTCACTGGACAGCCCCAGCAGGATGAACTCATTCACCCATGTCTGGTTTTTCTTTTCCTGGCCCATTGGCTTCTGACTATCAAACTAAAGATGCAGAAATAATAAATCACAGAAACTCAGAGGCGTACTTTATAGACCATTTAGAGAAGCTGCCCCTCCGAACTTAAAATTTCTCTAGAATATCTCAGCAGAAAAACCACCCAAACTGCTGGAACACATATGTGATGAGGACTGTGTTGAGGCCCAGCTGCGCAGCTAGAAATTAAGGAGAAAAGAAGTTACATTTTTGGAATTCAGTTTATTGGAACATAATTTCTTCTCCCAAACATTTGCTCTTAAATGGTCAAAGATAATTAATGAAGAATTTAGACTTGAAACCCTATGTAGTTTAGTAGTATTATGGCAAATAATGCCAGTCTTTCTGGTGAGGTTTTTGGTCCATATGAAAGATACTTTTCTGAATTCTGAATCATGTTCAGTACCATTTTACCTCTTTGTTTACTGGGTTTCTCCTCTACATCTCTCTAGATATTTAGACACAATACTACTGGCCAAGGGTAGGCATATGTGTGTGTGTGTGTGTGTGTGTGTGTGTGTGTGTGTGTATGTATGTGTGTATGTATATATATATATATACATACATGTGTGTATGTATATATATGTGTGTGTGTATATATATGTGTGTATATATATATATATATATATAGAGAGAGAGAGAGAGAGAGAGAGAGATAGAGAGAGAAATCTTAAGAAGTACTAACATTTAGAGGTAGAGGAAAGTAATAATTATTTTGTGTTTACTGTTTAATGATAGAATTTAAATGAATGAACTATGTTTATTGCAGCATTATTCACAATTGCTAAGACATAAAACCAACCCAAATGTTCATGAACAGATGAATGGATTGAAAAAGTGTGGCACATTTTCCCGTTTTTTTTAAATTGGGTTAATCATTTTCTTCTGGGTAAAGCCACTTGAGTTCCCTGGGTATTCTGGTTATCAGTCCCTTATCTGAGATGAAGTTTACAAAACTTTTTTCTCATTCCAAGGGTTGTTGATTCACACTAATTGCTGCAGTCTTTACTGGGCAGAAACTTCTTTATCTGAGGTAATCCCACTGTCTATTCTGGGGATTATTGCCTGTGCTTTAGGGGTCTTGCTTAAGAAGTCTTTGCCTACCTCAGTGTCTCCCAAAGTTTCTCCAGTGTTTTCAACCAGGTTTTAGGTTTAGATCTTTGATCCACTTTGAGTTGATTTTTGTTAGTGGTGACAGATAGGGATTCATATTAATCTTTCTGCAGGTAGATACCCAGTTTTCTCAACACCATTTGCCAAAGAAGTTTTCCTTTTCCCACTGGATTAACTGGTACCCATTTACAAAGATAAGTTGGCTGTATGTTTTAGGGTTTATTTCTGGGTTCTCTAGAAATAAACTGTTCCATTGGTCCTCATGTCTGTTGTTGTGCCAATACCATGCTGTTTTGATTATCGTAGCTTTGTAATATATTTTGGGGTTAGGTCTGTTTTCCACCAAAAAAAAAAAAAAAAGGAAAACAGAGAGAGAGAAAAAATAAAAATGTGGCACATACACACTATGGAAAACTATTCAGACATAAAAAACAAGACCCTAGTATTTGATAAGAAGTAGATGAATATGGAAGATTTACTGCTGAGTGAAGCAAGTCAGTCTATGAAAGAGAGACATTAATGTTTCCACTTAATATATACACATTCTATAGCAGAAACTGAAAGATTAGAGGATATGAAAGCATGGAAAATGGTTATGGATACTGGAGACAGTGTGGAAAGAGGGCAGAAGATGGAGGAGAGTGAGAGGAAGGAATCAAGGATAAAAATAGAGAGGCAAGACATTTAAGGGACACAGAAATAGAGGATTGTCTGTTGATGATAATGTGTATGATGTCTTCAACTGGACTGATTTGAAGTGTATTCATGTTAAATAAATTCATTTTACAAGCTGTAGTGATGTACAGTGATTGAATGCATAAAATTAAAATAATAAATAAGTAAACTAAACAACTGTGTGAATTACAAATAAAACATAAGACAAAAGAGACTAATAGGTTTCAGGAAGCATTTCTTGGAAGCATTGTCACCTGATTTTTAAAGGAAAACAAATGACTTTTCCTACATTCTGTGTAAGGCTTACTCCTAGTAACCTTCTTCAATCCTGTTTACCAAGAGTTCAAATGTCACTGTTTGCAGTAACTCACATCCTACCACCAGATTGTGTGTGCACACAGGTAGCATCTATGTGAGAATGATAGTGGATTCATTTACAGTGTTTATGCATCTATAATCAGGGCTAAAAGAAATAAATTAAAACAAACAACATAAAGCAAGTGGTGTCTTTTTACCCACCTCCAAAAAATATCCAAAATAAGAGTATTTGTGCTTAAACAATATCGTTTTATTTTGTAAATATAGAAAAGCAAGTGTTTTTCTAAGGTATCTGTGTGAATAATTTGTCTGTGTAAATAATTTTTGTTTTTCTCAAATAAAATACTAAAATGTTCAATATGAATGTCAGAATAAAAACCAGTATAATATCCCCAGCAGGACTGGTGAGAAATGTATTCATGTTGGAACATTCACTTTACAAGCTAAGTGACATATGTAATTGAATGTATAAAAGAAATTAGAAGAAAAGAAAAAAGAAAACCAGTGGGACCAGCCATTGGCATCATGGCTATGTCATTGGGCTCCCACATAGTGGACCACGGTTTGAGTCCCAGAACCAGTGGCTTAAACTCACTCTGGGCACGTGTATGTTCGTGCTCAAGATCCTGAGAGAAGAATAGAGGAGAGGGGATTGCAGTGTGGCCATTCACCTTGGGGGGTGATTTCTCACTTTCTGTCTCTGTCTTTCTGGAGAGCAAAAATCTCTCCAAAAGAAAAAAAAAAAAAAAAAGAAAACCAGTTTCTTAGTAAAATCATTTCTTTTATTTCATTTTCTTTTATACATTCAATCACATTATTTACCTTACAAAATGAATATTTCAACAGGTGAATATTTCTCCCTAGTACAGTTCATAAAATTATAAAATATCTTCAACAGATAATACCGCATTTCTTTGTCCCATTAATGCTTAATAAAATCATTTCGAATAACTTACCCAAGTTAACTGTCCAGTGAATCATTGAATGGTCAGGTTTGGTGTTAGAGAATCCTTAAATCTTGTCTATTATTTTGGTGACAGGTGATGGGGAAAAAATCAAAACATGCTCCTGAAGCACTCTTGTCTAGCCAAAGTGTAAAAATTCACAAGTAGAAAAAATGTTAAGAGAATAATTCAGTTATACATGGATTTATCTCTATATCACATTCGTATAATCTTCCACTTATTATTTCCTAAGCTCTTACTCTGTGTCTGGCATTGTACTAAATACTGTATATGTTTATTAATATAATAAATATAATGTTAGCAAACAGCACTCTGAACTTTGGGATTTTATCCATTTTTCACACATGTAATAAATAGATGATTTGACCTGAGAGTGGGAAGATCAGTAGGCAGACCAAAGGTTGTCTGATTACCTGAGGCACATCAATTATGCTACTCCTGCATAGAGCATTACCCTGTGTACTATACAGTGATAGTCACTGCTCAAAGCCGGATAGTAGCTGAACATAGAAAAACAGAAGACATAGCAAAAGAGCTACTAGAGTTCTTATTTTTTATCTCATTCACATCAGAGATTGAAAATTCAAAGATTTATGGTAGCCTAGAGCAGGTTCCTTCCCACTTACTTATTAAGTTGACGGCCAAAGATCAAGAGGAGAAACATTAGCAAATCATCTCCATGTAGGGACTATCCTCTTATGATACATGATTGATATCCTCTTTCATAAACTTGAAAAATAATCCTGCTTATACTTTCTGTCTAAAAAAGTGATGAATACAACATCTTACTGTGAATCCATGACAGAGAAACTTTTCTTCCCCTGTAAGAAAAATTGAAGGACTCTGATTATGAAAAATAATGGAAACAGAAAGGAAATGTTTGTCAAAGAATTTCAGTTAGACAGGAGGAATAAATTAAAGATATTTATTATACATCATGGTGACCATAATTAATAACAAAGCACTGTATACTTGAAAATTGCTAATAGAGTAGAAAAAAGTAAGGTAATGCAAATTAATGCAAATGTTAATTAGCTTGCTCTAGCAACTCCACAATAGCCACCTAACCATTGTATCAAACCATTTTGTTATATGTCATAATTTGCTAATTAAAAGTGATCTAGGGACCAGCAGTTGGCATAATGGCTATGTCGCTGGACTCCCACGTAGTCGACCGCAGTTCGCTTCTCAGACTCGGTGGCTTAAAACTCACGCCAGGCACTTGTGCGTGCGTGCCCAAGATCCCGAGAGGAGAACGGAGGAGAAGGGATTGCCGCGTGGCCATCCCCCCTGGGGGGGTGATTTCTCGCTTTCTGTCTCTCTTTCTCTCTATGTCGGTCTGGAGAGCGCACGCGCCCTACAGCAAAAAAAATACTCTCCAAGAAAAACAGTGATCTAATATTGGGCCAGCAGATGGTGTGGTGGTTAAGGTGCTGGACTCCCACATGGCAGACCATGGATCAAGTCCCCAGACCTGGCAGCTTGCTTTCTCACTTTCTCTTTCTCTCTCTGTCTCTCTCTGGTCAAATTAAATAATAATAATAATAATAATAAAAATAATTATAAAATATTATCTAATATCAGAAGTGGTTAAAGATGAGTGCTTATTTTTCAAAATCAGCTTTTGAAAGAAGATTTGAACTTTAGTACTCACTGTTAAAAAGACTATTCTTAACACAGAGAATCTTGAACTGAGAAGAGGAGCCTTACCTGGTTGTGAAGATTTGTTTCTTCTAAGCTGTCACACACAAGGAACTTGGAATCTATTCTCTGGAGTAATGAAAGCTGGTAAAAATGTCCACCAACATATGTTCCACTGTTTGTGTAAATAGTTACTGAAATACATACACATAACAAAAGTGGATTTTTTTTTTGATTACTTGCTAGTCACACTAAAGGCAGAGGCAAAATGTTGAGTGGCCATGTACTAATAGTCTCCTCTTAACTCCTGCAGGTAGGGAAGCACCAGCTCTTGCCTAATCACAGAAATCTTCCAACAGTGCCCCCTTTGGATTCACACACATACATACTCACTTATGAACAAACTTTTCACAAACTTCTTCTCATGCTGAAAACCAGCTGTGCACATAGAAATTAAAACCTTAATATTGTTAACCTTAATATTGTGAAAGCACTAAATACCACTTAATTGCACGCTCTAAAATGGTTGGTTTTATGGTCATCTCAATTAAAAAAAAAGAATTTATAGACTGGTAATATTTATACACTAAATGTGTTCCTCAAAAATAAATAAAAACTAGCTCAAATTTTAATAAATACATAAGTAAATTGATGATTAAATACCTGAAATAAAAATTATGCAAAATGGATAAATTGGAAAAATTTAGTGAACAAAAACAAATAACTGAATAATCATGTAAATAGAGACAAATAAATGAATAAATACTGATAAAATGTCCATTTGGAAAACATAAAGTCCAAATTTTCTCTAGAAAAGAATTAATGATCATAGAGGAAAAAGAACACCAGAATACAATGATGATACCAAGAAGTTAAAATTTAGCCAAATGAAAACTATAGGGATCAGCAGTTAGCGTAATGGCTTTGTCGCTGGACTCCCACGTGGTCGACCGCAGTTCGCGTCCCGGACCCAGTGGCTTAAAACTCACGCTGGGCACGTGTGCATTCGTGCCCAAGATCCCGAGAGGAGAATGGAGGAGAAGGATTGTAGCGTGACCATCCTCCCTGAGGGGTGATTTCTCGCTCTTTGTCTCTCTGTCTGTCTGGCGACCGCACGCGCCCTATAGCAAAAACCTCTTTAAAAAATGGCAAAACTATAATAATAGAAGACAAAAATTAGATAAACATGTATGGATATTATTTTATTGACATTTAAGCAATCTGTACATTGATCATAATATTTTTACACACCAACACCTGTAATATTTTCTTACTGTTATTATTCAATCTCAGAGGGTCCTGTTTTGTTCTTCTTCATAGAGAAAATCTTCTAGAATTTGTTTTATCATGATTAAAAAAAAAAAAAAAAAACCTACTCACAATAGAATTACCAGAGAAATCGATGCATTCTCAGAAACTTTGAACAGTGAGAACTTCAGGACATCCCTCGCAGACACATGAAAAAAGTTTCCAGGAGCAGCTTTTCTTTACTAACATTTCTGACAAACCTCAAATCCCTCACCAAAAGAGAGAAAGCTCAAAAACACCTTGTTAGGGTGCATTTACTGGTCATTACCAAATTATTTCCATGTAAATTTAACATCTGTTCTTCAGCCAGGTTATCATAATCTGCTTTATAAAGGAGAGCAAATACTTCACCAGAATCATTCCTGCCTTCCCGAAGCATAGCAGAGATGTTCATAAATCCACTTTCTTTTACTCAAAGTGTGTAGATGAGTTTGAAGGAGATAAATATGAAATTAAGAAAAGAAGATTGAGCATAATGCAAGAAAAGCACAAAGAAAGTTGCGGGGGTCTATGAAATAGATTCGAGCTGGAAAAGGCTAAAAATCCTGGTCTACCTGGTTCCTGTGTGCAGGGGTTTTCCATTCTTTTGTTCAGCTCCTTTTATTAGACGGCATCTCTTGCCATGTCTCACCATGTGGAGATCCTCCTGTCTCATTCTCCCGAGTAGCTGTGCATGCGGCTTTTCAAGAGGAGCCAGGAATTGAACTTGGGTGCCCCTCGTGACCTCAGTCTGTCAAGCAGTAGTGGTCAGTGGGTGCTTCTACAACTAGGCCTACTTTGTTCCTTTCTAGCACATTCCCATGGTCACACCGTCATTTTTATCTTTTCTCCTCTTTCTCCCAGCTTTTTTATATCACTTATACCCAGTAGCCCAGTCAATTTTTAATTTCAAGTAGAAATGCCTGTCTTGAGCATTGCTAACCACGGATCTGTCTTTGTAACATTTTCTTGCAGTTCAAACACTTGATCTTCCTTTTCAAAGATCTTTTCCATTAGATTGATGCTTCATAAAAAATCATATATTCCCTTTAAATTCTAGCACATTAGTGTTTACACCCATAAAATAAAGACAGTGGTATAAATTATTCCTCTCCCAGATGAGCAAGCACAAATTTCTCTAGCAATAATAAAAATAACCTAAAAATGTTTTAAATAAATATGCAAATTGAAATAAACTTGAATGTAAGGAATTTTCTAAAAACTCATACTAGCTAAGCATCTTATTTAGCATGCGAGTATAGATTCTGGGACTTAGAAAAACTACTGACCAGACCTAGATGTGTGATTGGGAAACATTTTAGTCAGAGATACTGCTTTAAGGACTTGTTCCTCAAACAGAAATTCTGGATAGAGGAAAAACGTGCTAGTCTCTAAGCTTTCCCTTTCCAGTGATGTCAGTAAATGAAAGGCCCCTCAGCTGACTGCTAGAATCGAGGCTGCAAACTCTTGGCTGACTCAGTAGCAATCTCAGGTCCGCCACAAGTTGAGAACCCTTATGTCACTTGAAAGTTCTTACTCTCTAATTTGGAAAGCCAAACATAATTTCTTAGGCCAGATTTCCACTACAGGATAACTGTATCAAGCCACTCTACATTTAGGCTTGAAGAATACAAAAGGCTATGGATCACAGGAACCTGGGTTCATCATTCATGTTGCTAAATGAAGGTTGAAGAAAGATGGAAAATGACTGGCCCACCTTAGGAGAGTGGAGAAGGATATCCTATGTAGTGGAAGGATGGCAGGACTGAGAAGTTGTGGAATTTGAAGAAAGTACAGTTGGAACAAATAACTTTCTCAAATTTAGGGATGAAATCCCAAGGGGCCAATTATGTTTTGTTTATTAGATTTCTTTGAATTTCCCTCCACTCCGTCCATCCACTACTACACCTAACCCCTTAATCTACATTTCAACTTTGCAAATGAAAGTTTTGTTTCCTTGTCCCTGGAGCCTATGAAGGAGCTCCCAAACTTTAATTTCTCAAGAGAAATATGTCAGTGTGTTCAGTGGCACTACCTTTGGATTGGGGGTGGGAGGCATGTCTTTATCCATACAGTAATTGTTAAAAGATTTTTAACAACTATTTTAAGATAATCAATACTGTAACACTCAAAAATGTTGCACAAATATCATTTCACTTTATCACACATGGATTTAGCAAGTTTCTATAGAGTAGGCAATGTATTCCCAGATAGTTTTGAGTCAAATTTATTAAGATGATAAATGCAAGTTTACTTCATGTTTATTACTGAGTTCATTTTTCAGTGCTTATGCATGCAAATGAGCTCAATATCTTAAAATCTGGAGGGCTGGCCTTCTAGCACAGCAGTTAAATACTGTACACAAGGTTCAGATCCTACATGGCCAATTTATATTTGCATCCCAGCTAGTGGCTTGAAAAACACACCAGGCGCATGTGTGTATATGCTCAACTTCCTGCTGGGATGAAGAAATACAAAAGAAAAATGCAGGAAAAACAAGATTGTAGTGTGACCAACCCCACTAGGGGAGTGCTATCTTTCATTCTTTCTCATGACCTTTGGCAATTAAAAATTAAATTAAAAATTTTAAATGTAGAGAATTTTAAATATTCCTTTAGAGGATATCAACCATAGGTAAATATAAATTCATAGGAAGGCCAATATTGAGTTGGAAAATGCATAGGGATCTTTCAAACTAGTTGTGTCATTATACACTGTGTTTATCCAATATTCTCATTGTGTAAGACTGAAGAGGTGTGGCAGTGGACTCACAGGCTTCTTCATTAAGGGATTTTCTTGCATATTTAAAAACAGTTAAATAGAGAGAGAAAGGTAGCACTTTGCTTGATGTTATCTAGACACCATTAAAGTCTTCTTGATGGAAGCCTATGAAGAAGGTCTTTACCATTCTGTCTTTACCATTCTAGGGAATTAGAGTAGATTCATACAGAGAAGTTCTTCAGGCACTTGCTAAATGTACACACTTGCTGAACAATTACAATTAAAAGAATTGCATCTTCATTATTGATATTGGAAATCCTGAAAATAAAGTCAAAGATGAAGAGGTGTTGAAGCCAAATGTCATTTATTTAAATAGAGATGCTCCTTCACCAGATAATAAATGATAATATGATTGGTATCTCTTTAAGTCTCATAATAAATAACTGGTGCAGTTATAGATGAGACAGATGTCCAGAAATGTTTATTAAGTGGATGAATGACATTTTTAGACAGTTATATAGTCATTCCTATAATACATGAATAAGACATATAACAATATTATTGTATAGAGAGAAAAATATAATTATCTTAAGAAATGGTTTCTATGTTTCTTAAGAGTCATAATTAAAATTTGACCATTTGAAATTTAAAAAAATTAAAAATATTATTTTAAAAGATAAATAAATATAATGATGATGACTATATTCCTTCTGCACATAAAATGGCATAATTAATATCAGTAGTGAATTGAAGAGCAACCTCAAAAAAGATATGCTTATGTCCAAATCACTAACACCTGTAAATAGTGCTTTATTTGGAAAAGGATCTTTGTAGATGTGAATAAATATTTTGAAATGAGACAATCCTCAACTGTATAAATTATCCCTAATTTCCAGTGACTTTATGTGATTAAAAGAGAGAGAGAGAGAGAGAGAGAACTGAAACAGAGACAGAAGATATGTAAAATCCAAAGTGAAGTGGGATAGAACAGAGAGAGATGTGCCTAGAAACCAATAAATGCTAACACTCCCCAAAGTTGGAAGAGACAAGGGAATTAGTCATCCCTTGTGCCCTTGGAGAGAGTATGATCCTGCTAGGTTTCAGATTTCTAGCAGACTCCAAAACTGTGAAAGAATATGTTTCTATTGTTAAGCCACCATGTTCATGGCAATTTGTGACACCTGCTGTAGAATACGAATGTAGTATTTTATATCTACTCTAATTTTATTCTTATGATAATTTTAGAAAAATAGCTTTTGAGAAAATTACTTCATATGGAAGTAAAATAACCTAACAGAGTTGCAGATACATGCTTGAACTTTATCACCTTTTGCAAACTATAGATTAAAGATGAAATCAGTTACATGAGCAGTGTTGTTTTCAAAAGCAAAAGCTCAAAAAAACAGAGAGACAAAATTATAGATTATTTAATTTATATGAATGTATTGCATTTGAGAAAGATTGAAATGAGTATGTTATTTATTTTTACTATAATTAAAGAATATCACAACAGTATATCAAGGGGTATACCAAGGCAGTATAGTAATATCAGTACGGTAAAATTTTACTTAGATAGTAGGATACAACAGACAGCCAGAAATACACTTAATTTGTGAATATACAATACAACAGAGTGTTGGAGATAATTCAGTCTGTTGCTACTCAGTAGGGACATTTATTTGCTGACTTCTCAATCTAGTTTTTTTTTTTTTTTTTTTTTTTTGGAGGTTTTCCTGTCAGGGGCTTTGGAGCTC
>NW_006160158.1:274017-283953 GCF_000334495.1 Tupaia belangeri chinensis
GCATGCATGTGGAACCATATAAATATAAAAATATGAAAGGTAGCAATAGTACAAGTATAATTAAGTTTATATATATATTTTTTTTTTTGGAGAGATTTTCACTGTAGGGCGCGTGCGCTCGCCAGACAGACAGAGAGAGACATAGAGACAGAAAGTGAGAAATCACCCCCCAGGGGGGATGGTCACGCCGCAATCCCTTCTCCATTCTCCTCTCGGGATCTTGGGCACGCACGCACACACACCCGGCGTGAGTTTTAAGCCACCGGGTCCGGGACACGAACCGCAGTCGACTACGTGGGAGTCCAGCAACATAGCCATTACGCTAACTGCTGGTTCCCTCAATCTAGTTATTTTTGTGTTGAGATTAATAAACATTTAAATTTTCATTATCATATCAATTTAGCTGTTAAAATATAGACAACATTAAAAATAAGATTGAAGATGTATTAAACCCTGAAGCAGTTTTTATGTCAGAATAAAGGAGAAAATCTCACAGTGGTAATGCCTAAAATTTTAACTTCCCAGTATAGTAAATAAAACAATAGCAGCTCAGAAAACGAAAGTTACTACAATCAGAATGAGCAATTTTATAGGTAGTGCTATAAAGACCGTTAATTACTTGGCTATGTCAGAGGCTTATTCACAGACAATATTTAAATGAGAAACTTTTCCTTCCTTGATCCCCTTCTCTTAGAGATGATTTTGCTGATTCTAAGCACCACCATTAGGTCACAATAAGGGTGGTGATGAAAGAGAAGCTGAGGGAATCCTGGGTCCTAATCTTGTCAACAATACAGTAGTAAGAAGTGTCCAGGGGAAAATATTCCATTGTTGTCTTTGCCAGCTACCTACAGTGCACCCTGATTCATGAGGGAAGGTCACCCAGAAATATCATCTTTCTAGCATTGCTATGATGATTTCTGCTGTCCTCTGTCCTATTTCAACTACGTATAATCACAACCAGCTCCCAACAACAACAACAACAAAAATGAATGCTCCCTAATAAGCAAATGTTAGCAATGGATTTTCCTTTAAGAACCCATGTTGACCTAAAATAACCCTACAGCAATAAGAAACATACCTTTAATGTGAATATTAAATCCTCTTCTTTCTGGAAGCTCTTCAACAAACTTTTCAACAAACCCTAGGAGCACAGCTTTAACTTGAAAATGAATCAAAACATTTTTGAATTTCTACTGAGAATTGAAATAGTCAGAAGCATCAAAAGATGTCCTCCTACTTAGCTATTTCCAAAGGAGGGCAGAGGAATGGGTGGTGTTGGATCTTGAGATTTTCTTTTTGAAGAACAACAAATATTGTGTTTGACTGTCCTTGGAATAAAAAGTCTAGGTAACTGGCAAGACAGATCTTGGCATCACATTGTTTCAGCACAGACTTTCAAGTATCTCAAAGCTGATAAACCCAAGATAGACATTACAATTCACAATATCTAGATGCTTAAGAAAATTATGGTTTTACAACTTCATGCTTCTTTACAATCCACATGAAGGTATATGAGCAGCTGTGAATTTTAGTGGTTGACAGAATGTTCCTATGAAACCTGTTATGATGACCTGTGAAGGAATAGATCACCAATGTGTATCTCTATCTGTAACAGGACATGATAAATACAAATAAGGATGGTTTAAAATAACCATAGCAACCAGCAGAGTGCCAAGTCAGTCACAGACCTTAAGTTAACTTTTGAGAACTGCAAGGATCTGCTACTCCAGATAAAACTTCAAACCTGTCCTGTACCAAGCTCTGACCACAAGGCACTATCTCAGGAGCTGAATGAGAGCATTCATTCTGGACTGACCAGTAGAACTACAACTCATCCTTCCTTCCTTTGCCCTAGACCTAATTATATCAATTGGTGCAGAAAAGGCACAGAAGACAAAGTACAACATCCCTTCATGATTAAGACTCTCAGTAAAATAGGTATATTTCCTAACAAAAATAAAGTTCATATATGACAACTCAATAGCAAACATCATACTCTATGGGGAGAAATTGAATACCTTCCCTTTCAAAACTAGAACAAGACAAGAACACCCACTTTCTCTATTCCTAATTTAACATAGCACCGTAAGTTCTAGCCTATGTAAATAGACAAGAGAATGAAACAAAAGACATCTAAATTGGAAAGGAAGAAGTTAAATTGTGCCTATTTGTAGATGACATGATTATATTCATGTAGAAAATCTACCAAAAAACTCTTAAAAGTGACAATCAAATTTAGTAATGTCACAGGATACACGATACACATACAAACATCTAACATTTTTGTCCATTAACAAATAGTAAACTCAAGCAGAATTGAAATCAAGAAAATTAATTCATTTTTAATCATAGACGTACATAAAATATCTAGGAATAAAGTTAACCAAGGATGTGTAACATCTCCACTATGAAAATTATTAAAAAAAAAAAAAACTTGGCACCAGCAGTTGGCATAATGGCTATGTCACTGGACTCCCATGTAGTCAACTATGGTTCGAGTCCCAGACCTGGTGACTTATACTCACAGTGGGCATGTGTGTGTGTATGCCAAAGATCCCAGGAGAAGAATGAAGAAGGGATTGCAGCATGATCATCCCCCCTAGGGATTTCTCGCTTTCTGTGTGTCTGTCTCTCTCTTAAACATTCTTTTTCATAGATTGGAAGAATCAATATAGTTAAAATGTTGATTCCACCCAAAGTGATCTAAAAAGTCAATGTAATTCCTATTAAAATACCAGTGGCATTCTTCATATAAATTTTTTAAAAATCCTAAAATTTGGAGTTACAAAAAACCCATATTACCACAGCAATACTGTGTAAAAAGAGTAAAGTTGGAAGATTTTTACTACCTGGCTTCAAAATATATGAAAAAAGTGGGACCAGCAGTTTGTATAATGGCTTTATTAGATTAAATTAGGGTGTGTTTCAAGTTTGTATACATTCGTGATAGCTCTGTCTAGAACAATCAAAGACTGTGATTTATGAAACTAGTGTGTGACACATAATTTCAAGTGACTTGTAGCTGTGAAATCAGAAACAGCACCTACAATTTTGAAATATTGGCTTTGAATCAAGCAGGCCCAAATCTAATAGGACAAATAGTTTAACTTTGAACAGATCTTATTTATTTTGAGTGCCACTACCAATAATGAAAGGATAAAAAAAAGTGGGTGGAGACTCTAAAGCAATCTTGATGAAACTTAAATGTATATTCTTTGCCCTTAAGATTTTAGACAGGTATAGGGTGAGTAGGCCATTTTTAATTTCTGAAGTGCGTGGTGTTTTAACACAGGAAACAAAAAGTCCATTTTGCTTTCAAGCAGTGTGACAGAGGATGTATACTGTTCAGGAGAGATGACTGGATATTTATTATTTGACAGAGCCCATAGGTGAGCAGTGGGGGACTGGCTGCTAGGATCCAACTTTGGTTGATATCTGTACTGCTATCTGGTTGGACACAAATTTCCTTTTAAAATGTGCTTACTTCACCAAAATTAACAAAGGAGGAAAGGGACCTTAAACAAATTTAAGGTAAAATTAGATAGCTGCAATGTAAGAGAACTGGGATACTGAGCAGAGATATCTTGTTTATTGTAAATCTATAGTACCTGTCATTTTTTTCTGCTTAGAATCTAAAGATTTGTTTAGAACCTCTTGTTTAAAATAAAAGACTGCTTATCTTAAAATCATGTCACAAACTTGGAGCAGTGGTCAAATAGATAAGAACTATTATCTGTGTCATTTTAAAGTATTGGGATTTAGCCTCTTAAAAGCTTCTCCACTGGAAAAAACATTCTTTGAACCACTCATGATACATCTTAGAAGGTCATCGACGATGTATAAACTAGTTGGTTCGATAGTTATGTAGATATCAGTTTACCATGCTTTAATTTTGCACAAAGGGATCTAAGTGGTTCTCTTCCTAGTCTTGCGGGTCTTCTGTTTCGAAGGAGGCATCTGTTTACATTTACCTCATCAAATCTAGAATGTGTGTACTTGTAAGTGTATGTCTTCATTCTTGGGTACTAGTTTGCAGATGTCTTTACATATTTCAACACAGAAACAGTGACATTTAATAGTGTGTTGTCAAAGTGTGCTTAGCTTGTCTGGATATACCCACACTGTTAAATAATGTCCAAACATTAATCCTTAAAATATATTTGATTACAAAGAAAAAAAAAGAAAATATTTACACATCCATGGTTACAACAGCATTATTCACAATTGCCAAGAGAAAATGAATGGATTGAAAAATTGTGGCACTTATACACTATGAAATACTACTCTGCCATAAAAAGCAATGAGACCCAGACATTTTATACAAAGTGGAAGAAAAGGAGAGATTTAATGCTAATTGAAGCAAGCCAGACTATGAAAGACAAACATTGTATAACTCCCCCCTTAGTATATATGTGATTTATTCTTAAGATAATGATGCCCTCTGCAGGTCAAATGTCTCATGTTACCCAAGGAGTAAATTGTAGTTAAAAAATTGAAGGAGACCTCTCAGACCAATCCAATTGAGAATACTATACACATCATCATCAACAAGTAATAAACCATATCTGTGTTCTGTCTCTCTATTTGTTCTCTTGCTATCTTTCTCTATATTCTTCCAATAATAATAATCAGGAAAAACAATGAAAAGATATTGGATGATGAAATGAGGATTTTTAATGTCTCTGTATTGAATGATATGCATGGTATTCCTCCTGGAAAAAGAAATGTAATACACTGTAAAGTTACATGTGATTCAATGTAATATAAACAAGATTATGATTATAATAAATTTTAAAAAGAGAATTGAAGAAGACTTATAACATAAAAAGAGTTTTTGGTTGTTATTTATTTATTTATTTTTTGAGAGGTTTTTGCTATATGGCACGGGAGCTTGCCTGAAAGACAGAGAGACAGAAAGTGAGAAATCACTCCCTAAGGGGGATGGCAACACCACAATACCTTCTACTCCATTCTCCTCTCAGGATCTTGGGCACACATGCACACATACACAGCATGAGTTTAAGTCACCGGGTCCGGGACTCAAACCACAGTCAGCTACATAGGAGTTCAGCAACATAGCCATTACCCTAACTGCTGGTCCCCATTCAAAGAGTTTAAGTACACATTTGAGACAGAGAAGATTGCTTAATGCTTTACTCTGTGATTATGCCCTAAAAATTAATTTTTAAAATGGCTATGTACTCTGGACCAGCAGGTGGCGTGGTGGTTAAGGCGCTGGACACTCCCACATGGCCAACCAGGGTTCGAGTCCTGAATCTGGTGGCTTGCTTTTTTGCTTCCCCTCTCTCTCACTCTCAACGTCTGTCTCTCTCTGGTCAAATTAAAACATGAATGAATAAATAAAATAAAATAATTTTTTAGAAAAAAAATGGCTATGTACTCTATGCCAGCCACTCTGTAGATAACTTTGTAAAATACCTTGCAGTGTTCAAAATAACCACATATCCTTGATATTATTACTTCTCTTATAGATGAGGAGACTGGAGGTCAGAAATATAAAGTGCATTTTTCATAGCTTTATTGGTAATGAAAGGTAGGGCCAAGCTAGGAAGTACAGCTACTCTAAAGCTCTGTTCATACTGCATTTCCTGAAACAGAGGGAATGTGAACTCTAGAATAGATTCTCAGGCAGACCACAATATAATTGAAGAATTTATTTGTTTTGTTTTGTTTTGTTTTCATTTTTACCACATATCTGATAAAGCAGAGATACATAGTCAAAAACTATAATGTAAGGTCAGCAGATAATGTAGCAGTTATGTTGGTGGACTCCCACACGGGCGACCACAGTTCAAGTCCCATACCTGATGCCTTGAAAAATCATGCCAGGAACATTTGCATGTGTGCCCAATTTCCCAGGAGAATAATGGAGGAGAATGGATTACAGTGTAGCCAAGCCCCTGGAGGATGATTTCTCACTTTGTCTCTCACTGTCTCTGTCTCTCTCTCTGGTGAACACACAGACATAAAGGCAAAAACATCTAAAGTGTAACATATAATATAATATAATAATTATATTTGATATATAATTAATTTAACATGTATTATATTATATATATTAATTATAATTATATGTATAAGTATATATTATATATAATTATAATTAATTTAACATATAATGTATATATAATAGCATATTATATAGAGAGCCAGTCTACAAAAATATGTGCACCATATCTACCTTATCAGAAAATATTAGGAAGAAAAGTATATCAACCATTTCTTCTTTGTCTGAAATTTCTTTCTTTGGACAGTTGAAGGGTTGGATAAATTCTCTGAATTTTTATCTTATTTCAGTAAGTTTCACTAACATTTTTTGGAAGGCACTCATCACATCCTTGTTCCTCAAGCTATAGACTAAGGGATTAAGCATCGGGGTCACAACAGCATAGAAGAGGGCAACCATCTTCTCTTGCTCTGCTGATGAGCCACCCGTGGGTCTTATGTATGTGAAGATGGCTGTTCCAAAACACATGGAAACAACAGTGAGGTGGGAAGCGCAGGTTCCAAAGGCTTTGCGTCGCCCCTGGGCAGAGCGAATGTGCAGAATGGCAGTAACTATACGACCATAGGAGAATAGGACCAGAAAGCAGGGAAGTATGACCACCAGAAATCCTGAGATGGTCACCATGACCTTGTTGAAGGAGATGTCCACACAGGCCAGCCTCAGCACAGCCAGCATTTCACAGGCGAAGTGATTGATGACATTGTGACACAAGGGTAACTGGAATATGATGACTGACTGCATCAGTGAATTCATGAAACCTGCCACCAAGCAGGTGGCAGCCAGTCCAAAGCACAACCCTCCATGCATAATGACTGTGTAGTGCAGAGGGTGGCACACAGCCACGTAGCGGTCATAGGCCATGGCTCCCAGCAAGAAGAACTCTGCACCGCCCATTGCTAGGGAGATGTGCAGCTGGAGCACACAGCTGTGAAATGGGATGGACTTGCAGGCTGACAGGAAGTGAGCAAGCATCTGTGGGACGGTGCTGGTGGTATAACAGATGTCCACGAATGACAGCACGTTAAGGAAAAAGTACATGGGTGTACTGAGCCTGCTGTCCAGCTTGATAAGGAGGATGATGAGCAGGTTCCCCAGCACGGCCACCAAATACATGGCCAGGAACAAGACAAAGAGAGAGACCTGAGTCTCCCAGACATTGGACAGGCCCAGCAGAATGAATTCACTTACCCATGTCTGGTTTTTCCTGCCCATGAGCATCTGAGGACCAAAGCCAAGTTATAAATTAATAAATACCAGGCCAACTGGTGAAGTGGTGGTTAAAGATGCAAGATCTCAAATGGCCAACTACACAGTTTGAGTCCCAGACCTGGAAGCTGAAAAACACTACAGGTACATGTGCACATGTGCCAAAAATCCTGAAAGGAGAGTGGAAGAAAAGGGCCTAAAGTGTGACCATCCATCCTAGGAAATGTTTTCTCTCTCTCTGACTCTGTGTGTATATGTCTCTTTCTGGTGCATTCATACTCTCTCGAGCAAATTTAAATATTTTGAATATATATATACACTGACAGAGGGTTTTATGAAGTCAATTTCACCAAATAGCCATCTGTATTAAATGATGTGGCTTCTCAGATTATATATTTCTCCTTCAAAGTTTTGGATCACCTAGAACCCATTGATGTGGCTCATTTTGAAGATGAAAAGTAAACTCTCTTCCTTAAGTGGAGGAGATGTTATAAAAATAAAAAAAAATTACATATTTGAGTTTAAAAATAAAGTTTAATTATGAAACTTGATTCTCTTCTTTTAGATCTAGTTCTTAACAATGGAGTTTGCTCACTTCCTTTGTGGATACCAACTTTTCCCTCTTTACCAACTCACTATTTACAGTGAAGTAATCTAACAATGACGAATACTTTTTAAAATTTACTTTTTAGCCTCTGAATTATATGACTAAAAATAATGCTCAATTCCAGTCCGTTTTTAACTAGAAATTTGGGGATTTAACTTAGAAAGTAGTGAACATAGAATAGACCTTAAGTGACCAAAAAAGGAAAAATTACATTTCAGAGTCAGTAAAATAAAGAATTAAGATTTGAGTGAGCAGGTTCAGTTTTGGAAAATCTTTATGTCTTTCTTTTCCTAGGTGACAGGGTAAGGGGAAAGCATCCCACTGTTACTTTCTTCCTCCTGTGGGAGAGTGGTAGAGAATAGTTAACAGCAAGTTATAACTGTCATAAGCTAATCAGCGCCAATGACGCACTAACTGTCTTCCCTAGCAAAGAGTAAGAACTCAAATACTTGCAGCAAGTATTAGCCTGACAGATAGTGCAAATCAGCTTGCACTTTCCCACTGCTTCTGTTTGTGTCCCGAATAGTGATAGTTACCATTTGGAGACTACGGTATGATGGAAATAACTGGCTGGAATCAGCTCATTGAAATGACTTCATTACTTCTCTTAACTCCCATTACTCTTATCCCCATCTCAAATATTTGCTTTACTCCCTGGGAAAGCTGTCCCCTGTTGTCTCTGTGCTATTCTCCTGCCACTCACATGACTAGAAGGTCTTACTGAAACCTGCTCGATACCTTGTCTTAACTTTCTATTCCCAATGATGTACTCCTATTTCAGAAAGTTCAGGAGCACTAGTATTCAGAATGTTCCTGGCACTCTTATAATCCAGTGTTTGCCGCATATTCAAATCACAAGTGATTTCCCAAAGCATATGGACTGAACACAGCCTACTCTCAACATAAGCTGTTCCTCTAATTACTCCACCTTTTGGGGTGAAAAATAGTAAAATTCACAGTCGTCTGAACCAGATATTATTTGCCTGCCTTCTGTGATCTGTTAGTGCTGCTCACTATGTAATAAGAATTATATTTTATATCAAGTGTGTGTTTGTGTGTGTGTGTGTGATAGTAAGAGCAGATAACTGTAGATTCACAGGGTGCCTAAGACCCTTAGATTAGCTGATACACAAAAGTCTATGGGCATTTGCACATGATGACCCTTCATTTGTGTATCAATAAATCAAACTTGATAAGCCATTCCCCCGTCAATAGATAATGTATGTAAGTTACTACAAAGAGAGGCAATAAAAATACCAAATGTTATTTCGTTTTTTCTATTTACTCTAGAGCTTCAAAAGATTAGCAAGTCACTTTTGTAATATTTCTCTCAAAGAAAGAGGAAACTAGTTTTTTAATTTTTATCCCTAATGAAGAAGGAAAAGTCAAAATATAAAAGTATCACTGCCAAAAACTGCAGTTACAAAACAGAGAGAAAAAAAGTCACCTCAAAGGGGAAAATCAGCACTTGAGACCAGTCCATGGAATTTGATTATAAATAAACAATATTTCAAAAACTATGGGAAGTAAATGGGTAATCTCTAGTTTTGTTATTACTGATGAAACTATTTATTTAAAGAATTTCACCAGCAGAGGGCTAAAAATAACAGTAAAAGGAATATTTAATGGTAACAATGTAACTTGGGTACTAAATAAGGAGATTTTTTTTCAGTAATGTTAATTTCTCAAAGTTTTGAGCTTTTTATTTTTTTAAAAAAAAATAGTTAATTAAGAGTTTGGAAGAGAAAACATAGTAACCCTGGATCTTTGCCCAGTACTTCTCTACAGAGGCCCAGGAAGAGATTGATTAAAGATAGAACAGAAATACCCAAGGTTAGCATATCAGTTAAGGGACCTTCAAAAGATCCAAAGAAATAAATAGTGTGTTACAAAAAAATTATGCCTGGACTTCAAAATTATTTTCACACCAGAATAAACTCATACTTTAGCTCTATTTTTCCTCAAATGTTTTGAAGTCCCCTCATATTTCTATGTTACCGTTTTTTTAAGTGTCTCTCCCTATGAGACAATGAACTACTTTTCCAATAACTTACATTTACTGGTTTAACACTCAATTCATAGTTTCTTGATC
>NW_006160158.1:287039-301011 GCF_000334495.1 Tupaia belangeri chinensis
AAGAACTCATTTGAGAATCCTGAAAATGACTGTTGTTTTTTTTTCTCCACAACAGGAATACAGCATTGGTATTGCCCCAGAAAGAAAGGAGGTGAGGTCTGGAAAAGATGTAAGATTTGAAAGAAGTTACTTTCTTCCCCCTCAGAGATAAAATCTCTACAGGCCAATTATGCTGTTCTTGTTAGGCTCCTATTACTTTTAAAAAAAAAATATTTGCACAACTTTTTAAAAAGTTTTATTTATGTTTTGACGATTGAATGAAGGATATTACCACATGTAATACATCATTTACAATAACCATTTTTACATTTTGGGGTCTGTTAAAGTGACTCATCTCCTTATCCCTCCCATCTACCCTCTATCTTTTACTCTCCTGACTGGACAGACTCTGGTGATTACATTTATCCTCCCTACTATGATATCTTCAGATCTTCTGATTCTTCCATAGAGTGCAAATATTTGGTATAAATGAGTGGGGCTATACAGTGTTTGTCTTTCAAAGTTATGCTACTTCACTTAACATTAAATATTCTATATTTGACTGCTTTGAGATAAATGACAGGTCTCATTGTTCCTTATGACTGAGTATTAGTCTATAGTATATGTGTGCCTCAATCTTTTAACCCAGTCTTCAAATTTTGAGTTCTTAGGTTATTTCACATCTTCAAAATTGTGAACAATGCTGCAATAAACATGGAAGTGCAAGTGTCTTTCTGACTGAATGCTTTCCTATCTTTTGGGTAAACACCAAGCAATGAATGGGATTACTGGTTCATAAAGTAATTGTATTTGTAGGTTTTTGAGGACACCCGGCGTGAGTTTTAAGCCACCAGGACTGGGACACGAACCGCGGTCGACTATGTGGAAGTCCAGCCACATAGCCATTACGCTAACTGTGGTCCCAACATGATTTTCAAGGTGCCAGGTTCAAGACTTGAACTGTAGTTAGCCATGTAAGAGTCTTTAACATCCATGCCACCTGGTGACCCCAGGAGTGTTCCCATTTTGTCACATCCTCACCAGTACTTTTCTGTCCTTCTTTTATTTTGATCATAACTATTCTGACTAGGGTTATGTGGTATCTCACTGTGGTTTTGATCTGCATTTCTCTTACAATAAGAGATGTGAATCACTTTTTCATATGCATTTTGGTCATTTGTATGTCAACCTTACAGAATTGTCTATTCAGGTGATCTGAATTTTTTCTTATTTATTTATTTTAATTATTTTTGCCATATGAAACATGCACTTGCCCCAGAGAGAAGTAAAGTGAAAATTAACCTCCCTCCCAGGTGGGGATTGTCATATCCCTATCTGTTGTCCATTGTCTCGGGATTTTTTTGTACAAATGGACAAGTACCAGTGTGTTTTCCAATATTTAGTGTGGGCTGAGTTGTCTGAGTTACCTCTATCTATGCCTTGGTTATCAGTCTCTTGTCAGCCTGGCAAAGCTAAAAACATCTACAAGTATTTACAGAGTTTGAAAATATTTTCTCTCATTCTGAGGGATGCCACTTCACTCTATTGCTTCCTTTGTTGTGCAGGAGCTTTTTAGGTTGATATGGCCCCAAGTGTATAGTCCCAATATTTTAGGGATTGTTGCCTGTGCTTAAGTCCTAGCCAACATAATCAGACAAGACAGTAAAATAAAAGGCATTAAAATAGGAAAAGAAAAAACTAAATAGTCCCAGTTCACAAAAGATATGATTATATACATAGAATCTGAAAAGAACATATAAAAAAATCTTCTAGAAGTGATGTTGAATTAATTCAGTAAAGTGGCAGATTACAAAATCAATAAATAAAAATAATAGCATTTTTATACACCAACAATGAATGAACTGAGACAGAACTGAAAAAGCAATCCCATTTACAATCGCCACAAAAAATAAAATTCCTAGGAATAAGCCTAACCAAAGAAATAAAAGACCTGTACAAGGAAAACTATGAAAAACTGAAAAGAGAAATTCAGTATAATTTTTTTAAAACAGAAAAACATCCTGTTTTCTTGTATTGGAAAATTCAATATAGTCAAAATGTCAATTCTACCCAAACTAATTTACAAATTCAATATAATTCTGATCAAATTACTGGGACATTCTTCATAGAAATAGAATTAACAATCATAAAATTTATCTGGAATTATAAAAGACCCATATTGCCAAGGCAATACATACAAAAAGAATAAGATAGAAGGTATCTCACTACCTGACTTCCAAATATGTCACAGAGCTATGATAATCAAAGCAGCATGGTATTAATAATCATTTTCTAAGGATGAGGGCATGGTATTAATAATCATTTTCTAAGAATGGGTGAAAGAGGAGAGTCTGAGTAAAGACATTAAAGAGAAAAATAGAGAAGCAAGGCATTTATGGGACAAAGAAATAAGTTATTATCTGTTGAAGATAATGTGTATAGTATTCTCAAGTGGACTGGTGAGAAATGTGTACATGTTGGAATATTCACTTTGCAAGCTAAGTGACATTTGCGATTAAATGTATAAAAGAAATTGAAATAAAAAATATGTAAAAACATAACAAAACAAAAATCAGCAATGGTACTGCCTCAAAAACAGACACATAGACCAATGGAGCAGAATGGAAAATCCAGAAATAAACACCAAAACATACAGCCAACTGATCTTTGACAAAGTCCACAAGACAATGACAATATAGCAGAGGGGGAAAAAAAGACTTCAGCAAATATAGCTAGAATAACTGGATTCCACCTTCAAAAAAAGAAACTGGACCCCTATTTCTCCTCATTAACAAAAATCAACTCAAAATAGATTGAAGATTTCAATGTAAAGTCTCCAACTATATATCTACTGGTGGAAAACACAGGGGAAACTCTTGAAGACCCTGAAATAGTCAATCACTTAAATAAATCCATTAGTACTTTTTTTCCTTCAATTTTTCTCCTTAATTCATAAATTTATGTAAGGTGGGCTCATTCTCTCACTTTGAATTCCTGCACACATTTAAAAGACTTTACATATAAGAGTTTAGTTTTTCTTAACCCAAAAACATGAGAAGAAATCCAAAGCCTCAATTCTACAGGAAACCTTTTAACTCTTTTGTTGAAGTTTTACTTTGAGGAATTTATAACTTACCCATGACTTTCTGTTCATGTACTCATGATTTAGAATATTTGATCCAAGTTTCCAATTACTTATAAATTGTATATAGAAACTTTGAACAAAATTTATTTTTTAAGTGTTTGCCACCTGGTGGCAGAAAGATATTTGCAGAAAAATGCAGAAGGAACAAAACTGAGAAATCATCCTCCGGGGGGGATTGCAATGCAGCAATTCTTTCTCCAGTGTCCTCTCAGGATTTTGACATGTAAGTTGTACATGATTTATGGTCAAACATTCTCTTTATGCAACTATTTTGTACAACTTGTCCCACTCTGCCTCACTGTTGAATCATGTTCTTTTGTTTTGTTTTGTTTTGCTATAGAACACATAGGCTTGCCAGAGAGAGACAGACAGAGAGACAGAGGGAACGTTGTAAATCATCCCACAGGGTAGGTGGTCATGCTACAATCCCTTCTCTTCCATTCTCCTCTCAGGATTCTGGGCATGAACACACACACACACACACACACACACACACACACACACACGGCCCAGGACTCAAACTGAGCAGCTAGTCATGTAGTGATTTAACCTCCATACCACCTGCTGGCCCCTTGAACCACCCTTTGAGTGAGTCCTGTTGATTTACTTAATTGTTTTAGTATCTAGTGAGCTGTCCTCTTATTCTATTGATACAAATGACTACTGATAGACATTTGGGTTGTTTCCAGTTTGTGGTTTAAAAACAATACTAATATGAACATTGAGAAACACACACATTTTCATTTTCATTTTTGTTCCACATATGTTCTGTTGCCTACAACTGCAATTGCTCCATGGCAGTCTAAGTGCATGTCCACTTTGGCAAGTATTGTCCATTTACCCAAACAGCTGTACCAATTGATCATACAGAAAATTGAAAAAAATATCTAGGAATAAAGTTAACCAAGGATGTGTAACATCACCACTATGGAAATTATTTTAAAAAAACTTGGCACCAGCAGTTGGCATAACGGCTTTGTCACTGGACTCCCATGTAGTAAACTGTGGTTCGAGTCTCATACCTGGTGACTTAAATTCACAATGGGCACGTGTGTGTGCATGCCCAAGATCCCAGGAAAAGAACAGAGGAGAAGGGATTGCAGCATTATCATCCTCCCTAGGGATTTCTTTCTTTCTGTGTCTCTGTCTCTCTCTGTCTTTTTGGAGAGTGCATGTTCCCCATAGCAAAAAGCTCTCCATAAAAAAAAAAAAAGTATAAAAAAATTGATTTGAAATAAATAAAAAAGACACACACATACACACAGTGAAAAAAACATGCCTTGTTCATAGATTGGAAGAA
This sequence comes from Tupaia belangeri chinensis, assembly GCF_000334495.1. NCBI lineage: Eukaryota > Metazoa > Chordata > Mammalia > Scandentia > Tupaiidae > Tupaia > Tupaia belangeri. The sequence goes on from NW_006160158.1 coordinate 291,464, forward strand.
TCAATATAGTTTAAATGTTGATTCCACCCAAAGTGATCTAAAAAGTCAGCGTAATTCCTATTAAAATACCAGTGGCATTCTTCATATAAATAAAAGAAAAATCCTAAAATTGGTCTGGATTTAAAAAAACCCATATTACCACAGCAATACTGTGTAAAAAGTGTAAAGTTGGAAGATTTTCACTACCTGGCTTCAAAATATATGAAAAAAGCCATAATAGCCAAAATGGCATGGAACAAAAACAGACATATAGACCAAAGAAATAGACTAGAGAACCAAGAAATTAATCCAACAATATACAATCAACTCACTTCTAACAAAGGGAATAAGACAATTCAATGGATTAAAGACAGTCTTTTCAACAAATGATGCTGGGAAAAAAATATATATATATACCTACATAAAATGAAGCTATAACACCATCTCTGGCCATGTATAAATATAAACCCAAAAGGGATTAAAGACTTCAACATAAAGCCCCAAACCATAAAACCGCTGGAGTAAAACACAGAGGAAACACTTCAACATATCAGAGAGGGCAAAGCTTTCTTGAATAAGATGTCTAAAACAAGGACATTAACACAAAAAATAAATAAGTGAATTTGCATCAACATAAAAACTGTACAGCAAGAGAAACAATAAATAGAGTAAAAAGACAACCTACAGAATATTAGAAAATATTGGTAAACTGTACTTCAGATAAGGGACATCCAGAATACATAAGAAATTCCAACAGTACATCTGGGGTGGGGAGAATACTAATACTTCAGTTTTTAAACTGGGCGGTTGACTTGAATAGATAACTATAAAAGAGAGGCATGCAAATGGATAGAAAGCATATGAAAAAACGTTCAATATCTCTTGTCATAAGATAAATTCGATCAAAACCACAATGCGATATCACCTAACCCCATTCTGACTTTGATCAAATAAAGAACAAGTATTGGTGAGTTTGCAGAGAAAAAGGAATTTTAGTATAATGATGGTAGAAATAGTACAACTGTGGAAAACAGTATGAATATCCTCAAAAATCTCCTTAAAAATAGAGTTATTGTATGACCTAGCAATCTTGCTCTTCAGTATATATCCAAAAGATAGGAAATCACTCTGTTGGAACGACATTTGCACATTCATTTTTTTAATTTATATTATTATTATTATTATTCATACATTAAGTCACTATACATCATTTAGATTCGGAAGAGACTTCACCCAGCATGACATACACCTCAGTCCAGCCCACTTGAGACCACCACACACAGCCTTGTCAAAAGATAATACACTTTAAGGGGCCAGCAGTTAGCATAATGGCTATGTCGCTGGACTCCCACGTAGTCAACCATAGTTCGAGTACCAGACCCGGTGGCTTACAGAAGAATGGAGGAGAAGGGGTTGTGGCGTGGCCATCACCCCTGGGGGGTGATTTCTCGCTTTCTGTCTCTATTTCTCTATTTTTCTGTCTGGTGAGTGCACGCAACCTATAGCAAAAACCTCTCAAAAAAATATAAATAAATAAAAATTTAAAAAATTTTTTAAAAAGATAGGAGAAGGAGCTGAATAAACAACTCTCTAAATAAGACATACAAACAGCCAAAAAGCATATGAAAAAAATGCTCAACACCACTCATTGTAAGGGAGATGCAGATCAAAACCACAATGAAATACCACCTAACCCCAGTCAGAATGGTGAAGATTAAAAAAATAATAATAATGATAAGTGCTGGAGGGAATGTGGTGAAAGGGGAACACTCTTACACTGTTGATGGGAATGTAAATTAGTCCAGCCACTGTGGAGAATGATATAGAGGTTCCTCAAAGACCTTCACACAGAACTACTGTATGATCCAGCAATTCCACTCCTGGGTATCTACCCAAGGAAGGAGAGCACTCAATCAGAAAAGCACTTGCACATCTATATTGATTGCAGCCTTATTCACGATTGCTTAGACATGGAACCAACCCAAATGTCCACAAACAGATGAATAGATTGAAAAATTGTGGTACATATACTCTATGGAATACTATTCAGCCATAAAAAAGCAAGGCCCTGGAATTTGATAGAAATTGCACATTCATGTTTACTGCAACATTATTTATAGTATATTATTTATATTATTAACATTATTTATATTTAAGTCATGGAATTAACCAATGTGCTCAATAACTAATGGATGAATTGGAAAAAGATACACAATGGAATACTACTTATTCATTAAAAAAAAAAAAAAACAGAATTTTGTAATCAGACACTATGTGGACAGACCTAGAAGAAATAAACCAGACTATGAAAGACAAATACTATATATCCCCACTTAACATATATCGAATGTCTGTACTTCCTGGTGCAAACTGAAGTTGAAAGAATAGAAATAGAGTAATGATAAAACCAGAAGATACATGGGGGAGCTGTTCATTAGAAAATGTTTAATGGATAAAATTATGCATTAAGCAAGGGGAATATGTTATGTGATAGTGTATCACAGCAGAATAAAAAATAGGAACAATTAATACATATTTAAAAACTGGGATCAGCAGTTAGCGTAATAGCTATATTGCTGAGCTCCCATGTAGTCGACTGCGGTTTGAGTCTCGGACCAGGTGGCTTAAACTCATCCGGGCATGTGTGCATGCGTGCCCAAGATCCTGAGAGGAGAATGGAGGAGAAGGGATTGCGGCATGGCCATCCCTCCTGAGGGGTGATTTCTCGCTTTCTGTCTCTCTATGTCTCTCTGTCTCTCTGGTGAGCACATGCTCCCTATAGCAAAAAAAAAACTCTCAAAAAAAAAACAAACTACTAGAACTATTATCAAATGTGTACAGTGTAATGTAGTATTCTAGGTTGCAGAAAATGAATGTGTGAATATCTTTGATTTGATTATTATATATTATATACATGCTTTAAAAAATTAACTGTACCCAATGAACATAAGCATTAAATATATACAAACTAGGAATAATTTTAAAAAGCTCAAGATAACTGAAATAGTGGGCGTGGTGGCGCCCGCCCTATGGCAAGATAACTGAAATAGAAAACAACAACTAATATAAGGTCAGGAGAAATACACACACACACACACACATACATACACACACAAATATACATGTGTAGGTGGATGTATACATAGGTATATATCCTTATATGTTTTACAAACTGGCCATAAATGTGAATCTAAACTTCCTAGCTTCAAAGTTAAAAAAGAAATACAACATAATACAAGGTTGAAAAGTTAAAATACTGAAGAGAATTATAGCTTCTTAAAATCCTGAGATTTAACAGAAAACTTTCAGCAGACATTGAGGGTTATTGAATAATTTATTTGATGATACTTCTAATACTATCAAGCTGTATTTTATAGAACACTGAATGAAAAGTGAATGTTAATAAAGATATTCTTTAACTCCCCCCCTCCCAAAAAAAAGAAAAAGAAAATATTTATGTCGTGCCTACTATGAAACAGGCACTATTCTAGACACTTACCTTTCCTGATGTTCTTTGCAATGAACTCATTTGTTAATGTCAGTCTTCCATCCTCCTAAATTATAAATCCGTTAAGGGCAGGGCTCTTAGTTTTGTGTGCTAATGTATGATAAGTATCTAGGAGTATTTGTGGTGCAGCAGCTAACCACTGTCCATAGGGGACCGAATCCTACATGACTGACTATGGTTTGAATCTTGGCCCCAACAGCTTGAAAAACACACTGGATATGTGTCCATAGTCCTGACAGGATGGAGAAATGGAGGCAAAAAAAGGATTGGAATATGAGAATTCTCCATTATGGAACTTGCCTCTCTCTCTCTCTCTCTCTCTGAATCTCTGTCTCTCGCTCTCTCTCGCTCTCTCTCGCTCTCTCTGTTTTGCAAGCATACATGCCCTCTGGCAATAAAAAAATACTAAATGAACTCTCAAATGTAATTATTACCTTAAAAGCATTAGGATATTTGTCTAAAAGACGAAGAAGAAACAAGAATAAAGGATGAATAAAAGAAAATGAATTGATTTTTAACATCTAATAACAGGAGTCTTGTTCAGGTTATAAGGTTCCATGTACAGAAAAGTATTATTAACCAATTAAATCAGTACCTGAGAATTTTTAGAGCCTTGTTTTCTAATATTCTTACCCCCAACACACATGGTATTTATAGTTTTCATAAATGACAACTCCTAAAAGAGTAAAGAAAATACCAATTGACACGTTATTCAACCACCATGAATGTAATAGTATTGCTAGGCTTTCGGAATAAATACAAGTTAAAAACATAGTCCTTGCTCTCAAAAAGGTTTCAGTCCAAATAGTATGTATAACACTCTCTCTTCCAAGGGAGAAAATAGGGTTTTCTTTTTTAAAAAATAAAGGATTAAAATACTTTTACACTTCAAGTTTTACTTATAATTCTTAGTAGAGGTATTCATGATGCTAATCTACAGGATGCAACATTTCCAATGAAAGGCAGATTTCATACTAAGCAAACTAGAGATGTGACCTGACTTGTTTTTCTTCCTTTCTTCCTTCCTTTCTTCCTTCCTTTCTTCCTTTTATTCTTTCTTTCTTTCTTTCTTTCTTTCTTTCTTTCTTTCTTTCTTTCTTTCGTTCTTTTTCTTCAATTTCTTTAATTTTACAGTTTTATTACAGAAATATTTTTTAATTTTAAAAATAATTTACATTCAGTCACGGTTCATTTTGTACGAAATGTTTTGCCCAGCATGCATACAGTGTCTGTCAGTCAAATGAAAGCTATCACCATATACATTATCATCAATCGGTATCTTTTCTTTTTTGTGTCTGATAAATGATTCCCTTTTTTTCCCCTGAGCTCCTCTCGTCCACATCTCACCACCCATGCCCTCCTATACTATCTCTGACATCTACAGGTGCCCTCTCTGCCACTATGTCTTCAGTTTCTGCCACAAAGTACAGATTTTATATATATTTATATATGTGTGTGTGTTTCTATACATGTGTGTATATATATGTGTATATGTTTATATATGTATGTGTATGTATATATGTGTATGTTTATATATGTATATATGTGTGTATGTGTGTGTATGTCTACACACACATACATACCCAAAGGATAAAAAAACACTCATTCAGAGAAATACTTGCAACTTATCATAGTGGTTCCTGGCTGCCGGCACCTCCATTCTACGTCCTTCTCCGCTTGGGTTGACCACCCTCACTCCTGCCACCTCCAACTTGCAACTTCAAGTTGCTGCCATCCCACAGGCTGAGAGGTTTTAAAAATTAAAAAAAAAAATATTGATACATCACTTAGTACCTATCTCAAGGCATTGCCAGAACCGAGAGATACCAGAGTCAAAGGATGGTTTCTTCTGGACAGTTACATAACTATATTTATCTGCTCTGTCATATTCATGGTATGGTTAGGACCAAAGTACATGAAAAATAGACAGGCATTCTCTTATGGGGGGATTTTAGTGCTGCATAACCTTGGATTTACATTGCTGTCTCTGTGTAGTTCTGTGAGTTAGTGACAGGATTATGAGAAGACAAATACAACTTCCATCAGGGCACACGGGAGAATTCAACATGAAGATTATCTGTGCCCTCTGGCGGTACTGCTTCTCCAGACTCATAGAATTCACGGACACCTTCTTCATCCTGTGTAAGAACAGACACCAGATCACAATCCTGCAGGTCTACCAACACGCCTCCATGCTGAACACCTGGTGATTCATGATGAACTCGGTCCACTGCGGCCGAGTTATTTTGGTGCCACACTTAACAGCTATATGCACACCCTCATGTACTCTTATTATGGTTTCTTATCTGCCCCTTTCACATCCACACCTCTGGGGAAGAAGTACATCCCTCAGGCAGCTGCTTCAGTTCGTGCTGACATTCAGACCAGCTGTGGGGGGTCATGTGGCCGTGTTCCTTCCTTCTTGGGTGGTTATATTTCCAGACTGAATACATGATTTCTCTGGCTGCTGTCTTCACAAACTTCTACATCAGATCTATAACAGGAAGGGGGCCTCCCAGAGGAGAGACCGCCTGAAGGACCACCAGAATGGGTCCATGGCTACTGTGAACGGACACATCAACAGCTTTTCTTCGCTGGAAAACAATGTGAAGCCAAGGAAGCAGTGGAAAGATTGAAGTTAAAAGAGCTGAAAACTACCAAACCACATCATCTGAGCGTAAGCACAGTATTAGTTGTGCCGATGCTCGTTAACAGCTGCTGTAACTAGCCCAGCCTGCGATAGGGTGATTGATGTAGGACCTCTTTCATCATTTGAAACCCCTAGAAAAATGTATGCTGATAATACAAGTAGGCATAAGATTCTTAACATCACTGGGCTCTCACCACCAGGTAAGACTGAGGAAAGGCAGTATTATTGTACAATAAGGCATTGCTGTTGCCTTATTATTTATAGCAGTTAGAGTATGATAGGTGCTAAATTGTTACTCAAAATTCAAAAACACTGTAATCCAAACTCCTTTTATTTTTACTATAGATCATGCATATGATTGTAAACGTTAATTTGTACAATGTTGTTACTGAAGGAAAAACACACATGCCTTAAAATTTAAAAATCAGGACCCAAAGTTTATTAGATTAAATTACGATATGTTTCAAGTTTGTATTCATTCGTAATAGCTCTGTCTAGAAAAATCAAAGACCGTGATTTATGAAACTAGCGTGTGACATATAATTTCAAGTGACTTGTAGCTGTGAAGCCAGAAATAGCACCTACAATTTTGTAATATTGGCTTTGAATCAAGCAGGCCCAAATCTAGTAGGACAAACAAATAGTTTAACTTTTGAACAGATCTTATTTATTTGTTTAGAGTGCCAACTACCAATAATGTAAGGATAAAAATAAGTAGGTGGAAATTCTAAAGCAATCTTGATGAAACTTAAATATATATTCTTTGTCCATAAGATTTTAGGCATGTTGGAACCAGCAGTTAGTGTAAAGGCTATGTTGCTGAACTCCCATGTAGCCAACAGTGGTTCGAGTCCCAGATCCAGTGGCTTAAACTCACGCCGGGCGCACATGCGTGTGTGCCCAAGATCTCAAGAGGAGAATGGAGGAGAAGGGATTGTGGTGTGGCCGTCTTCCCCTTGGGGGTGATTTCTTGCTTTCTGTCTCTCTGTCTCTCTCTGTCTTTCTGGCAAGCACACAGGCCCTATAGCAAAAATCCCAAAAAAAAAAAAAAAAAAAAAAACGATTTTAGACAAGTGTAGGGTGACTAGGCCATTTTTAATTTATGAAGTGTGCAGTGTTTTAACACAGGAAACAAAAAGTCCATTTTGCTTTCAACCAGTGTGACAGAGGATGTGTACTTTTCAAGAGAGATGACTGGAAATTTATCATTTGACAGAGCCCATAGGTGAGCAGTGGGGGACTGGTTGCTAGGATCCAACTTTGGTTGATATCTGTACTGCTATCTGGTTGGACACAAATTTCTTTTTAAAATGTGCTTACTTCACCAAAATTAACAAGGTGTGGGAAGGGACCTTAAACAAATATAAGGTAAAACTAGATAGCTGAAGCATGAGAACTGGGAAACTGAGTAAAGATAACTTGCTTAATGTAAATCTATATTACCTGCCATTGTTTTCTGCTTAGAATCTAAGGATTTGTTTAGAACCTCTTGTTTAGGATAAAAGACTGCTTATCGTGGGACCAGCAGTTAGCATAATGGCTATGTAACTGGACTCCCACGTAGTCAACCACAGTTCAAGTCCTGGACCCGGTGACTTAAACTCATGCCGGGCGCATGTGCATGCATGCCCAAGATCTCAAGAGGAGAATGGAGGGGAAGGGATTGTGGCGTCCCCATGCTCCCTGGGGGGTGATTTCTCGCTTTCTGTCTGTCTGTCTGGTGAGTGCACACGCCCTATAGCAAAAAACCTCTCCAAAGGAAAAAAAAAAAAGACTGCTTATCTTAAAATCATGTCACATACTTGAGGCAGTGGTCAAACAGATAAGAACTATTATCTGTGTCATTTTAAAGTATTGGGATTTAGCCTCTTAAAAGCTTCTCCTCTGGAAAAAACATTCTTTGAACCACTCATGATACATCTTAGAAGGTCATCAACGATGTATAAACTAGTTGTTGGTTCGATAGTTACGTAGATATCAGTTTACCATCCTTTAATTTTGCACATTCCTATTACAGGGATCTAATGGTTCTCTTACTAGTCTTGTGGGTCTTCTGTTTGGAAGGAGTCATGACATCAATTTACATTTACCTTATCAAATCTAGAATGTGTGTATTTGTAAATGTATGTCTTCATTCTTGGGTACTAGTTTGCAGATGTCTTTACATATTTCAACATAGAAATGATAACATTTAATAGTGTGTTGCCAAAGTGTGCTTAGCTTGCCTAGATATACCCACACACTTAAATAATGTCTAAACATTAATCCTTAAAATATATTTGATTACAAAGAAAAAAAGAAAGAAACCTTTGCACACCCATGATTACAAGAGCAATATTCACAATTGCCAAGAACAAATGAATGGATTGAAAAACCATGGCACTTATACACTATGAAATACTATTCTGCCTTAAAAACAATGAGATCCTGACATCTGATACAAAGTGGAAGAAAAGGAAAGATTTCGTACTAATCGAAGCAAGCCAGACTATGAACGACAAACATTATATGCCCCCCCTTAGTATATATGTGATTTATTTTTAAGATAAAGTTGCCCTCTGCAGGTCAAATGCCTCAGGTCACCCAACGAGTAAATTGTAGTTAAAGAATTGAAGGAGTCCTATAACATAAAAAGAGTTTAAAGACACATTTGGGACAGAGAAGATTGCTTAATGCTTTTCTCTGTGATTGTACCCTAAAAATTAGTTTTTAAAATGGCTAAATATGTACTCTATGCTAGCCATTCTGAAGAAAATCTTGTGAAATACTCGCAGTGTTCAAAATAATCACATACACTGGATAATATTACTTCTCTTTCAGTTGAGGAAACTGGAGGTCAGAAATATAAAGTGCATTTTTCACAGCCTGTTGTTAATGAAAGGTAGGGTCAAGCTAGGAAGCAGAGCTGCTCTGAAGCTCTGTTCACACTGCATTTCCTGAAACAGAGGGAATGAGAAGTCTAGAGCAGATTCTCAAGCAGACCACAACTCAACCAAAAAATTTTTGTTTGTTTTGTTTTGTTTTCATTTTTACCACATATCTGGTGAGAGATATGTCTGGTGAGATACAGTCAAAACCTAAAATGTAGAGGGTCAGCAGATAATGTATCAGTTATGTTGGTGGACTCCCACATGGGTGATCACAGTTCAAGTCCCAGACCTGGTAGCTTGAAAATCGTGCCAAACACATGTGTGTGTATGCCCAATGTTCCAGGAAGATAATGAAGGAGAAGAGATTACAGGGTAGCCAAGCCCCTAGAAAGTGATTTCTCACTTTGTCTCACTGTCTCTCTCTCTCTCTGGTGAACACACACACCTAAAGGGAAAAACTTCTAAAATATATAATATGATATATAATTGTTATATATATTATATTTTATATATAATTAACTTTTGTATATAATTTTATATA
>NW_006160158.1:302287-304975 GCF_000334495.1 Tupaia belangeri chinensis
TACCCCCCTTGTGTTTCCCCTTACTCAGACACCTCAGTGCGATATACAGTGAATACAGCCATATGTACTTACCAGGAGCAATATATATATATATATATATATATATATATATATACTAAAAGAGGGTTGTATGAAGTCATTTACACCAAATAGCCATCTATATTAAATGATGTGGTTTCTCAGATTATGTATTTCTCCTTCAAAGTTTTGGATCACCTAGAACCCATTGATGTGGCTCATTTTAAAGATGAAAAGTATATAAAAATTTTAAAAAGTTAATATATTTGAGCTTAAAAAAAGTTCAGTTCTGAAACTTGATTCTCTTCTTTTACATCTGGTTCTTAACAATGAAGTTTGCTCACTTCCTTTGTGGATACCAACTTTTCCCTCTTTACCAACTCACTATTTACAGTGAAGTAATCTAACAATGACGAATACTTTTTAAAATTTACTTTTTAGCCTCTGAATTATATGACTAAAAATAATGCTCAATTCCAGTCCGTTTTTAACTAGAAATTTGGGGATTTAACTTAGAAAGTAGTGAACATAGAATAGACCTTAAGTGACCAAAAAAGGAAAAATTACATTTCAGAGTCAGTAAAATAAAGAATTAAGATTTGAGTGAGCAGGTTCAGTTTTGGAAAATCTTTGTCTTTCTCTTCCTAGGTGACAGGGTAGGAGAAAAGCATCCCACTGTTACTTTCTTCCTCCTGTGGGAGAGTGGTAGAGAATAGTTAACAGCAAGTTATAACTGTCATAAGCTAATCAGCGCCAATGACGCACTAACTGTCTTCCCTAGCAAAGAGTAAGAACTCAAATACTTGCAGCAAGTATTAGCCTGACAGATAGTGCAAATCAGCTTGCACTTTCCCACTGCTTCTGTTTGTGTCCCGAATAGTGATAGTTACCATTTGGAGACTACGGTATGATGGAAATAACTGGCTGGAATCAGCTCATTGAAATGACTTCATTACTTCTCTTAACTCCCATTACTCTTATCCCCATCTCAAATATTTGCTTTACTCCCTGGGAAAGCTGTCCCCTGTTGTCTCTGTGCTATTCTCCTGCCACTCACATGACTAGAAGGTCTTACTGAAACCTGCTCGATACCTTGTCTTAACTTTCTATTCCCAATGATGTACTCCTATTTCAGAAAGTTCAGGAGCACTAGTATTCAGAATGTTCCTGGCACTCTTATAATCCAGTGTTTGCCGCATATTCAAATCACAAGTGATTTCCCAAAGCATATGGACTGAACACAGCCTACTCTCAACATAAGCTGTTCCTCTAATAACTCCACATTTTGGGGTGAAAAATAATAAAATTCACAGTCGTCTGAACCAGATTTTATTTGCCTGACTTCTGTGATCAGGTAGTGCTGCTGACTATGTAATAAGAATCATATTTTAGGGACCAACAGGTGGCGTGGTGATTAAGACACTGGACACTCCCACATGGCCGACCAGGGTTCAAGTCCTGAATCTGGTGGCTTGTTTTCTCACTTCCTCTCTCTCTCTCACTCTCAACCTCTGTCTCTCTCTGGTCAAATTAAAATAAATAAATAAATAAATAAATAAAAATAATTATTTTTAAAAAAAGAATCATATTTTATATCATGTGTGTATGTGTGTGTGTTTATATGTGTGTGTGATAGTAAGAGCAGATAACTGTAGATTCACAGGGTGCCTAAGACCCTTAGATTAGCTGATACACAAAAGTCTATGGACATTTGCACATGATGATCCTTCATTTATGTATCAATAAATCAAACTTGATAAGCCATTCCTCTGTCAATAGGTAAGTTAAGACAAAGAAAGGCAATAAAAATACCAAATGTTATTTCATTTTTTAGATTTACTCTAGAGCTTCAAAAGATTAGCAAGTCACTTTTGTAATATTTCTCTCAAAGAAAGAGGAAATGTGTGTGTGTGTGTGATAGTAAGAGCAGATAACTGTAGATTCACAGGGTGCCTAAGACCCTTAGATTAGCTGATACACAAAAGTCTATGGGCATTTGCACATGATGACCCTTCATTTGTGTATCAATAAATCAAACTTGATAAGCCATTCCCCCGTCAATAGATAATGTATGTAAGTTACTACAAAGAGAGGCAATAAAAATACCAAATGTTATTTCGTTTTTTCTATTTACTCTAGAGCTTCAAAAGATTAGCAAGTCACTTTTGTAATATTTCTCTCAAAGAAAGAGGAAACTAGTTTTTTAATTTTTATCCCTAATGAAGAAGGAAAAGTCAAAATATAAAAGTATCACTGCCAAAAACTGCAGTTACAAAACAGAGAGAAAAAAAGTCACCTCAAAGGGGAAAATCAGCACTTGAGACCAGTCCATGGAATTTGATTATAAATAAACAATATTTCAAAAACTATGGGAAGTAAATGGGTAATCTCTAGTTTTGTTATTACTGATGAAACTATTTATTTAAAGAATTTCACCAGCAGAGGGCTGAAAATAACAGTAAAAGGGATATATTCAATAGTAACTTAATGTATCTCGGGTACTAAATAAGGAGACTTCTTTGAAAATTTTGACTAATGTTAATTTCTCAAAGTTTTGAGCTTTTTATTTATTTTTCTGAGAGGTTTTCACTATAGGGTGCATGTGCTCGCCAGACAGACAGAGAGAGACATAGAGACAGAAAGTGAGAAATCACCCCCCAGGGTGGATGG
>NW_006160158.1:305203-330891 GCF_000334495.1 Tupaia belangeri chinensis
TTTGGAAGAGAAAACATAGTAACCCTGGATCTTTGCCCAGTACTTCTCTACAGAGGCCCAGGAAGAGATTGATTAAAGATAGAACAGAAATACCCAAGGTTAGCATATCAGTTAAGGGACCTTCAAAAGATCCAAAGAAATAGTGGGTTACACAAAAATTATGCCTGGACTTCAAAATTATTTTCACACCAGAATAAACTCATACTTTAGCTCTATTTTTCCTCAAATGTTTTGAAGTCCCCTCATATTTCTATGTCACCTTTTTTTTTTAAAGTGTCTCTCCCTATGAGACAATTAACTACTTTTCCAATAACTTACACTTTCGGTTTAACACTCAATTCATAGTTTCTTGATCTGTCTAAAGAGAGCTTACATCCAAGTTGGTGTTAATTTATGAAAGGGAGGAAAGAAATGAAGATAATGGAATGAGGACATAACACCAATAGCAAAGAGAACAATTATTTTTTTTTAAAAGGTAAAAAGTGTTTAGTATCCCCAGCTGGACTGGGTGGAGTATGTTCATATTGGATAATTCACTTTATAAGCTAGGTGATGTATAGTGATCAAATGTATAAAAGATATTAAAATAAAATAAATACATTTAAAAATGTAAAAATTAAATAACAATAAAAAGCATAAAACATTTTTTGAAAATTCTATATGTAAATATAAATTGAAAGCATTTTCAAATGTAAGGGGGTGGGCCAGTCAGGTGGCATGGTGGTTAAGGCAATTGGATCCCACATGGATCGAAAAAACACACCTGACATGTATCCCTACATGCTCAAAATCCCCCCAAAAAAGAGAGGAAAATAATAGATTGTGGCATGATCATCCCACCTTGAAGTTATTTCTCACTTTATCTCTCCCTGTCTCTGGTGTGCACACATGCCTTATACAAAATTTTAGGAATGAATAAACAATGAAGGTCATAATATTGTAACTGAGAATAATAGAAAATGTAGAGTAGTCCTGTACCAACTTTTCTTCTTAGACTTGGGATTCAAGCTTCCTATACACACATACCACAAGAGTTTTTTTAAAGATACAAAGTGCTATGGAATTCTTGAATTTTCCTCAAAACAGGAATTGACTAAGTTAATCTCTTCATTACATCCCTACGTTCTATTCACACCTTCACTCTCTGTAGTCAAACAAGTTTAAAGCCAGTCACATGGGTGAAATGAACTCTAATCACCATTGTTAAGAAAAAGCCAATCTGCACACACCTGTCCTCTGGCCCATATTTTCATGAGTTAACAGGTCCCGTGAACTGCAATGGGGTGCAGGAAGCAGTGTCTACAGCAGCCAAGCCTGATGATTCCTGTGAAGCAGCCAATGCCAAAGGTGAGTGCTTCTGTCCTCAGAAGTTTCTGGAAGGACTTCCTCCTTAATTTGGCCCCCTAAAACATGTTTTCTTAGAACCACTTGCCAAAATGGGACCTTTATTTATTCAGTAACCAAATTTAGAGCAATTATCCCATAAAGCCTACAAGTCTGGGAAGAAACGGAAGGAAACACTGATTCATGGCTCATGGTCTTAAGAACTCATTTGAGAATCCTGAAAATGACTTTTTTTTTCTCCACAACAGGAATACAGCATTGGTATTGCCCCAGGAAGAAAGGAGGACTGGGAAAGATGTAAGATTTGAAAGAAGTTACTTTCTTCCCCCTCAGAGATAAAATCTCTATAGACCAATTATGCTGTTCTTGTTAGGCTCCTATTACTTTTAAAAAAAAAAAATATTTGCACAACTTTTTTTAAAAATTTATTTATTTATTTTTTGACTATTGAATCAATGATATTACCATATGTAATATATCATTTTCAATAAAGAATTTTACATTCTTGGGTCTGTTAAGTGTTTCATCCCTTTATCCGTCCTATCTACACTCTACCTTTTACTCCCCTGCCTTACAGACTCGTAATTACATTTACCCTCCCTACTATGATATCTTCAGATCTTCTAATTCTTCCATAAAATACAAATATTTGGTATAAATGAGTGGGGATATACAGTGTTTGTCTTTCAAAGTCAGACTTACTTCACTTAACATTAAATATTCTGTATTTGACCTCTTTGAGACAAATGACAGGTCTCATTGTTCCTTATGACTGACTAGTATTCTGTAGTATGCACGTGCCACAATTTTTTAACTCAGTCATCAAATTTTGAGTTCTTAGGTTATTTCTCATCTTCACAATTGTGAGCAATGCTGCAATAAGCATGGAAGTGCAAGTGTCTTTCTGACAGAGGGCTTTCCTATCTTTTGGATAAACACCAAGCAGTGGGATTACTGGTTCATAAAGTAATTGTATTTGTAGGTTGTTGAGGACACTCCATATTGCTTTCCACAGTGGCTGTACCAACTTACGTTCCCACTAACAATATAGGAGATTTCCTTTTTTTTTTTTTAATGTTTTTGTCACAGGGCATGTGCACTTGCTTGGTTGAAAGGAGAGATGTTCAGAGAGAGGGAAAGTGAGAAATCACACCCTCCCCAAGGTGTATGGCCATGCCACAATCCCTTATCTTCCCTTCTCCCCTCAGGACTTTGGACATGCACACACACATATACCTGACATGATTTTCAAGCTGCCGGGTTCAAGACTTGAACCGTAGTTAGCCATGAAGAGTCCTTAACAACTATGCCACCTGGTGACCCCAGGAGTGTTCCCATTTTGCCACATCCTCACCAGTACTTTTCTGTCATTCTTCTATTTTGATCATAACCATTCTGACTAGGGTTATATAGTGTCTCACTGTGGTTTTGATCTGCATTTCCCTTACAATAAGAGATGTGAAACACTTTTTCATATGCATTTTGGTCATTTGTATGTCTACCTTACAGAATTATCTATTCAGATGATCTGATTTTTTTCCTATTTATTTATTTCAAAGATTTTTGCCATATGAAACATGCACTTGCCCCAGAGAGAAGTAAAGTGAAAAATTAACCTCCCTCCCAGGTGGGAATGGTCATACAACAATCTGTTCTCCATTGTCTCGGGATATTTTTGGTACAAGTGGACAAGCACCAGTGTGTTTTTCAATTTTTAGTGTGGGTGAGCTGTCTAAGTTCCCTCTATGCTCTAACTATCAGTCACTCATTGGCCTGGCAAAGTTAAAAACATCTACACATATTTACATAGTGTGAAAATATTTTCTCCCATTCTGAGGGATGTCACTTCACTCTATTGCTTCCTTTGCTGTGCAGGAGCTTTTTAGGTTGATATGGTCCCATGCATATAGTCCCAATATTTTAGGGATTGTTGCCTGTGCTTTGGAGGTCTTATTTTCAACACAGTACTGGAAGTCCTAGCCAATATAATCAGACAAGGTAGTAAAATAAAAGGCATTAAAATAGGAAAAGAAAAAACCAAATAGCCCTAGTTCACAAAAGATAGAATTATATACATAGAAACTGAAAAGAACATATGAAAAAAATCTCCTAATAGGGATAAATTAATTCAGTAAAGTGGCAGATTACAAAATCAATATATAAAAATAAAAAGCATTTTTATACACCAACAATCAATGGACCGAGACAGAACTGAAAAAACAATCCCATTTACAATCGCCACAAAAAATAAAATTCCTAGGAATAAGCCTAACCAAAGAAATGAAAGATCTTTACAAGGAAAACTATGAAAAACTGAAAAGAGAAATTCAGTATAATTTTTTTCAAATGGAAAAATATCCTGTTTTCTTGTATTGGAAGTTTCAATATAGTCAAAATGTCAATTCTACCCAAACTAATTTACAAATTCAATGTAATTCTGATCAAATTACTGGGACATTCTTCACAGAAATAGAATTAGAAATCATACAATGTATCTGGAATCATAAAAGACCCATATTACCAAGGCAATACATACGAAAAGAATAAGATAGAAGGTATCTCACTACCTGACTTCCAAATATATTGCAGAGCTATGGTAATCAAAACAGCATGGTATTTGTAATCATTTTCTATGGGTGAGTGAAAGAGGAGAGTCTGAGTAAAGACATTAAAGAGAAAAATAGAGAGGCAAGGCATTTATGGGACAAAGAAATAAGTTATTATCTGTTGAAGGTAATGTGTATAGTATTTTCAACTGGACTGGTAAGAAATGTGTACATGTTGGAATATTCACTTTGCAAGCTAAGTGACATATGTGATTGAATGTAAAAAAGAAATTGAAATTAAAAAATATATAAAAACAAACAAAAAAGACACATAAACCAATGGAGCAGAATAGAGAATCCAGAAATAAACACCAAAACATACAGCCAACTGATATTTGACAAAGGCCATATAAATGATGATATAGCGGAGGGGAAAAAAAGCCTTCAGAAAATGGTGCTGGAAGAACTGGATTCCACCTTCAAAAAATGAAACTGGACCCTTATGTCTCATAATTAACAAAAATCAACTCATAATAGATCAAAGATTTCAATGTAAAGTCTCCAACTATATATCTACTGGTAGAAAACACAAGGGAAACTCTTGAAGACCCTGGAATAGGCTATCACTTAAATAAATCCCTTAGTACTTTTTCTCCTTCAGTTTTTCTCCTTAATTCATAAATTTATGGAAGATAGGGTCATTCTCTCACCTTGAAAGGCCTTACACAGGTTAACTTTTCTTAACCTAAAAACATGAGAAGAAATCCAAAGCCTCAATTCTACAGGAAACATTTTAACTCTTTGTCGAAGTTTTACTTTGAGAAAGTTATAACTTATGCATGACTTCTGCTCATGCACTCAATATTTTTAATTATTTATAAATTGTCTATAGAAACTTTGAACAAAATTTCATTTTTAAGGGTTTGCCACCTGCTGCACGTACTTGCCAGAAACAGACAGAGAGAAGGAAAATGAGAAATCATCATCTAGGGGAGAAGGCCCCATGCAGCAATTCTTTCTCCAGTCTCTTCAGGATTTTGACATGTAAGTTGTACATGATTTATTATCAAACATTCTCTTTATGCAACTATTTTGTACAACTTGTCCCACTCTGTCTCACTATTGAATAACATTGTTTTGTTTTGTTTTGCTATAGAGCATATGGGCTTGCCAGAGAGTGACAGACAGAGAAACAGAAGGAAAGTTGTAAATCATCCCACAGGGGAGACGGTCATGCTACAATCCCTTTTCTTCCATTCTCCTCTCAGGATTCTGGGCATGAACACACTCACACACACAACCCAGGACTCAAACTGAGCAGCTGGTCATGTAGTGATTTAAACTCCATACCACCTGCTGGCTCCTAGAACCACCCTTTTAACAGGGTCCTGCTGATTTACTTAATTGTTTTAGTATCTAGTGAGTTGTCATCTTATTCTATTGATACAAATGACTATTGATAGACATTTGGGTTGTTTCCAGTTTGTGATTTAAAAACAATACTGTTATGAACATTTAGAAACACACACATTTTGATCTTCATTCTTTGTTCCACATATGTTCTGTTGCCTACAAATGCAATTGCTGCATAGCAGTCTAAGTGCATGTCCACTTTGGCTAGTATTGTCCTTTACCCAAACAGTTGTACCAATTAATCATACAGAAAATCAAATTTCAGATGTAAAAGATAGAATTGCTGGCCTAGAAAAATCCACCATGCAGATTGAGAAAATGGACCCCAAATGAGAATAATATATGAGAAATACTAGATACCATCAAATGTCTGAACATCTGGATAACTGGTATTCCAGGAGGTGAAGAGACTCATAAGGGCATTGATCATCTATTCCATGAAATCCTGCAAGAAAAATCTCCAAACCAAAAGAGGCATTCAGAAATCCAGTCCTAAGAAGTGTAAAGGACCCCAAATAGAATCAACCCAAGAAAATCTTCTCCAGGAGATATTATAGGCAGATTGACCAAAATCACAAAGACAAGATACTAAGATTGGCAAGAGAGAAATGTCAAGTTATCTTGACATTTCTCAGGCTAACAGCAGACTTCTCATTGGAACTGATGCGAGCAAGGAAAGAATGGGAAAATATATTCAAGGTGTTAAGGGAAAAGCCATTTCAATCAAGAATACTGTACCCAGCAAGATTATCCTTCATATGGGAGAAAAGATGAGAACATTCTTAGATAAACAAAGCCTGAAAGAATTTACCAGCACCCGACCAGATCTCCAAGAAGTTCTCAAGGGAGTGCTATACCAGGAAAATTAAATACAGACAGTATAGTCTAGATGGGAAATCACACTTTGTATGTTGTGATGATGCTCAGGGAATAAATGTAAATTAATTATTTAATTTTAAAAAATGTTTCAGGAGAAAAAAATAAAATATTAAAAATTTAAAAAAAAAATAGAGAATTTACCAAAATCAGCCCAGCTCTCCAAAACATTTTGAAGGGAGTTTTCCTATATCAGGAAAACTAAATGCAGACACACAGAAATAAGAGTTCAATAACAACTAAGAAAATAGCCAACTTAATGGTAGGGACAAGTCTCAAGTTAAATGTTCCAGAATTTAAACAGGAAGACTGGACCACAAAAGAAGATAGATTAAGTACATGAGACTGAACTGCTGAAATAGAATCTTACAACTTTTGACGAAAATATTACTGATTTTCTTCTATGCTTCGTTTTCCAGGTTTAAGCATTTTTCTCTTGTCTTGAGCTGCCAATAGGTTCATGCACCTACTATTTGAACAGAATCCTAACCTTTTTCCTAGCTTTAGGTTATAAGCAAAACTCTCTTAGCATTTTTAAAATTTTGATTTATTAAAGCTGAAATGACTTTTCTTGAAATTAAAAAATATGTTTAAAAATACCTGTTTAATGACCACAGTAAGCTATATAGCGTCAGTTAAGTGCTACTTTATAGTATATTCATTCTACTCAGTGTCATGCCTAAAGTCAAACATATGTTCACAAATATGTATATATCAGCTGAATTTGCTATTGAGAATAGTTAATTTAGATATTTTGTGAATTAATAAAATGGGGTGGAGGAATGGAAAGCAACTGTAGATACCAGAGACAGTGTGGGAGGAGGATGAGAAATGGCAGAGGGTGAAAAATAAATGGAAAATTACTTGTTGATGATAATATGTATGATTAAGCCACTATTCAGTGTATTCTGGATGAAAAATCACATCTTGTGTGCTATGATGATGCTCATTGAATGAATATAAAATAAATTCATAAAAGAATGGTCTTATATAAGTTTTGTAACTTATCCAGGACTGCATTTAATATTTTATTATGCTGCTACACTATAATTAGGAATATGTAGAAAGCTCAAAAAAAAAAAGTCAGGAAATAGTGACTACACAAACAATAAGAGAACATATTTATGAAATAAACAAAAATACATTTTGAGAATCAGATTGACTTAAGCAGCTTAATTCAATGATTTACTTAGAAAGCTCGCAAACCATAGAACTCCAACAAAATAAACATCCATTTTGTATAGTGATTGATTCAATAACTATCATGAGAATGGAGATAAGTAAGTAGGACAGGGTCTAATGTTGCAGTGCGCACTTCCACTGTTCATACCACCACGACATAAAAATACTCCAACATCCCACAGCAAATAAAACCACTCAGCCTCTGATCTTACATCACCAGTATATGTTACATCATCTTCTTCCTGGTTGCCAAGGCAATGCAGTTTGAGCCTGTCGTCTCTGAGTTGGGTGAAGAACACAAAGGCAAAGCTCTCTTCTCTCAGTGATGCTCATAAATCATCAAGCTGCCAGTTTTGATGTTAATCCAGAAAAATTTCTTAATAGTTTCTGCCAGGCTCCCTTCACCTCCTTATTCCTTAGACTATAAATCATGGGGTTCAGCATGGGTGTCAGAATGGCATAGAAGAGGGAAATCAATTTCTCCTGAAGGACTGAGGGATTAGAGCGGGGCTGGATGTATGTGAAAATAGCCATGCCATAGCACAGGGCAACCACTGTGAGGTGAGAGGCACAGGTGTGAAAGGCTTTCTTCCTGCCCTCTGTGGACTGGATCTTTAGAATGGTCGAGATGATTCGGATGTAGGACAAAAGAACCAGGCAGAAGGGTGTCATCAGAAGGATAATGCTAGAAACCATAATGGTAACCTCATTGGAGGAGATGTCCACACAGGCCAGCCTGACCACAGCTAGAATTTCACATGATATATGGTCAATATTCCTGTTAGTGCACATAGGAAGCTGAAAAGTGATGGTAGTATGTATGAGGGAGTTGATGGAGCCACTGACCCAGGACGTGATGGCCAACCTGGTACACAGCCCTCCATGCATGATAACTGAGTATCGAAGGGGGTCACACACAGCCACATAGCGGTCATAGGCCATCACTGTCAGTAGAACAAATTCAATCCCACCCAAAGCCAGGGAAAAAAATAACTGGGCTGCACAGCTTGCATATGGGATTACTTTATGTTCTGCAAGAAAATGCACCAGCATCTGAGGGACTATGCTTGTGGCATAAGAGACATCAACAAGGGAGAGGTTGGTGAGAAAGAAATACATGGGGGTGTGGAGTCGGCTGTCCAGTCTGATCAGGAGAACAATGAGAAAGTTCCCCAGGACAGTCAGCAGGTACATGACCAAGAACAGGACAAATAGGGAAACTTGAGTGTCCCAGGAACGGGATAAGCCAAGAAGAATGAATTCTCCTGCCCATGTCTGGTTATCTGGTTCCATTTAAAAATGTGAGGATTATTTATCTGCAAAAAGAATCATGAAGAAAACAAAAAAGAAGAAGAAGAAGAAAACAGGAGCTGTTGAATAACCACAGAATAACTTTTTAAGAAAACATATTGTATATGACCTTGTAAGAATAAAATTAGATTAGCCTGTCTTCCAAAGATAAAGTCTAACCTTTGCCTCTTTCGCTTCTGTACTAAAGCAGATGCTGCTGAAGTTGTGGAAACCTGGGGTAATTCGTTAACACCTTGCAGGAAGCCCGGAGCCATTTGCAAACTAGTCTGGCAAGCTAGTTTAGCACCCTTGTATTGTAAAACTCCCCCCTTCTGCTAGCCCGGGAAACCCAGATCAAATGCTCCTGCAAACCTAACCAAATGGCTACGACTGTAAAGAAAAACGTTTTTGTCTTGCCTGAGCAAGCAACTTCAGGGTCACCATAAAATTACCCTTGATACCCCTTATCTTGCTTCCTCACTCTCTCCTCCCCTCACCCCATGGACTCATGTCTATATAACCTGAATACTCCTTTGTTCGGGGCTTCACTCTTAGCCATGTCTTGCATGACTGAGAGTGGAGTCCTAGCGCGCTAGCAATGAAGCCTCTTGTATTTTACATCAAGACCCGACTTTTGTGGTTGATTGGGGTTGCTGTTGTTGTAACACTCCCTGGACAAGGAGGTTCAGCGAGTTGCTGGTAAAAACCTTTCAACCTGTTAATCTTATCCTGGATCTTTAAATCATTCATGAGGCCAAGAGGACAGCCTTGATCTCAATATGCATTATATCTATGGTGCTACTGATAGACCATCCAGTGCCTTAATGAGAAAATAGTTTTTCTCCAGCAGTCAGTTAAACCTATAGGTAATACAGTGTAATTTATAGGAGTTCTACATCTTTACCAACTTACCTTGATTCCTGGTTAAGAAGATCATGGTAGTTGACAATATTTAGGTAAAACGAAAACAATAAGGAAAGCATGATTGAAAACTTTAAAAGCTACTTTAAATATATCATTTAGGCTGATCTTGACAGAAGACATAAATCAATTACATAAGGAATGATCGAAAAGGGGCAGGGTTTTGTGGAAATGTAAAAAGTTAGAGGACCTAGGTTTTAAACATGATTGTATTTAGAAGGTATGTGCTTTTTGTAATGATAGACACACACACACACATACATATATATATAAACATACATATATTATATATATATATATTATATATACATAACAGGTTGATCTTAAATTGCTCAATGACCTAATATTTGTTCTGTTATTGGTAATACTGTACTACAGTTGTATGGATGTTATTAAAAAGATGAACTTTGCCTTGACACAGATAAAGTAGCAAATGTAATTTCTCTTCACACCCCTTCCTCAAAATCAGACTTAAATATATTCATGACAACTTCTAATAGATGTGAGGACTTGGATGTCCCTTTGAGGATCCTTTGTCTTTGTGATAGATCTTGGTCTCTTCAACCACTGTTGGGAAGTGGGAGACATTGTAATAGCATCTTGTTATTTGCATTTTTCCCTTTCAACCTACTGTTACTAGGAACATTGTGTAAGGTTTTGGGCTCAGGACTCACATTTTTATTTCCACAGTTTTTCTGGACCTGGCCTTTTAGCTTTAACTCTAATTATCACCAACTCTAGGTGGCTCATTCTTGACTTTACATTTATCTCCTAGAGTTCTCCAAAGTTCCAGATAAATGCTGCAAAAATTTAATGAATGTTTCCCGAATACCTTACCAATGATTATTCACTTCTCCACAAAATGAATTCTCTCCTGACTTGTTTATTTCTTTCAATGGAACAAAAACTTTTCCACTGTCTCAATGAATCATGTTTGATATTTCCCTCCTCCTCACCACTTCACAGAATAAATCCTTTTCCTGTATTTGTACTGTTATTTATCTTTCATCTTGCCCTTGGTCTTCATTCACACTTACACTTACTCTCATTCTCATCTTATGCAGAATGATAGTTTTCTTGTAAATTTCCCTTATGTAACCTCCATCTACTATAAACATCATACACACTGCTTCCAAATTAATTATGCAAAATAAAAATTGATTCACACCATCTTCATACACAACTCGATCTATAATGTCTATGTCTTTACAAAATTAAGTTAATCTTAAACAGAAGAATTTTCACACAGTGGAGAATCCAGACCTGTATTATTCTAACTTTAATTTTATTTTAGAGTATGTTAAAATTCTGTTTTACACAAGTTTTTTATTAACATAGGCTGCTAATGGTTAAATATTTTTCATTTATATGTTGACTATTTTTAACCCACTGAGGTTGATATTTATTTCCAATGCTATTGCTTTGTTTTCAAAAAGTTAATATTCAAATATACTTTTTGTTTACATCCATTGAGTCCCTCTATGGACTCATGATAGATTTAAAAAAATAGAATATCATGTGCATTTGAAAGCCCAGTGAAAGGAAAAAAGATGGATCATCCAGATTATTTTAACAGACCTACAGTTATTACCATCTCCAAGTTATTGTACTTTAGGATCAGTTTTAATTTAAATAGAACTGGATTATTATTCTCACTACTAGGCAGATAGTATAGTAGGTGCCAGACAATCTGCTCAGTATCTAACTACTATCATAAAGAAGATCCAGATTTTTTCAGCTCTCTGATTTGGAGTTTCTATGGCCGTCCTTAAAGTTATGTTTTCATCGAAGCTTAATAACTAAGGAAAAACTAAGAAAATATTTGTTCTCTTTGTACAAACAAGAGAAAACCCTCTTAGTATACAACTAAGCAAGCCACGCTGTTCAAACAGATGTTGAACAGTAAACACAACTGATGCAATCCCATTGAGCTCATTGTCCTGTACAAAGCAGTTCATGACTACTTTGTTGTCCAACCTATTGCTTTTCCTGTTTGCCAGGCACTTACTGCCCCTTACAAAAGAAACAATAAAATGCTATTTCACATGCTGGGAGTCATATAATCCTCATACTCAAAAAAACTTCAAGCCATACTTTCAAGAGTTCTTTGTCTATTAAAAAATAAGTAATTTATGCTTTCTGCTCAAAATATAGTATTGAAGAATGATACACACCTCTATTTCATCTCCTTAGATATGAGCCCCATGATGCAAAGACCTCCTCTTATGGCCTATGTATTATGAATTGTGGTGAAGACAGGGTAATTATAATGGCTATGACAAATAGAACACACTATATAGTATAATAAGAAAGGTGCTATTGAAATATTCCATGAAAAAGTATGTTTGAAGTCTTATTACAGGCTAGCAAGTGGCACGGTGGTTAAGGCGCAGGACTTCCACATAGTTGACCATGGTTTGAGTCCCAAATCCAGCAACCTGGAAATCATATTGGGCACATGTATGTGTGCACCTGAAATCCCAAGAAGAGAATGGAGGAACGGGGGTTGTTGTGTGACCTTTCCCCTAAGGGGGTGATTTATCACTTTCTGTCTGTCTCTCTCAGAGATCTCTCACACACCCTATAGCAAAAACAAAAACAAACAAAAAAGCCCTGTTGCTAGTACTGAACATTTATCATGTTTCTGTTGAGCATTGCCTGTTTTGTTAAATGTTTAAAAATTACATAACACACTAATAGGAGGTAGATAGTATAAAGTATCTAAATTTATTATGAATTAACATATCAACTAACACTGATTGTTTACAGTAGAACACCTATGAGTAGAAAACTAAAGCTTTAGATGTAAATGGCAGTGAAATTGCAAGAAAAGTCAGGGGTGAGGTGTTGGTAGAAAAGATTAAATTTTCTCAGTTTAAATATTACCTTTGTGGGACCCTAGTTTAGAGTATATTCATGTGACTTCTCCTTTTATCCAGTAATTATTAGTTATGGTAAATATCAGGATTGAAATGTTCTTCTCTCTATGACAAAGAAACAAAGACAAAAAATAGGTATCCCAATTCTTCACATAACTATTTTTACTTGACACAATGCATCTAATTTAAAAGCTAAATTTTAGTCAGTCAAAATTTTTAAATAAAGCAACTGTATTCATTGATTCCATGGAAACTGATATATTTTCTTTGTTATAAAGATTGAGTCTACATTATAACAAATTAAATGTTATTTTAATCTATTCCATAAATTCACCCAATATTCTTTTTCCTACTGTTTCATCATCCTATTACCTCACAACATCTTTAGCTGACAATATATGTAACCTAAACAAGATGAGTACTGAATGATGGATAGCCATACTACCTAGACTAGCTAAAACCTGGAATAGCTTTTACTGGGATGGGATAGACAAAATTTGGCTTTAGATGTGCCTACCTCCATTTCTCTGACTCTGTCTTCTATGACCAATATAGCTTCACGTTATTCTCTGTAACTCTGTACATCAAAGTCTGCCTCCCAGTAGAAATGTCCCTACTCTAAAATTGCCCTTTCCTCTCCCTATCTCCCCCCCCCCAGGGAGACTTATGCAGTCATTTTATTTGAAATTGGTTATTTCAAAGACATAATTCTGCAGTGTTTTGAGCACAAATTTACTTTAAGTTAGTGTCTCTCCTTTTAAAATTGTCATTATACTGAGCTACTGTTAACATTTTTAATCATTTTTCAATTTATTTATATTTCTTTGCTACTCTACCAATCAACACCCCAAAATACTCAAATATTCAATTTACCTTTGCAAAGAAAGAAGTATCCAGATCTTGACTCTTAGGTTCATCTTTCATTTTCAATCATCAGTGTCACATTTTATTATTCTACCTCAGTAAGAATATTATATATTTAAAACTATCTAACATTTTCACTTCTGTTGACTGGTGGCTTCAGTAAGTTACAGTATGTCTCTCTTCTCGTATTAGAAAGAGAAATGTTGATTTAGAAAACTCACCAGACATGCACACTATCTAATTTCTCAATGTATAACACTTCCAAATTATCCCAGAATAATAATCCTTTCTACTATTCAGAGTACATGGTAAAACAAAACCTTGGTACAGCCTCAAAAATTCAATCCAAAACAGTGAGAGTGAGTCTGTACTGGTGGTGTGTCCATTATGCTTTTAATACCCATTCATAATTAATAGCATACTTTAAAGCTAAAGAATAAAAAACAAGAGATTCTTCTCCCTGGAAAATTTACTTATTCATCATATTTTATAACACTCCACCAGGTCTTAATTATATTTGGCCTCCCATGAGACTCCTCTGCAATTTCAGCCGAGGTTAAGAACGTCCTGAATACAACAATTTTCACAAAGTTAAGACCTACAACTTACAGATATGTTTTCTCTTATCAGTCAAAACATACCAGAACCACAGGTTTACACAGCTGAGTTATCAATACAAAAAGTCACTTTCATTTAAAGAAAGATTCACCTAACCTGTGGTTGACCATTTGTTTGCTGTATACAGTGAATACACCTATCATGAGTATGTCATTTGGACAAAGAGAAGTCAGACATACTTGGGCGGGGGATGTATCAAAGATGATTCTATTATATATCCTAAAAAGCCAGTTAATTTTTGCTCTTTGGGGTCTTGTTGTCTTCTTCCACCAATCTGGTTGCTTGGCTTTTCACATAATCTGAGTCCAAATTATCGAAACTTGATTTCTCAAATAGTTACAATCCTAAAATTTCACCTTTAGTGATATACTTTTGTTCTGTAAGTGCTCACTTTCTTTATATCTCTTGTATCCTATAGCTAAGACTAAGATATTATTTTGTAATGTAATAGCACGTTTCTATAGTACAACTCCCACACCCACTTGAGAGAAACCAATCCAAAACTGAGAGTCAAGAGACCTCAATTCTATCCCATTTCACATTTTGAGGGCTGTCTGAATTTGAACTATTCATTTAATCATGTTACATTTCCATTATTTTTGTTAAAAAATAGTAACACTTTGTATACACACTTTTACTGAAATAAATGAGATACAGACTTGAAAGCAATTGACAACTTATCTTGTTGTGAATGTAATATACTCTTACTATGCCTTCATAAATATCAGTACCTAACTAAATGTGTTAAATATAAATTTCTTCCTTAAGTGTCTTCGTCCAAAATGGCACAGAATTCTTCCATGGCATATTCAATTTTAAATTAATTATCATTGTCTTTCCTTGACCTCTATTTAACTTATTCTCTTTCTCTGTGCCAGAATTAAAGTTTGGATTTGACAAGCCTGTACTATAAAAATGCACCTAAGCCTCCAGCTTGTAGAAAGAATTATTTTACTACAGTTATGATACTTAGGGTGAGAAGATTTCACCATCCTTGGCTCACATCTTGGATCCAAAGTCTATAACCAATCAGAATGGTACTCTTCCTGCCACTCTATAAATTTCTGTTTTCAATCACCCTGTATTGATACCTATATCAAGAGTTCTCAAATAGTAACTAGTTCCCAACAAAGAGGACATGTCTACTTTGGTCTAGGATTAAGTTAGTTTCTGAAGAGTACTTCCCTTTACTGAAGTGGTGGACCAGAGCAATTAAGTGTCCCAGACCTTTTGGGCTCTGGGGGCTCAAAAATCACGTGGGACTTGTTTAGATTTGAGAGAAGCTAATCATAGGAAGCTCACAGGTACTTCCAAATTGGCTCATACCTGCAGAACTAACGAAGTGAGGCAGTGGCTGCCTTGGCAGTGTGGGGCTGAGGAGTTCCCCTCAGGAGCTTCATGCTTTATACTCTTAATTGCTCTTGCTACTCTCAGTTCACCAGGGTGGCCCTCCATTTATTCTCCCTATGAAAGGCTATTTTCCATCTATTTTTTCCCCATACTCCATTGAAGCCTTAGGTCACTTGAAAAAATCAGAGCTCCGCTTTGTAAGATTTTAGAATGTTCTCTTACAATTCGAACCTGACTTTTAGCCCACAATGCCCAAATTCTAGTGAGCAAGATATGAGTCAGCATCCGTACAAAGTTAAAAAAAATTACTGCCCACTGTCCTTACTTCTGGAGAAAAAATGTCTTTTATTCTTCTGAGTTATATGTGAGGAATATAATGCTTCTGTGAACTTTACATCTTGATGGGTATCTTGTATATGTCTCATGATCCTCTTTAAATAGCAAAGTAATAACATTACATTGAAATATTTAAGACTCCAAATAAAATCTACTAAAAGGGATTTTATGACTCATGGTATTTTCCATATTTGTCTATTGGTGTTTACCGTAAGCAGACCTATCACACCATCATGCCAATATCTACCATCCAGTGGAGCCCATAACAAGAGCATGCACTTTAGATGGTGCATCTACAGTATAAATGGTTCTGCAACTTGATACTCCTGATCCCACATTTTAATGCTACTTGAGGTTTCTATACTAGGTTGGGATCCTGAGTAGAGTTTGTGGGTAATCTAAATTGAAAAATAAAAGTGCTATTTCATAGAGTTTGGAGAAAAACACACATCTTTAGGAAGGTAGCAATTCTTTTTTGTTGTTTTGGTTAATATATATTCAGTTATTTAATTAGGTTCTTGACAAGAAATTTAGAACACCAATTAGTGAGAATAAACTCCACTTGTAAGGACAAACACAAATAGCAGGTAATCCTGGAGCTGAGGCTGCAAAGCAGGATACTAAGCAATTATTTTAGGAAACAACTCTTCAGGGACCAGCAGATGGTGTAATGGGTATGTTGCTGGACTCTCACATAGCTGATGGTGTTTCGAGTCCCGGATCCAGCAGCTTAAAATTTAAACCAAGTGCACATGAATGCATGCCCAAAATCTCTAAAGAAAAATGGAGAAGGGATTGTGACATGGCCATCTCCCTTGGGGAGAGGGGCGGTGATTTCTTGCTTTTTGTCTCTGTGGCAAGCACATGTGATCTATAGCAAAAATCTCTCTCTAAACAAAAAAAGAAAAAAAGAAAGAAATAGCTCGTCCAGTTATTCAATTTCTGCCATAGTATGCCAACATTTGGGGGAGGGTAAGAGGAAGGAAATCAAGGGGAAGAAGAAAGAAGCAGAACATTTAAGGTGCCTAAAATGAAAACCAATCTGTTGATTATAATGCTTATGGTAATGTCTTTAACTGAACTGGTATGCAGTGTATGCATGATGGGAGATTTAATTTGGTATGCTGCAATGATACATGGTGAGCACAGAATTCTTCCATGGCATATTCAATTTTAAATTAATTATCATTGTCTTTCCTTGACCTCTATTTAACTTATTCTCTTTCTCTGTGCCAGAATTAAAGTTTGGATTTGACAAGCCTGTACTATAAAAATGCACCTAAGCCTCCAGCTTGTAGAAAGAATTATTTTACTACAGTTATGATACTTAGGGTGAGAAGATTTCACCATCCTTGGCTCACATCTTGGATCCAAAGTCTATAACCAATCAGAATGGTACTCTTCCTGCCACTCTATAAATTTCTGTTTTCAATCACCCTGTATTGATACCTATATCAAGAGTTCTCAAATAGTAACTAGTTCCCAACAAAGAGGACATGTCTACTTTGGTCTAGGATTAAGTTAGTTTCTGAAGAGTACTTCCCTTTACTGAAGTGGTGGACCAGAGCAATTAAGTGTCCCAGACCTTTTGGGCTCTGGGGGCTCAAAAATCACGTGGGACTTGTTTAGATTTGAGAGAAGCTAATCATAGGAAGCTCACAGGTACTTCCAAATTGGCTCATACCTGCAGAACTAACGAAGTGAGGCAGTGGCTGCCTTGGCAGTGTGGGGCTGAGGAGTTCCCCTCAGGAGCTTCATGCTTTATACTCTTAATTGCTCTTGCTACTCTCAGTTCACCAGGGTGGCCCTCCATTTATTCTCCCTATGAAAGGCTATTTTCCATCTATTTTTTCCCCATACTCCATTGAAGCCTTAGGTCACTTGAAAAAATCAGAGCTCCGCTTTGTAAGATTTTAGAATGTTCTCTTACAATTCGAACCTGACTTTTAGCCCACAATGCCCAAATTCTAGTGAGCAAGATATGAGTCAGCATCCGTACAAAGTTAAAAAAAATTACTGCCCACTGTCCTTACTTCTGGAGAAAAAATGTCTTTTATTCTTCTGAGTTATATGTGAGGAATATAATGCTTCTGTGAACTTTACATCTTGATGGGTATCTTGTATATGTCTCATGATCCTCTTTAAATAGCAAAGTAATAACATTACATTGAAATATTTAAGACTCCAAATAAAATCTACTAAAAGGGATTTTATGACTCATGGTATTTTCCATATTTGTCTATTGGTGTTTACCGTAAGCAGACCTATCACACCATCATGCCAATATCTACCATCCAGTGGAGCCCATAACAAGAGCATGCACTTTAGATGGTGCATCTACAGTATAAATGGTTCTGCAACTTGATACTCCTGATCCCACATTTTAATGCTACTTGAGGTTTCTATACTAGGTTGGGATCCTGAGTAGAGTTTGTGGGTAATCTAAATTGAAAAATAAAAGTGCTATTTCATAGAGTTTGGAGAAAAACACACATCTTTAGGAAGGTAGCAATTCTTTTTTGTTGTTTTGGTTAATATATATTCAGTTATTTAATTAGGTTCTTGACAAGAAATTTAGAACACCAATTAGTGAGAATAAACTCCACTTGTAAGGACAAACACAAATAGCAGGTAATCCTGGAGCTGAGGCTGCAAAGCAGGATACTAAGCAATTATTTTAGGAAACAACTCTTCAGGGACCAGCAGATGGTGTAATGGGTATGTTGCTGGACTCTCACATAGCTGATGGTGTTTCGAGTCCCGGATCCAGCAGCTTAAAATTTAAACCAAGTGCACATGAATGCATGCCCAAAATCTCTAAAGAAAAATGGAGAAGGGATTGTGACATGGCCATCTCCCTTGGGGAGAGGGGCGGTGATTTCTTGCTTTTTGTCTCTGTGGCAAGCACATGTGATCTATAGCAAAAATCTCTCTCTAAACAAAGAAAGAAAAAAAGAAAGAAATAGCTCGTCCAGTTATTCAATTTCTGCCATAGTATGCCAACATTTGGGGGAGGGTAAGAGGAAGGAAATCAAGGGGAAGAAGAAAGAAGCAGAACATTTAAGGTGCCTAAAATGAAAACCAATCTGTTGATTATAATGCTTATGGTAATGTCTTTAACTGAACTGGTATGCAGTGTATGCATGATGGGAGATTTAATTTGGTATGCTGCAATGATACATGGTGACTGGATGCAATAAATAAATAAATAAACAGTTCTTAGCTTACTATTGAGATGCAGTAGTAACTGAATGTATGGCCATGGAAAACCAGATCATCATGTACCTGGAGCTGTCAAGACACTGCTTGGAGGTTCAGTCTAGGTGACACAGTGAATTGATGTGGTATGGTGGATCCCACATGGCCAATCATGGGTTTGAATCCCTAGGTTAGCCCGAAGAGAAAGCAAGTGTTCATGCAGGTGTATAGAATCCTGAGGAACTGGAGGGCTGGAGAAGGAAAAACGGCAATATAAGACCTTGTCAAGAATACTTTCTCTCCCTCTCTCTCTCTCTCTCTCTCTCTCTCTCAGATGTGTTTATACCCTATGTCATGGAAAACTTAAAAATAACATTGCTTTGAGGAATCAGAACATAAAGTAGTATAGTAGTATATATGGGAAGGTCCTAAAGGCTCAAACAAGTGGCGTAAACAAATGGCTCATATTCCCGTTCTGTCTCTTCTTGTCACCTGGCCATTGTGCCTGCAAACTCTTGGCGAATCTATGATTACAGACTGAGAACACATGCCCCTGCAAGACAATGGAAAAAGTGCTCCTTCTTCAGGAAGAAAGTATAAGCAATACACTTCATTATCACTTTG
Organism: Tupaia belangeri chinensis; assembly: GCF_000334495.1. Lineage (NCBI taxonomy): Eukaryota > Metazoa > Chordata > Mammalia > Scandentia > Tupaiidae > Tupaia > Tupaia belangeri. The sequence continues at coordinate 324,645 of NW_006160158.1, forward strand.
CTTGGAAGAAAGTCTGAAGCCAGAATATGCACTAATTTTATTTTATTTTTGACTTTATTAATTTTTATTACATTTTTAAATTTTACATTGATTTTACTTTTTAAAATATTTTTAAAATTGGGAATTCTGGTTTACATATAATTGTTGTATACCTCTGCGTGGTACAGTATGATTTTTCAGAGCATGTACATAGTGTGTAATGATCAAATCAAGTATATAAACATACTCATCTTATATGGCATTGAGCATTACATCATATTGTGCACATATGATAATAGTTCTACTACTTCAGTGGTGTTTTTGTTGGAAGTATACATTGAATTGTCAGTGGCATTTTTCACTCTGATGTGGTAACTGCTCCATAACTCATTCCACTTGTTTACATGCACTCCTGTGTCTGTTAGTCATATTCTCCCTACCCCTCCTACCCAAGCAGCTTTGGTATCTACTAATACTCTCTCCACTTCTATGTCATTCAGTCCTTCTGTTTCTGCCATAAAGAGTGAACATTTGGTGTATGTTGAGAGGGAGCATACAGTATTTGTCTTTTATAGCCTGGCTTTCAGCATTATTTATTCCACATTTATCTACTTTTGTGGCAAATGACAATCATTGTTCTTTATGGCTGAGTAGTATTTCATTGTGTATATGTGCCAAATTTTCCTAATCTCTTCACCAGTCATTAGGAATTTGGGTTGACTCCATGATTTAGCTACTATGAATAATGCTGCACTAAACATGAAGGTATAAGTGGCCCTCTGATGGGATGATTTCCTGTCCTTTGGGTATATGCCTAAAGGTGGAATTTCTGGGTCTAAAGCTCTCAATAGATATAAAGGCAAAGTTTAGAGGATTGGTGATACAAAGATTTAGAGAAAAATAGGAGTAAATTTGTGCTTTTCTCATGTGATTCCTTAAAACAAAGCCTTCACTAGAAAAGGGATTCCCAGTTTTGTCAGACAACACTATAGGGTAAAAGAACATGTGAGACCAGCAGTTGGCATAATGGTTACATTGCTAGACTCCTACATGGTCAACCACAGTTCGAGTCCTGGACCCAGCAGCTTCAAACTCAAGCCAGGCACATGTGCAAAATCCCAAGTGGAGACTGGAGAAGAAGGCGTTAAGGCATGGTGATCTCCCCAGGGGATTTTTCTCCTTCTGTCTCTCCTGCGAATGCACATGCCCTCTTGCAAAAAAAAAAAAATAAAATATATATATATATATATATATATATATGTAGTGTGATATTTAAATATGTTTTATCAAGCCATATTCCTATTAAAAAAAAGCTTTGCTAGCTTCTTTGGTTATCAGAATACTTGTTAACTTGCCATTCAGTGCCCTCTCTGAACTGACACCTCTGTACCCACCTGCTTTTACTCTGCTCTCTTCTACTCCTCCTCCACTCTACTAGTGCAGCTTCCAGATATTTTGACTCTCTCTCTCTCTCTCTCTCTGTGGTTTAACTTAACTTTTTCCATTGCTCACATTACCATTTATTTGGATAATTTGCTTTCCCTTATTCAGTCTCCAGCTAGTTTTTTTATGGTCTTTTAGACAGAAAGTCTTCTGAAATTACTCCTAATAGAATTAGTCTATCTGTAACATTTAGAACATTGCTTTATCATCCCTCATTCTTGTTATATGACTATATTCTTAACTGTATCATATTGACTGTTGAATTCTAGAATCATTTATTATCAGTGACATGTATTAGACCCTGTTGATATTCCTTGACTTACTGTCAACAAAAATTTAGTCTGCTAGTCTTGACATTTTTCAGGATACCTTCATAGCTTATAAAATGTCAGATAGGATCACAGTAAGGTAAAATTTAAATGTTATGTGAGTTTTGGACAACAGTTGAACCTTCAACTTGGTTTGACTCTGAGGTCTGTGTTAACATGTTTGCCAGTGAAATAATTGTAATAATTTATGTAAAGAAGTCAGGATTTATAATCATTTAAGGACACATGAACACCAGCTATTATCATATTCTTTCCCCTGTTTCCATTTTTTTATTATTTTTTTTCCGTCTTCTATTGCATTGTTCAGGCTTTTCCTTAAAGGTGAGGTTCACTCTCAGGCCCACATCACTAGGTATACAAGAGCTAGCAAGGGCCCTGATGGGTGTGTATGAAGGAGGATGGGACATCTTTAATATGAAGACTTGCAGATTACATCTGCACAGCTGCCTGCCTATCCTGACTCCCAAACTTTATATAAAATTCTCCAATCTTTTACTAATTTTGACCTTTTTTAGATGAACGATTTCTTTAATAGTTCATATACTATCTCTTATTTTGTGTGCCTATTTTATTCTCAAAATGTCAGAGAGGTTTTGGATTTTTCTGACAATAAAAGGTTTTTTTTTTATTTGACTATACCTTTTTATTTAAAATAATATTTACATTGTGAACTAATATAATTTAGATTAAGTTACATACAGTTCTCAGTATACATTTATTTTAATGATGTGACTTTTTGACACTCTGCCAATCATCAAATATTATTTAATAGTATGTAGAATGGACTGGGTCACACAAACTCACATTAGAGTCTTATAAATGGTAACCATAATATATGTAGTAAAGTTCTGCTTGCACCCTTTCTTTCTTTCTTTCTTTCTTTTTTTTTTTTTTTTGAGAGAGAGAGTTTGTTTTTGTTTTTGTTTTGTTAGAGGATGCATGTACTTATTGGAGAGACATAGAAAGACAAAGAGACAGAAAAAAAGAAATCACCCCCTAGTGGGGATGGCCACACCACAATCCTTTCTTTTTCATTCTCCTCTTGCAATTTTGAGCATGCATGCACATGCACCCAGCATGTTTTAAGCCACCAGTCCAGGACTCAAATTGTGGTTGACCATAGGGGAGTCCAGTGACACAACCATTATGCCATCTGCTGGTCTCTTGAACTGTTTTAATACTGTCTAGTAGTGCCTAACTCTAGCCTTACCTTGGCCAGTAATATCTTTGTGTACAGTCTTTGAGTAAAATAAGATCTTAATTTGATATTGATACACCTATTACATCAAGTACTCAAAGACCTTAGGTCATATTTAGTAGATCTTACACAAAACATTTTTTAAAAGTACAATTTGCTGCAAGGTACATGTGCTCACTGAGAAGAGACAGAGAGAAAGACAAAAGAAAATGACAAAGCACCACCCAAGGGGAAAGGTCATGCCACAAACCTGTCTTCTCTATTCTCTTTTCAGGATTTTGGGGATGTGCGCACATATGCCCAGAGTGCCTTGCAAGCCACCAGGTCTGGACTGGAACCACATAGTCGACAGTGTGGAATTCAACCAGCACTGTCTGGTCCCTGCAGGGGTCCTTTTAATGAACCTTGATAACATCACTGTTCTTAGAAAAGTGACTCACAGATTTCTGCATGATGGCTATATATATCATGCATTGTTTTAAGCAGACGTTGTATGTGAGAATTCATTTTGAAATATTGGAAACAACAAAAACTTTTTTAAAAGGGGGATAAATAAAGATCAGGGGTCTAAGGTAAGATCCAAGAATAGATGCATTATTACAAATAATATAACAAATAAAAACGGTAAAAGTACATTTTTCAATGGCTTTCAAGCCATTGGGAAGTTCTATTACAGCAGTGCTTAACTCCACTGAAAATGCTGCTTTGACATAAAAATACTCTCTATATCACACCCATTGCATCCTAACCATTTGGACTCCAATTTAGCGTCACCAGGAGACATTACCTCATCTCCTTCTTGGTTTCCAGGACAATGCAGTTAGCTTGTCACTCCTGAGTTGGGTGGAGAGCACAGAGGCAAAGCTCTCTTCTCTCACTGATGATCATGAGTCATCCTGTTGTCAGTTTTGATGTGAATCCAGAGAAGTTCCCTAATAGTTTCTGCCAGGCTCCCTTCACCTCCTTATTCCTCAAGCTGTATATCATGGGGTTCAGCATGGGCAACAGAATAGCATAGAAGAGAGAAATCAACTTCTCCTGAAGGACAGACGGACCAGAGTGCGGCTGGATATAAGTGAAAATGGTGGTGCCGTAACACATGGCAACCACTGTGAGGTGAGAGGCACAGGTGTGAAAGGCTTTCTTCCTGCCGTCTGTGGACTGGATCTTTAGAATGGTCGAGATGATTCGGATGTAGGACAAAAGAACCAGGCAGAAGGGTGTCATCAGAAGGATGATGCTAGAAACCATAATGGTAACCTCACTGGAGGAGGTGACCACACAGGCAAGTCTGACCACAGCTAGAATTTCGCAGGATATATGGTCAATATTGTTAGTGCACATGGGCAGCTGAAAGGTGATGGCAGTATGCATGAGAGAGTTGGTGGAGCCACTGACCCAGGATATGACAGCCAACCTGGTACACAGCCCTTTATGCATAATAACTGAGTATTGCAAGGGGTCACACACAGCCACATAGCGGTCATAGGCCATCACTGCCAGTAGAACAGACTCAGTCCCACCCAAGCCCAGGGAGAAAAATAACTGGGCCGCACAGCTCACATGTGTGATTACTTTACGTTCTGCAAGAAAATGCACCAGCATCTGAGGGACTATGCTCGTGGCATAAGAGACATCAACGAGGGAGAGGTTGGTGAGAAAGAAATACATGGGGGTGTGGAGTCGGCTGTCCAGTCTGATCAGGAGAATTATGAGAATGTTCCCTGGGACAGTCAGCAGGTACATGACCAAGAACAGGACAAAGAGGGAGACTTGAGTGTTCCAGTCACTGGACAGGCCAAGGAGAATAAATTCTTTTACCCACGTCTCGTTATTTGTTCCCATTTAAAAATTATTAATCTGCAGAAAGTCAGGAAAAACAAGATGTTGAGCCAAAGAATCACAGGACTAACTTCTTTAGAAAGCATATTGCTAGCTTTAGTCAATTTTTTAGATGATTCATAATGCTAATATGACTGTCTATATCATGATGGTGTGGTGGTTAAGGCAGCTAGATAATACATGGCCAACTCCATGGTTCAAGTCACTGACCTTGGTTTGTGAAATATAGAAGGCATGTATGCATGCATGCCCCAAATCCTGAAAACAGAGCAAAACAGAGAAGGGATTATGGTATAGCTATGCCCCTAGGGGCCTGCTTTTGTGATTTCCCTTTCTCTCTCTCCCATGAGTGCATGTACTCTCTGGCAAATTTTCTTTTGAGCATTATTTAACATAACTTTATTTATTGTTTCATTTTTATTTTACCCAACGAGGACAGAATGAGAAACAGAGAAAGAGACAGAAGAAAAGTGAGAAAGTAAACCACCAGGTCCAGGATTTGAACCATGGTCATTCATGTGGGAGTCCAGCGCCCTTAGTCACCATGTCACCTGCCAACCCCTCTTTGGTAATTTTTTTTAAAAAAAGGAAAAAACTGTTAATTTTTTAAAAATATGTAGTAGAACTGTATCCAAAGTAAACATTTCACTTTGAATTAATTTGGCAAACATCTATGAAGTGCCATAGCTGCTATTTCAACATGAATATTACCCTTCTCTGTGCTCAAAATGCTGACACAGCAAGTGCTGGAAATTAAAGAACAAAGCATTATTTAATCTGTTCCCCTGCTGCACTGTGCCAGTTGCCTAGAGAGTTCACACATGACTAACTGTGGTCCTTTTACCCATCAGGTACATCTCTCAAAACTGTTCTTCTTTCCTGACAAATAAGTGAAGATGTTGCCTTCTGCAGAAAGCATAAGCTTCAAAGTCAGACAAGTCCTTCACATCTCTTCTACTTCTTGAGGCTTGGAGCAAGCCGATTAGCCTCTCCTAGCTTAATATTTATCTACAATATATAGATCATGGCCAACTGAAAGGTTGGGGAAATCAAATGCATAGGAGAGCTAAAGGTCCTACACTAAAGACTGAATCAGAACAGCTGCCCATCTTTTAGTCATGATGATTGATTGACCTTTTATTTCATGTTCTTGATAACTTTCAAGATCACCTATCTTGGGACCAGCAGTTAGCGTAATGGCTGTGTCGCTGGACTCCCATGTAGTCGATCGCAGTTTGAATACCAGACCCAGTGGCTTAAACTCACACCGGGCACGTGTGCATCCCAAGATCCTGAGAGAAGAATGGAGAAGGGATTGCGGTGTGACCATTCCTTCTGGGGGGTGATTTCTCACTTTCTGTCTCTCTGTCTCTCTCTGTCTTTCTGGCAAGCAGACATACCCTATAGCAAAAACCTCTCAAAAAGGAAAAAAAAAAAAAAAAAAAAAGTTCTCTTT
>NW_006160158.1:331246-365885 GCF_000334495.1 Tupaia belangeri chinensis
AAAAAAAAAAAAAAAAAAAAAGCTCTCCTATCTTCATTACTCAATCTTCTTCCTTCATTTATTCCCCCTATTGACCATCTTCTGACTCCCCTTACCCTGACTGACTCCTGCTCCCTGATCATTAAAAATATACAAGTCAATTTGGGAAGAAGAATCTTTACCATGTAGCAGTTACCATCCAATTCTCTCTTCCATTCACATTCAGAGCTCTCAGCTGATGGTGTCTGCTTCCCAGTTCTATTTCCTTGTAATATTCATCCTGTAAGCCATGAAAGTCTGATTTTTGCCCACACTAATCTCCAGAACTTGAACTGTTATTATTACTGGCTTTTAGAAAATTACATCAAAGGGCAGGCAGATGGTCTGGTGGTTAAGGGCGCTGGACATGGCTGACCATGGTTCAAGTCTCGGACCTGGCGGCTTGCTTTCTCACTTTCTCTCTCTCTCTCACTTTGTCCCTCTCTGGTTAAATTAAAAATAAATAAAAAGTAAAATTTACATAAAATAATTTTTTTAAAAAATTACATCAAGACTTTTGTTCTATTTTCATTCACTGCTTATCTTTTAATCAATTGAACAATTTGTTTCTTCAGACTTTCAACTCTATGATGCTCTTCTGTTCTGGTTTTCTTCCAATAAATTTTCGTTGTATTTTAGGATTATTATTTTAAATACTCTCCACTACTGTGAACAGTTTCTAAATTTCTGTTCTTAGAATGTGTACTCTTTTTTTTCTATAGCTTTTTCTTGAAGGAGATATCTATAACTATAATCATTATTATTAACTTTCTGTGGTTCACTCTCAATTCTATATTTGTCTCCTCGACTTCTCTCCAAAGGTCCAGATGCTTTTTTCAAGAACTTAACTAATATTTTTTAAGTACTTTACCATCAACCCAATTCATCCCTTCATAATCTGTATTCTCTCCTGATTTCTTTAATTTTATCAGTAGAACTAAAATTCTCTTACTCTTCCAAAGTGCCGTTTGAAATCTTTCACTTTTTCTCACACCTCCACAAAATAAATTATCATCTTTCATTCTTACATTGCATTTCTGCTACCTCTCTGGTAGTCTTCATTCATGTTACTTATATTCTTAACTTTTTTTTTTTAAGGTTTGCCAAGGTACACGTGCTTGCCCACGAGAGAGACAGTGAGAAATCATCCCCCAGCGGGAATGGCCACACCATAATCCCTTTTCCTTCATTCTCCTCCTGAGATTGTAGACATGCATGCACATGCACTGGCATGATTTCCAAGCCACAAGGTCAAGGACTCAAACTGTAGTTGGTCATGTGAAAGTCCAGTACCATAACTACTATGCCACCTGCTGGTCTCATGCTGCTTATATCCTAATACAAGTCTCATCACCTCCCATTTGATGAAGCACAACAACCTCTTTATGAATCTCACTGACTTAACCTGTGCTTGCTCCAAGTCACTCCCCACTCTACTACCAAACTGATTATCCTCAAATCTAATCAGACTACTTTCATACACAAACAGATCTTATTATTTTTACTTGTTTACAGAATTACATACATCCTTGACAGGGGAGTACCCAAATTCCTGTCAAGAAGTGGTATCTAGTGTATCTTTAACTTTCTTAATTGTGTCATTTATTATCAAGTGTGTGTTTTAGAGCAAAATACTTTATGAAAATATCCTATTAATACTTAAATACCATTCACAGATATAATGACTAATTATTTTTAACTCATTGATTTCATTTTATTCAAGATAAGGAAGGAAAACTATAGACCAATCTCTCTGATGAATATAGATGTAAAAATTCTCAACAAGACGCTAGCAAATCATATCCAACAACATATAAAGACAATTATATATCACGACCAGGTAGGCTTTATTCCAGGGATGCAAGGATGGTTCAACATAGGCAAAACCATAAATATAATACACCATATTAACAAAAGATAAACCATGTGATCATTTCAGTTGATGCAGAAAAAGTGTTTGATAAAATACAACATCTCTTCATGATCAGGACTCTTGGCAAAACTGGCATAGAGCGGTCATTCCTCGACACAATAAAAGCTATCTATTAAAAATCCATAGCTAACATCATCCTGAATGGAAAGGTTTTCAACTTTTCCACTAAAAACTAGCACAAGACAAGGATGCCCATTTTCTCCACTCCTTTTCAGTATAGTACTGGAAGTCCTCACTAATGCAGTCAGAAAAGGGAATAAAATAAGAGGCATTCAAACAGGAAAAGAAGAGGCAAAATTATCTCTATTTGCAGATAACATGACTATGTACATAGAAGGCCCAATGGTATCCACAAGAAAAAAAATTCCCATAAGTAATAAATGAATACAGTAAAGTTGCAGGATACAAAATCAACATATAGAAATCTCTAACATTTCTATATATGAACAACAAGCAGACTGAGATAGAACTGAAGAAAGTAATTCTATTTACCATAGCCACAAAAAGCATAAGATACCTAGGAATAAATCTAACCAAAGAAGTCAAAAACCTCCATAAGGAAAACTATGAGAAGCTTAAAAAAAAAATTGAAAATGACAAAAAAAAACAGTGGAAGGACATCCCATGTTCCTGTATCAGAAGAATTAATGAATCATTTTTAAATAATTTAAATTTAGATCAACAAATAGTTGTAACAGTTACATGACTGGATCACCATGTAGTCAACCAATTTGAGTCCCAGACCCAGTGGCTCAAAACACACTGGGCGCATGTGTGTGTGCGCTCAAAATCCTGAGAGGAGAATGGAGGAAATGGGATTGTGGCATGGCCATACGCACTGGGAGGAGATTTATGCCTCTCTCTCTCTCTCTCTCTCTCTCTCTCTCTCTCGTACACACCCTATGGTAAAAATCTTACAAAAATAAAATAATTTAAATTTAAAATGACTAATAGCTAAATACTCATGTTTTGCAGAGTTACACAGTCCCTTCTTGTAGTCATGTTAGATAAGTAAAATAGAAATAGTAACTAGATTTTAAAATAAAAATGTATTGATCAGATAATCTAACACAGCTGTAGTTGACATCATCCCCACATTATCTTGGACTCAGTTTTTAGTTTCTAGTCTGTTTTCAGGATCCAGCATGAAATAAATGCTAGACATTGTGTGACATACCCAAACACTTGATGTAAGAAAGCTAAAGCTGGTCTTCTCCACTCTAATGGATTTAGGTGATATGAAACCAAATCTACTTTCCATTGATATTAACATCAATGAAATAAAACATGAAAAGACAGACTTTTAAGGACATTTGTTCCATTGCCTTTGCAGAAACAAGCTGTCAAAATCCTTTAGTAAAAGGCTAGGAACACAGCATTCTTCAAAAGCAAATTTTGAAGATAACTTAAGTTAGAGTTGGTTCTGATTCAACTTCCCTCCATACAAGTCTGTTTGGAGTCTTTTAGCAGTATTTATATGAACTATAAATGTTTTTCTTTTCTTTTTGCAGATACCTTATTTTAAACAATAAAATCTTAGTTTACAGTTTTTGAGTTATAGTATCTTCATGCTGAACAAACTTCAATCGCATTTCTATATATGTTTATTCAAGAATAAACAGTTTATTCTGTTTTCCTAAAACATAGTTATGAAAAATAACAAGACTCTCCTTAGATTTAAGCACCAAGAAAGAAAAACTCTTCTCGTGCCCATGTTTTATGAATGGTGGTAGAAAAGCAAGTTCTATAGCTATCATAAATAAGACACAATAAATTGTAATAAGAAAGGTGACATGGAAATAGTCCATTACAAATTACCTCCTTATTGCCTTGTTACTAATGCTTGAAATTCCAATTAAGTTATTTTATTTTTTTATTTTATTATTTCTTATTCATGTTTCATTGCTGTACATCTCTGTAGTACACAATACAATTTCGAGTCCTGGACCCAGTGACTTAAACTCATGCCAAGCATGTGTGCATGTGTGCCCAAGATCCCAAGAGGAGAATGGAGGAGAAGGGATTGCAGTGTGACCATCCTTCTTGGGGGTGATTTCTTGCTTTCTGTCTCTCTCTGTCTCTCTGGCAAGTGCACGTGCCCTATAGCAAAAACCCTCTCAAAAAACAAAAAAGATAGAAAGGAAAAGAAAACTGAGACCTTTACAGATGCCAGAGAGATAAGGAGTAACACCAAAATTGTAGAGAAATTTATATAAGAAGTATGAACATCAATGACCAACCCCTCATTGCTAAGATGGTACTTTTTTGGGCCCTAGTTAGGAGAACTTCCTTGTTCTTTCTCTCATTATCTAATTAAAGGTCATAGCAAATAAAATCACATTACCTTCTTCCTGTCATAAACAAACCAAAAAAGAAAGAAAAGTTTTCAAAGTATTAGTACAAAACTTTTTTTATAACTTAATAAAGTTAATTAAACAGTTTAAATTTAGTCATTTATTATTCTTTGTTTAAGTAAGGAAAATTTGTTCATCTAGCCTTAAGCCTGTTTGATCACCTATATTGGGAATCTAAGCAATCTTAGTTAAACCAGTGAAAGTTACTTAATCAAGACCATATGAAGGTAAATATTTCTTTCATGCTAGTTAAAACAATTGAGATCTATACCTTTATAAATTTGAGATGTCAATAGAAATGATCCTTTCATTTAGAGAAAGCTTCTGAACCATGACTGCAGACTTGGTTGAGGTAGTCACTGAGTACATCCACCATGAGCAAGAATGTTTCCATCACCCTAATTTTGGGAAACAGAGAGTCCTAGGACGCTGTTTGTGGTTAGTTTCTCAAAGGTGAGTTTGACATCCTGAAATAACAATTTTTTTTGGAGGGAGTAGATCTCATTATCATCTTACAGTCTGGTTTGCTTACTTGACTTTGCATATATCCGAGTCCAATTACTTAGATAGACTCTTTTACTCAAACACATGCAACCATAACATTTACCTTTGGTGACATATGTTTTGACTGTGTAAATTATCACCTTCTTTCTATCTCTTTCTCTTGTAGCTAAGACTAGGCTATTTCTTTGTTGGATAATTCTCTCTCTTGGACAAGTCTTCACAGTGTGATCCTTACAGTCAATTCTAGAAAAACTAACTTTGGAGTAAGAGTTAAGAATTCTAATTTTTAGCTTCACTTTACTCTCTGAATGCCAAAGATCTTTGAATAAGTCATTAGTCAACTTACATCTTTATTTATCTGTTACAGAGAGGAAAAAATGTATTATGTACACCAAAACTTTAGGGAAGTAATGGAGATAGGTAGCTTTGAAGCAGATGACAATTTATCTTCTATGAAAATGTAACATACTACTATACCCACCACTTGCTATCTATACCAATATCTAGCTAAAGATTTTACAGTTCTGGGCTTCTCTATTTGTCATTTTCTCTCCATATCAGTACCAAACCTTGGAATTGAGCAGCTTGTTGAGAAGAGTTGTTCTCAAGTCTCAAGCTTCTGCAAAGCAGTCATTCTACTTCTGTTATGTTAGGATGAGAAGAGCTTATGTTTCACATCCCTGATTCAAAGTATCTAACCAGTTGAATCATTTCCATCTCCACGTTCTGGTGATATGTCTGAAGTACTAATCAGTGCTTGACAAAATAGGTGTGTCTGCTTAGTTCATGTCTAAAAATTGCTTTCCTCCAACACAGAGAGATATGTCTCAACTTTCTTGGGCCTCTGGGATCATAACTCACTAGGGACTAATTGTGATTATGAAACACTACTGGGAGGAAGTTGTCAAGAGCACCAAAACAGCTAAGACACAGATCTAATAAAGTTTGGCAGCAATGTGATGCTGACATATTTCCCTTAGAGGTTCCAAGTGTCAGAGGATTAATTTTTCTAATTACTCTCAATTCTCCAGGGGAGGACCTGGATGCTTCCCTTCTCCCCATGGATGGATGTTCTCCTCCATTCTTCTCCCTTCTAATCCTTTCCTTGAAGCCTAAGATCACTCCCGAATGTCAGGGAAGACAGGTATTTTTTAAATTTTTTTAGAGTTTTAGAATGTTATCCTATAACCTAAATCAAAATTTTTTATTTAACCATAGCAATATCTTACAAAGCTATAGTAAAATATTATAACCCTGATTCCCATGAAACACAAATAATTCTGAAAATAGACTAGTGAGATTACATCAAGCTAAAAAGCTTATACATAACAAAGGAAACAATAAATAGAGTGAAGAGACAACTGACAGAATGGGAGAAAATATTTGCAAAGTGTACCTGAAAAAAGAGATTGGTAACCAGTAAATATAGAAAATACTAGCAGCTTAGCTGCAAAAAAAAAAAAAAAAAAAAAAAAAAAACCTAATAATCCAATTTAAAAATTGGCAAATGAGCTGAACTGACACTCTCAAAGAAACGGATATAAATGGAAAATTAAGAAAAAAATACATGTAAAAATGTTCAGTGTTATCATAAGGGAAATGCAGATCAAAACTATAATGAAGTATCACTTAATTCAGTTAGAATGACTATAATCAAAAACAAACACACAAAAAGAATAAGCATTGGGAAGGCTGTAGTGAAAAGGAACTCTCCTGCACTGCTGGTAAGAATGTAAATTGGTACAGCCACCCTGAAAAACAATGGAGGTTTCTCAAAAACTTATAAATGTATAAAATAAACTTTTTAAAAATTCCAATTCAAAGACAACAGTAAAGAAAGTCTATCCACAGGAGGAAAAAAATTTATGAATAGAATTACCATATGGGCCAATAATCCCACTCTTAATTGTTTATTGAAAAGATAGAAAATAACTCAGTCAGAAAGATACTTGCACATCTATGTTTATTGCAACATTATTCACAACAGCTAAGGCATGAAATCAATCTAAGTCCCCAAAACTAATGACTAGGTTGTTTTTTGTTGTTGTTGTTTTTTGGGTTTTTTTTTTTTTTTTTGTTTTTGTGGCACATATGAACTATATACTACCACTTAGTCATAAATAACAGCAAGGCTGTAATTTAATATAAAGTAAATAAATGTAGAAGAATTAATACTAAATGAAATAATTCAGACTATGAAAGATTAAACACTGTATGTCCCCACTCAGTATATATTGAGAGTCTGTACTCTATAACAGAAACTGAAAGATTAGGAGACATAATAGTAGAGACAACAAGTGTAAATACCAGAGACTGTATGAGAAGTAGGTGGAAGGGAGGAATGGTGGAAGAGTGTCAGGAAAACTTAACAGACACAAGGATATAAGGTTCCTTGTTGAAAATTATGTGTATGGCAATAATCTTGATTTGATTACCACACACTGTGTGCAACCTTTGAAAACCCATATTGTGTGCCATAAAGATGTACAACAATTAAATTTAAATGAAAAAATATGAAATAAAATAAAGAAATCATAACAAGGTATCGACATTGATACAGTCAAGACACAACACTTCCATCTCAAGAATCTCTCATATTGTCGTCTCATAGCCACACCCACTTCTAATTCCTACTCTCACCCTAATCTCTGGTAATCACTATCTGTTCTCCATATCCAAAATTTTGGCATTTTAAGAATAATTCAGGAGCCAGCAGGTGGTGTGGTGGTTGAGCCATTCACACGTTGAGAGATATTTGGGTTGTATCTGGTTCAGGAAACTTACAAGTAGAGCTACTATAAATGTTCATATACAGGTTTTTTACTTGAACATAAATGTTTATTTAATTGGGATACATGTCCAGGAGTAAAATTCTTAGTACTTCCATACTTAGTGCTATGGTTTGAATGTATCACCCCACTCCGATATTCATATGTTGAGACTTGACTGTGGCAGGATGAAGAGCGTGAAAACAAAATATGACTGTGATGTTGAAAGGTGAGATCTTTAGGAGGAGATGAGGAATAAAGTCATCATGGAGGCCACCCATGGTTGAAGATTGGTGAGTTCTCCTTATGGAGAATGAATGAGACAGAGACATTCGCACTCTTTCTTTGCCTTGCCATGTGATATACCAGCAAGACCATCACCAGATACAGCAACTGGGTCTTGGTCCTCCAAACCATGAACTAAACAAACCACTGTTCTTATATAATACCTTCTTTCAGATATTTTCTGTTATTAGCAATGGAGGAAAATAGAACAATTGGTTTTGGCAGTTGTTTGTTTAAGAAACTGCCAAGATGCTTTCCAAGGTGGCTGCATCATTTGACATTTCTACTAGCAATGTATGGATGATAGTACAGTTTTTCCTCATCCTCATCAGCATTTGGTACTGTTACCAATTTTATTATATCCACAATATATTTTTTTTTGGAGATGGAGAGGTTTCTGCTATCAAGCAATGATTTCCCCAGAAAAATAGAGAGAGACAGACAGACAGAAAGCAAGAAATCACCCTCCCCCCCAAGGGGGATGGCCACATCGCAATCCCTTCTCTTCTATTCTCTCTGTATCTTGGGCAGACATTCACACGTGGCAAGCATACGTTTAAGCCACAAGGTCCAGGACTCAAACCTCAGTTGACAACATGGGAGTCCAGCGACATGGCCATTACACTATCTGCTGGTCCCTATATCTACAATATTATAATAATTTTTATTTGCATTTTCCTAATGGCTAATGATGATAAATTTTTTTCATGTACTTATTTTCCTTCTGTATATCTTCTTCAGTAAAAGGTTTGTTTTTTTTTTTTGTTCATGTTTTAATTGGATTCTGTGTTTTTCTATTGTTGAAGTACGCTTTAAATATTCTAGATACTAGTCTTTTGTCTGATATATGGTTTGAAAATATTTGATCCCATTCTGTAGCTTGATTTTTCATTTTTCTTTCTTTTTTTTTCTAATTTGCCATAGGGTGCTGTGCATGCGAGAAAGAGAGAGAGAGCAAGTGAGAAAGCACTACCTACCTAGTAGGAGGATGGCCATGCTGCAATTCTTCCTCTATTCTCCTGTTAACATTTTTGGCACGCATAAACACATACTTTGCATGTCTCTCAAACCACCAGATCAGAAACTGGAACCATATAGTAGCCAGGGAAACCCAGCTGCCCCAACCACTATACCACTGTCTTGCCCAGACTTTTCATGTTCGTAAGAGAATCTTTCTGAGAGAAGATTTTTAAGATTCTTAGTAAACTTCAATTTATTATTTTTCATTTGACTATTTGTGTCAAGTTTAAGAGCTCATTGCATATCCAATGATTACAAAGTTTTTCTCCTGTGTTTCTTTTTTTCTAAAAATAAAATAGTTATAGTTATACATTTTAAATTTAAGTTCATGATACATTTGGTGTTAAGTTTTTATGAACTGTAGAGTAGATGGAGGTGCATTTTTTTCCCATGGGTGGCCATTTGTTCTAGCAACATTTGTCGAAAAGGCTATCTTTTCTCCATTGAACTGTTTTTCACCTTTGCCAAAAATTAGGAAGATATATCTGTGTGGGTTTATTCCTGGTTCTCCTATTTTTCTTTTTTTTTTCTTTCTTTATTTTTCTTTATTTTTTATTTCTTGTTCTTTCATACATTCAATCATGTTATTTAGATTACAAAGAGAATATTTCAACATATGTATATTTCTCCATAGTCCAGTTGATAATACTATAAAATTATCTTCAATAGATAATACCACATTTCTTTGTTCCATTAATGTTTTGCCTCTCTACTTTTCTTCTAAATGTCCTGCTTCAGACTCTAATCTTTCACAAATACTATATCTGATATTCACAATCATTTACTGTGTTTCTATATCCTTTAGTCACTCTGTTTCAGTCATAGAGTTTGGACAGTTGGTATATATTAAATGGGGACATACAATGTCTCTCGTTCATAGCCTGGCTTGCTTCACTCAGCAGTAAATCTTCCATATTTATCCACTTTCTGTCAAAAGCCAGGGTCTTGTTGTTTTTATGACTGAATAGTAGTCCATAGAGTATATTGCCACAGTTTTTCTCTATTGTATTCCATTTTACTGTCTATTCCTTTGCTATCACTACATAATCTTGATTACTATAGATCCATAATAAATCTCAAATTGAATAGACTGGTTTTTCTTACTTTATTTTTTAAAGTGTTTTTAGCTTTTTCTACTTCTTTTGATAGTCCTTATGAAATTTCAAATAATATTGTCTATGCCTATAAAACAGTCTTGCTGAGATTTTGATAAGAATTGTGTTATATTTATTTGGGAAGAATTGAAATACAACCCACTCCCCTCCACAGGCAGGGACTGAGCCCTGAAGCCTGGGGTGTGTCTGCTCCATCTCAACACCACAAACTTCATTCTTCCTAACTTATTTTCAGTCTGCAGAAGGTCACTCAATGTCATCTCATGAGAAGGACCTAGCAGTAGTGTGTGGTCTTCTACCTCACTAGTTCAGACCACAGAATCTAATCAAGATCAGAGATCAGGTTTCCTTTTAATTTGGTTTGCTCATGATTCAATAAATAACCAATGCAAAGAAAAATTAAAATTTAAGCAGGATAACACATTATATTTCATAGAAATTAATTTAAAGACAGTGATGCTTACATCCCATGAAAAGTGAGAGCTTTGTGTAGAAATCCTCCACATGACACCATAAAAAGAAGTAAGTTTTCTCAGCAGTGAACTCTATCATCAAGGCCTAATATCTGGGTACTCGGGCTTTAAATTATTTTGACAGTATCTATGAAAACTTTTCCTTTACCTGTGCCTATGCATCAAGACTCAGTGTTCTTCATATTTGTCTCTTTAGGATTTACCATGAGAAGATCTTTCACATTATGATGTCACAGTTGTTAACTTCCCCAGGTGCCCAAAGCAAAAGAATGTTCTTTAGATGCTCCATCTGCAGTACAAAGAGCTCAGCTACTTGGCCTTCATGACCTTGCATTTTCATTGACACTTAGTTTCTGTAGAAGAATGAGGCCCTGAATTCAGACTACAAGAAGCCTTTATTAGAAAATCAAAGTAGTATTTCATAAAGCATTAGAAAAAAATGATGGCTCTTTCAGAAGGTAGCTATGCTTTTCAGAAATAACTCTTGACTTGCTATTGAGTCCCAGTAATAACTAAATATGTGGCTTTGGGAAACCATGGTACGTGGAATTGTCCACAAAATACTGCTTTGAAGAAGCAAAATATAAAGTAGTATATAAGGAACTAGGCCTTAGAAGATCCTAAAGACTCAAGTCAGTGACATAAACAGGTGGCTCACACTCCCATCCTGTCCATTTTGCCATTGTGCCTGTTGCCCACAGTTGTGGCCTTCTGGGGAATCCCTGACTAAATAACTGTAAAAGAATGGTCCTGAAAGGCAAGGTGAAAAGCAATTCTCCTTAAGGGGAGAATTTTAAGTAGTATGCTTTGCCTGGAACAAAGTTCTAAAGCCAGAATATGAACTGATTTAAAGGTAATGTTTTGACTGGTGATAAATGCCAGAAGTTCAGAAGACCGGTAACACAAAATTTTAGAGAACAAATAGGAGTAAATTCACGTGTGTCCCATTTTACTGCTTAAGACAAAGTCTTCACTAGAGAAGAGGCTCTCAGTTCCCATGTGGACACAAATACTCACATATGTCAGATGTCACTCAGCCTCATTTACCAAGCACACCAGTGCTCATGGGGGCAGAGATGAAGACTATCTATTGGTTCAACAGCTTGGATTCCATCTAGCCAAGACTAACTCAGTTCCAACCATTGCTGACTATCAATCTTGTCAGCAGCTGTACCAACCCGAAACATCCAGTAGAATAGGGTACTCAGATTGTGGTCATCTATCAAGGTGCTCTTGGAGAAATTATTTCCATTATAAAGCAATAAATGTAAAATGGGGCTATAATACTGTATCATACTAGAAAGTAAGAAAGCTATTGAAAATGACTAGGGTTATGTGGGGAAATAAACAAACAGCCAATTTGAATAATCTTTTGGTAGGCTATGCAATGATACCCTAAAGACAGTATCCATGTCCTAATCACAAGAACCTATGCATATGCTGTCTTACATAATAAAATGGATTTGTGAGTACATTTAAATGAAGAATTTTTAAATGGAGAGATTATCCCAGATAATCTGAGTAGTCCTACTATTATCATGAGGATCCTTATAAGAGGAAGCTGAGAGGATCAGAGTTGAAAGAAAGCTCTGTGATAACTGAGGCAGAGGAGAATCAGGAAGATTCTGTTATTGGCCTTGAATATGGAAAGAAGGAGCCATGAATCAAGGGAAGGTTATTGCCTCAGAAAGTGGGAGAAGTGAAAAAAGACTCTCGTAGAGCCTCCAGAAAAGATACAGCCTTGTTGACAACTTGAGTTTGGCCCAAGTATGGTAATAGTACAGTATGTGAAACCCTTTTCAGACTCTGATTTTTAGAACTGTAAGATAATAATTTTGCATTGTTTGAAGTCACAAAGTTTGTGGCTATTTTTTTTAAGAGACTTTTTTTTTTTGTTATAGAGCATATGCACTTGGCAGAAAGACAACGTAATGGTTACGTTGTGGGACTCCTGCGTAATCGACCACTGCTCAAGTCCTGGACCCAGTGACTTAAACTCAAGCCAAGAGCATGTATGTGCATTCCCAAGATCCAGAGAGGAGAATGGAGGGAATGGGATTGTCATGTGGCCATTCCCCCTGGGGATTAATTTCTTGCTTTCTGTCTCTGTCTTTCTGGCGAGTGCATGTGACCTATAGCTAAAAAAAAAAAATTTAAAAAGTCTCTTTAAAAAAAATAGCCAGAAACTTTGTGACTTCAAACAGTACAATACAGTTCTAAAGATCAGAGTCTGGAAAAGGTTTCCAGGTCTGGGACTCAAACTCCAGTTGACCATGTAGGAGTCCATCAATATAACCATTATACCTTCTGCTGGTCCCTCTCTCTCTTTCTCTTGTTCTCTCTTTCCAGAAGTAAATAAATAAACTTTAAAATGTTAAGTAAAATGATAAAATTTTATTCTGCTTTTCCTGTTCCAACTATACCTCAGATGAAATAGTAGTGAAAAGTAGGTGTCTATTTATAAATATACTCCAGATAATAAAGAGAAAGAAATGATAGACTCCCATTATTTTGAAATCCTTAAAACATTAATAGAGGTAGCTCTCCACCACAGGCAATGTTGGAATGTCTAGTGGGCAGGGGTTGCTACTGCCATTAGTAATAGATATCATGAATGTTGCCAGGTGTCTTGCAATGCATGACATAGTCCCCACAGCAAGGAACGTTCAGCCCAAAATGTCAATTGATATTTGCTGCTTTGGAGAAACCTCAAGCCAAGCAATATAATAAATTTCAATATTCCCTAAACAAAAGGAAACAAACATTGTGAACCTCTTGCTAGAAGTACATGCAACCATCTGGGAAATATGATTGCCAGAAAAAAAAAAGTAAACTTAAATCTAATCAAGCCTCTTCTTCGTACAGGAGATACAGGGTCAAAAAAAACATGTAAAATTCATTTTAGAATATCATCAAAGAATCCGGACTATGGATGGATGGTGGTGCATTCCTAAAATGTGATGCTCTGCTAAGCAGACCCACATGAAGATGATCTGGTTCATGGAGTATCCCAGCACAAGTGTACCTATCATCTAAGCTGAATGACTCTGGGGGTGGCTAATGTTATTGGACTCTGTTCTCTCTCTCTCTCTCTCTCTCTCTCTCTCTTTCTCTCTGTATCTCTCTCTGTCTCTTCTACTCACTGAATAAATAAATTAACTTTAAATAAAACCAGATTGCAAGGCACATTTAACTGGTAACAAACAATGCAGTTTTATTAAAATAATTCTAACAGTAAAAAAGGGGAATTGAGGGCAAACCTTTAGATTGAAAGAATTTTCAGAGGGACTAACAGATGGCACAATGGATACATAGCTGGACTCCCACAGAGTTGACAAAGGTTCAAGTCTCACACCCAGAAAGGCACGTGTGCATGTGTGTCCAAAATTCCAAGAGGAGAATGGAGGAGAAAGGATTGCGGCGCGACCATCTCCCGGGGAGGTTGGTTTCTTGCTTTCTGTCTCTGTGTCTCTCTCTCTGTGTCTCCAGTGAGCGCATACACCTTATAGCAAAAATCTCTCTAAAAAAAAAAAAAAGAAAGAAAGAAAGAAAGAAAAACATCTTCAGAGATATAGCAAACAATTTCAATGGATGCCTTCAGTGATAATTCTGTAGGTAAAAACTACTGAGTGAGACTTTATTTTCAATACTTTTCAGTGTCCAATTATTTTCATGGCTTCATTGTTGTGTATCATCTCATTTTTGTACCTGCATCAACAGTGCTTTCCTCACTTCTGTGGGAATATCTTTCACAAGTAGCTATGAGTTAGGAATGCTTGTAGTTTCAAGGGGATCCAAGTGATTTAACTTATGGAAGATTTAATTTACCCCAATAAGGCAGTGCTGGGGGGAAAAGGCCTATAAAATAAAAAAGATAAAAATAGAAATTTAACAGATGGAGTATGAGCCTATGATAGTCTGTTTCTATTACATCTAGTACTCACTCTCAGCATTTCTACTCCCTGAGAAATGAAGATTTGAATAATCATTCACATAAGGAACTCGAACCAGCTAAGAAGTTGTTTAAGGACAAAGAAATCATGGGATGGTTTATGGAGACAAGTGACAAATTATGTGGTCATGTGACCAGTCACAGAAATAAGAATACAGCTTCTTGTTCTCCTTAATGTGTCATGTGTGTGTCTGTCTTTTTTATTATTTTTCTTCATCTCTTTTTCCTACCATTTTATGTAAGGTGTGTCACGGTGGTAAATTTTTCATTTCAGTACACAATTTACAGGTATTTAGACAGGATTATACTATTTTAGAGGAGTAATGAAATCCATATGGTAATTACAATCTAAGGGATGAAGTGTTTTATAGGAAATACCTCTCAAATGACATGACTTGATTCAACTTGTCTTATTCCCTTCCCCTAATGTCTCAATAGTATTATAGAAGCAGACTGCTATCTGTTTTTTTGTCTCTGAAGTTTGCTTCCACTCTCTCATTTGCCAGAGTGACCATTCAAAAACAGAGGTTACCAAAGCCATACTTCTACTAAGCACTTTGTACTGGCTCCCCACAGTTTTCAGAATAAAGTTAAAGATGATCTGATGTTTGGTGTCCTTCAGAAGCTGACCATGTCTACCCACTTGCTTTATTCTCACTACTTCCTCACTCCTTTCTGCCCAGCAATGGAGCTTCTAACATTTTTGGACTCCCATGCTTGCTCCCATCTCTACATTCTGTACAAGTCTTTTATTTGTTGTCTTTGTTGTCTAAGTCTTGTTATCTGGATAACTTCTCACATTTCTTGTCTCAAGCTAAGAATCCTTTCATAGAGAGGTTTCTGCAATCCTTCCCACCTGGGTTTACTCTCTAACTCTAGTCACAATGTATTATAAATGCTTTATCCTCTGTCAGCCCTATTATGTGGCTGTATTATGGTCAGGACTATATCATATTGACTGTTAGATATAAGAACCATTCATCGACACTGACACAGACTAGACACTCCATTAATGTTACATTATTATTTTTATTTTTTTAATCTCTGTGTCTTTATTATTATTATTATTATTATTTATACATTCAACCACTCCACATCATTTAGATTGTAAAGAGACTTTACCCAGCATGGTGTATACTTCAGTCCAGCCCAGTTGAGACTACTATATACATCCTCATCAACGGATAATAAACCATATCTATGTCCCACAAATGTCTTACCTCTCTATTTTTTTCCCCAAATTTCCTTTCCTATGCTCTTCCCCTCCCATACTCTCTTTCGACTTTGTCTCTACTAGTCATAACAATTTTTAATGCTTTTATGTCCTCCGGTCTTTTAGTCTCTACCATAGAGTGCAGACAGTTGGTGTATGTTAAGTGGAGACATACAATGTCTCTCTTTCATAGCCTGACTTGCATCACTCATTCATCCACTTTCTATCATTCCAGGGCCTTGTTTTTTTATGGCTGGATAATATTCCATGGAGTATATGTGTCACACTATTTCAATTCATTCATCTGTTGCTTTAATGAACACCAGTAGGAACCTATGGATAGTTCAGTAGCATTGACATCTTAGGATGCCTGACTATTTTGCAATATTTAGGGTTACATAACTACTAAAGTAAAAAAATCAGATGTCAAATAGCTTTAGATCAACTCTTTTAACCCTCCAATTCTGTGATACTGCATTGACAAATGTAAGACATGTAAATTAAAGAGATAATGGGAAAAAAAGACTCAGACTCCTTCAAAAGTGTGAGAAGACAAACTATTATCACATGCCTTCCTTTATTTCACCTTCCTTATCCCTTGTTTAATTATTTCTTCCCCGTATTTTGAGTTACTAGGCTTTTTACCAAAGGTAAGGTTTACTAGTAACTCTGACATGTCCAGCTCTCTGGATTTTCGAGGATTGATGATAGACACCTTGCATGTGTGGCCAGGGTGAAGGGGAAAAGGTCTTGATATATAGACTTGAGGGTAACAATCACACAGCTGACTGACCTAGCCTGTTTCCTTAAAATCCGTGTAAAAATTCTTTGATCATAAGCTTTGGTAGAAGAGTCTGTCCTTTCCTGCATAAGCTATGACTTTGATAGTTTACACATTATCTCATAACTTATATGCTTATATTATTTCCAAAGATTCAGAGTAAGAGTTTATGAGTGTATTAGAGACTGGACAGTTTTAACATTTTAAGTAATACCCTTTATATATACAATATAATTCCTCACAAACTGTTTGAATACTGTCAAGTAATACATGAACACCTTTTCTTTGGCCAGTAATAGCCTTCAGTACAAACAACATTTTATTTCAATCCTATCAAGGTAAAACAAGACTTTTAGCTGACATGTCTTCCTGAATTACCTCCAGAACTCAGAGAAAGACATTAGTCCACATTTAGTAGATCCTGCACTAAAACATTTTAATCAGCCTTGACAATAACATACTTAGAATATTGACTCACAATTACTGTGTCTACATACACCATGCATTATTTTAAGTGAATCTTCAAATATGAAAATACATTTGTCCTCAAATGAAGCACTATAATAGTTTTCAAAATGCAGTAGTGTAGGTGCCAATGGGCCAAGGCAAGAGCCATTAATAGGTCCATGGTTACAAATAATGTGGCAAATCAAAACAGTATCTTTTTTCAATTATTACCAAGCTGTAACAATCAATATTTCTGAAGTATGGTAAGTTCCATTACAGCAGTGCTTAATTCCACTGAATGTGCTGCTGAGACCCAAAACACTCCAACATCCCAACCCAACACAGCCACTGAGGCTTATAACATCATCCCTAAACATCATATCAGCTCCTTCCTAGTTGTGAGAGCAATGCAGTTTGAGCCTGTCACATCAGAGTTGGATTGAGAGCACAGAGACATAGATCTCTTCTCTCAGTGATATTTATGACTCATCCTGTTGTTAGTTTTGATGTGAATCCTGAGAATTTCCCTAATAGTTTCTGCCAGGCTCCCTTCACCTCCTTATTCCTCAGGCTGTAAATCATGGGGTTCAGCATGGGTGTCAAAATGGCATAGAAGAGAGAGATCAACTTCTCCTGAAGGACAGAGGGACTAGAGTGAGGCTGAATGTATGTGAAAATGGCCATGCCATAGCACAGGGCAACCACTGTGAGGTGAGAGGCACAGGTGTGGAAGGCTTTCTTCCTGCCCTCTGTGGACTGGATCTTCAGGATGGTGGAGATGATTCGGATGTAAGATAAAAGAACCAGGCAAAAAGGTGTCATCAGAAGGATGATGCTAGACACCATGATGGCGACCTCATTGGAGGAGGTGTCCACACAGGCCAGCCTGACCACAGCGAGGAGTTCACAAGATATATGGTCAATATACTTGTTGGTACACATGGGCAGCTGAAAGGTGATGACTGTCTGCATGAGAGAGTTGGTAGAGCCACTGACCCAGGATATGATGGCCAACCTAGTACACAGTCCTTCCTGCATGATGATCAAGTATCGCAGGGGGTCACACACAGCCACATAGCGGTCATAGGCCATCACTGCCAGTAGCACAAACTCAATCCCACCCAAGCCCAGAGAGAAAAATAACTGGGCCGCACAGCTCACGTATGGGATTACTTTACGTTTTGCAAGAAAATGCACCAGCATCTGAGGGACTATGCTTGTGGCATAAGAGACATCAACAAGGGAGAGGTTGGTGAGAAAGAAATACATGGGGGTGTGGAGTCGGCTGTCCAGTCTGATCAGAAGAACAATGAGAATATTCCCCAGGACAGTCAGGAGGTACATGACCAAGAACAGGACAAAGAGGGAAACTTGAATGTCCCAGTCACTGGATAGGCCGAGGAGAATGAATTCACCTGCCCACGTCTGGTTATCTGGTTCTATCAAAAAATGTGAGGATTATTGATCTGCAGTGGAAGTCAGAAGAAATGAGAGCTGTTTATCAAAGAGCCATAATATACCTTTTTTTAATATATACTATTTAAACAGTCATCCTTATTTAAGCAGGTACTTCAGATTATTTACTGGCCAAGATGATAGTCTTGATACCAATGTATATTGTATCTATAATACTTTGCATCAGAGAGACAGTCTAGTGCCCTTGTGAGTTCAAAATTTGGGTCAATTAATGCCTGCAGATAATGCACTGTAATTTTAGAAACTCTATACTTTTACCAACTTATTTCAGATTCTAGCACAAGAACAAAGTAATACAGGATAAAAGCAACAATGATAATCAGTAAAGAAGAATGTGGTTAGAAAGTTAAAGAGCAATCTTAAATATGTTAACTAGATTCCTCATGATAAAATGTATAGGTCTATGGCTGAATAGTATTCCATAGAATATATGTGCCACAGTTTTTCAATCCATTCATCCGTACGGGGGCATTTGGGTTGGTTCCATGTCTTAGCAATTGTGAAAAGTGCCGCAATAAACATCTATGTGCAAGCACTTTTCCAATGAAGAATTCTTCTGTTCTTTGGGTAGACGTCAAGGAATGGGATTGCTGGATCATATGGTAGCTCTATTTGTAGACTTTTGAGGAATCTCCAAATTGTACTGGGGAGAAATGTTCACATATTGAAATAATCACCTTGTAAGCTAAATAATGTGACTGAAAAAAGGAAAAAAAAAAAAAGTAAAACAATAAATAAATAAATAAATAAAATATAATTTTTTAATGACAAAAATAAATAAATAAATCATTAGTGGAATAAACAGGAATAAAAATATTTGGAGACTCGTAAAAAAAAATGTATAGGTCTATTGTAAAAGGTAAGATTTGAAAGAAACAAGGCCTGTGGAAAGATCTGGAATCAGAGAAACTATATTTAAAACCTGATTTTATTATGTAGCTGTGTGATGTTGGTTTAATGATACATAGTTTAAATATAAGAGACGATAATCTTAAGTAACTTGCAAGATATTTAAACTCAAATTTAGGTAACATATGGGGCAAGTAACTTTTGAAATGTTACTGGTAGTATTACTATATTAATATGGGTGGCAAACATAACTTTCCCCTAAAATCCTCTCCACAAATTTAGACCCAGATAAAGTTGTGCTTTGCGTTTAGTATCTGAGGGCTCAGGGACAGCCTGTATCCTTTCGGTATATATTTGTATGTATTGCTGGGGTTATTTGTCTCTATGATAATCTTTGGTCTCTTCAGTTTTCTGTGGGATGGGCTGCTGGATTATAATTACACTTGGGGGTATTCTCCTCCTCTTTTCTATTTGTTTCTTATAAGAATCTATTCTATAGATACAGCCTCCAAAGAAAGCAAATAACATGGATGTGTACACTTTGTAAATGAGAGTAAGAGAAAGCTCATGTACAAGGATCCATCTTCTTTGTCCAAGATTGAGAAGAAAGTATTTATTCAGTAAAATTAATAAAATATTATAACATCAATTTCAAATATTAAAGAGAAACAGGTCACATTTAAAAAACAAATTAGAACTGACTCTTTTAATTTTTTTACTACTTTATGCCTGCCTGTTTATTAACTTTCTTTTTATTTTAATGTAGAAAATAAGGGAGAGTAGAAAAGCAGATAGAATGGATTGAGGGCAGAAACAAATAGTTCCACAAATGCCTATTTCATTCATGGCTCAGTCACATACATTTTTGTTTTCTTTTTGTTTGTTTGTTTTGGTTTGTTTTGGTTTTTGGTTTTTTGCCACAGGGCATGTATAATTACCAGAGAAAAAGAAAAAAAAAAACCCTCCAGTGAGGCATGGTCACACTTCAATCCTCTTTTCTCCATTCATTCTGCCTATCAGGATTCTGCACATGCACACACATGAACCCAGCGTGTTCCTCTTGCTGTTAAGACTGGGTCATTCACATGGGATCTGGCTCCCCTAACCATTTAAACTATCAGGTCAACCCAGTTACATATGTTTTTTTACAAACTCTTTCCTAATATCCCCTTCAAACCCTGATTTTTCCTTCTAACATTTCTATCTTTACTACTCTACCTTGACACTTTCACCATCACACCTCCTGTTCCTTTTCAAAAATTACAATCTGACTGAGAAAACATATAATGGTCTCAAAGAAAACATTTAGATTTAAATTCTGAAACTTCGAATATATTTTACTTTTTAAAATTTATTTGTCCAGTTCTGTAGCTCAGCAGTTAAGAAAGTCAGATTCTACAGGATGGGTTTGAATCCTGGCCCTGATGTTTTGAAAAAACACACTGAGTGTGTCTGCATATATGCCCCAAAATCCAAACAGGATGGTAAAATAGAGAAGGGATTGTGGTGTGACCATCTCCCACCAGGGATTCTCTCTCTTTCTCTCTCTCTCTCTCTCTCTCTCTCTCTCTCACACACACACACACACACACACACACACACACACACAAGCACATGCACTCTCTGCACATTTAAAAAAAACAACAACAACAACAACAAAAAAACATTATCAATGTTTTTGAATACATAGCAAATTTAGGTATCCTGAACTTCTCTCTAAAGATTCAAGTGCTTGATCAAATAGTGAAAGAATATTTTCTAAACACCTCACCAGTGACAGCGCTCATCTCTCCACAAATTAAATTCCATTCTTACTTCTTTATATATATCAAAGAAACTAGAATCCTCACACTCTCTCAATAAATTGTTTCATCTTTATGCTCCTCACTGCTACACAGAATGAGTCCTCTTCCTTTATTTCTTTAATTACATATTTCTCTCATCATCCCCTTACTTTTCACCCATACTTACTCTTACCATCATCGTTCACATTATAAAGTACAAGATCTTTCTTGTAAATTTCCCTGTATAACCTCCACCTACTCCCCAGATCCTATATTCTACTTCCAAATTAATCACCCAATGCATATTTATTCATGTCATGTTCATGCATGAATGGGTTTATAATATCTAAATGTTCATAGAATTCAGTTTATTCTGGACTGAATAGTTTTCGCAATCTATGATCTGATCCAGTCCTATCAATATCTTATAGTTTATTGGGACCAGCAGTTAGCGTAATGGCTATGTTGCTGGACTGCCATGTAGTCGACGGTAGTTCGAGTCCTGGAGCCGGTGGCTTAAACTTATGCCAGGTGCATGTGCGTGCATGTCCAAGATCCCAAGAGGAGGATGGAGGAGTAGGGATTGCGGCATAGCCATTCCCCCAGTGTGTGTGTGGGGGGGGGTGATTTATCACTTTCTGTCTTTCTGGCAAGCACATGTGCCCTATAGAAAAAAATCTCTCCAGGGACCAGCATTTAGCATAATGGCTATGTCGCTGGACTCCCATGTAGTCAACCACGGTTCGTGTCCTGGACCCAGTGGCTTAAAACTCACACCAGGCGTGTGTGCGTGCATACCCAAGATCCCAAGAGGAGAATGGAGGAGAAGGGATTATGGCGTGGCTATCCACCCTAGGGGGTGATTTCTCGCTTTCTGTCTCTCTGTCTCTCTTTGTCTATCTGGCGAGTGCACACGTCCTATAGCAAAAACCTCTCCAAAAAAAAAAAAAGAAGAAAAACCCTCAAAAAAATTCTTATAATTTATTAACAATAGCACCAAATGGGATCTGTGTTTTATAACGTGTTTCATTACAATAGACTGCTAATACTTAAATGCCTTATACTGATATGTTAGCTGATTAGTTTTAAACCATCATTTGCTATTTATTTCTAAAGGCCATTGCCTTGGTTTCAAAATAATTAGTATCTGAATATACCTCTTATTCCCAGTTTTTAGATTCATGGTAAATAAAGAAAATAGAAATATCTGCAGTTGGAAAGTTAAATAAAGGAGGAAACGTGTAAACCAGATGATTTGAACATATCCTCAGTTAATACCAGGTTCATATTGCTTTGGGCTCACCTCTAGCTAATAGCAATAAGTTTCAATTCTTACTTCATGATGAGTAGAGTAAGTACAAATGTGCTCCATAGCTAACCACTCCTTTCAGGAATCCAGAGTTGGTCTTCTCTGCTGTAACTAATTTATGGGATCTATGATCTTCCTAAACAAGTGATTCTCATTTAAATCAAATAACAAAGAGAAAAACTGAGGATATTTCCACCAATTGTTTGTACAAACAAGACAATGAAAGCTCTTATTACAGGACGAGAAAGGCAACGGATGTGCAAACCAGTGCAGCGTGACCGTTCTTGGTGCCTGTCCAACTCCAGTCTCTTTACCTGTTTGCCAAGCACCTCATGTTTCTTCAATAAACAATAAAACCTTGGCTTCTTTTATTTCTATCCAGCTTCTTTTGGTCAAGTCATCTTCTTCTAAACAAACCTCAAACCACACCTTTCTACATGTGTTTTGAGATTGTTTGTCCATTGAAAAATAAACAATGAATTCTTCCTGCCCCCAAAAAATATTATTAAAGCATGACCTACCCTTGTGGTTCTTCATCTCTTTAAATATGAGCACCACGAAGGAAAGATCTCTATCTTGCCTTGGTTTTATGAACTGTGTTGATGGGGTAACATGTGGCTATTCTAACAAATAGAATACAGCATGTGATATAAGAAATGTACCATGAAATATTCCATAAAAAAGATCTCCTTGAAGCCCTGTCACTAAAGCCTAAATTTATTACATTTATGTTGAGCATTGTCTTTTTTGCAAAATGCTTACAAATGAGATAATAGTGAGAGGTTTAATATATGAAGTACTCAATGTTATTGTGAACTGATTCTTTAAACAGATCAAGTAAAAGTATAAAAATGAGACTTTATATGAGAATAACATAAAAATTAAAAGTAAAGTCAAGTAAGAGGAATGGAAAATAAAATAGGAATTTCTTAGATGAAATATAGCCTTCATTGGAATATCTAATCAAGCTAATTAACATACACATTACCCCACACAATTTTTTTATGATGAGAATATTTAAAACCTATACAATAAGTACCTACAATTTTTATGTATTAAATAAAGTAATTAATTAATGAAAAATGACGTTAGGGACAAAGGGAAGAAATGCTTAATAGACAAAAGAATGTAAAATTCTCTACTGAAAATAATATATGTGGCAATATTCTTGATTTGATGGTCATATACTGCATGAATTCTTTGAAAACCCACATTGTATGCTACAGAGCTGTGCAATAATTTAATGTAAATAAGAAATCATTTCTTTAAAATAGAAGAAAATTATCCTTTCTGAGACCCTAGTTAAAAGTACCTTCATATGACTTCTTCCTTTGTTTCAGTAATTAGTTACAAGTGTCAGGACTCAAATATTCTTCTATGACACACACACAAAAATAATAGATGCCCTGATTGCTCACAAAACTATTTTTATATGACACAGTAAACCTAATTTAAAGGTTAAATTTTCATTTTTTTTTGAGAGATTTTCACTGTAGGGCGCGTGCGCTTGCCAGACAGACAGAGAGAGACATAGAGACAGAAAGTGAGAAATCACCCCCCAGGGGGGATGGTCACACCGCAATCCCTTCTCCTCCATTCTCCTCTCGGGATCTTGGGCACGCACGCACACGCGCCCGGCGTGAGTTTTAAGCCACCGGGTCCAGGACACGAACCACGGTCGACTACGTGGGAGTCCAGCGACATAGCCATTACGCTAACTGCTGGTTCCCAAATTTTCATTTTTTAATAAAGAAAATCTATTCATTGATTCTATGGGAACTGTTATATATTCTTCATTATAAAAATTGAGCCTACATTGGAACAAATACAAAGTTATTTCAACATACTCTATTTTTTGTTTGTTTGTTTTAGAGTTTTTTTTGCTATAGGGCAAGTGCACTCATCAGAAAGACAGAGACAGAGAGACAGAAAGCCAGAAATCAACCCCCAGGGGGTATGGCTAAACCGCAGTCCCTTCTCCTCCATTCTCTTCTTGGGATCTTGGGCAACCATGCACACGTGCCCAGTGTGAGTTTAAGCCACCAGATCGAGGACTTGAACCTCAGCTGACTACATAGCTGTTATGCCAACTGCTGATCCCAACCTATTCTATTTTGATAAAGTCATTCATTATTCTGTTTCTCATTGTTTCGATATCCTGTTACCTTACAATATCTTTAGTTGAAAATATACATCACCTGAACAAGATACAGAGTGAAAAATTCAGACAGCCACATGAGCTGATGCTAAAACCTGGACTAACCTTTTTCTGGATAGGTTAGATTAAAATTTGGCTTTAGAGGTTCTGGCCTCCCTTTTCTGAGTCTGTCTTCTAATGCATCATCTGTGAACCACATAGCCCCATGCTAGTCTCAGTAACTTGACATTCAGGCTTGCCTTCCAACAGACATGACCCTCTCTTCTCCCCATCTTAAAAGGAATATCAGGGAAGTCAGGATCTTAAATCAAGTTAAGTATATTTCTAATGGTAACTTCTCGGGCAGTGATTTGGGGGAATATCTGTGATAAACATCTGTTAATTTAATATAATCAGGTATCTCTCAACTAGTCTCATAATTTACCTAAACTGAGCAGTTGCTCCTTCACGTGGGAGTCCCATCCATCCTGAGCTCTCTGCAGCTCTGTAGTATGCAGAAAGGACATAACCCCAAGTAACAGTATGACTTCTCAATATCATGTGCATTTCAGCCTTTTACCACAACCTCCCATATTCCTGCTCCAACAGAAATAAGAAGACCTTAAGGAAACAATGAGTCATTACTTAACAAAAAAATTAAAAGATGAGAAACTAGGCCTGTGGGGAAATCAACCAAAAAGTAGTGTAACTACTCTGTCGCTACCACACAGACAGGATCATTATTTGTGATAACTTGGCAACATCTTCGGATGTCTTTCTTATCAGTTTTCAATGCATTTGTTTTCCATTGCTTACTCCGTGGATCAACAAACCAAAACATTCACTTTACCTTTGCAAGGAAGAATGTATCCAGGTATTGATAGTGAGATTCTTTTTCTTTTTTTAAATTTATTTTATAACTATTATTATTTATATATTCAATTGCTATACATCATTTAGATTGTAAAGAGATTTTACCCAGTATGATACACCCCTCAGTCCAGTCCAGTTGAGAATGCTATACACATCATCATCAACAGGTAATAAACCACATCTGTGACCCACAAATGTCTTACTTCTCTATTTTTTCTCTAAATTTCCTTTCCTACACTGTTCCCCTCTCCCATTCTCCTTCCACTTTATCCCTAGTGCCCATAACAATTTTCAATGTTTTATGCCCTCCAGTCTTTCAGTCTCTACCATAGAGTACGATTTCTTTCTGCAACATTCAGTGCCACATTTTATTAACCTACTCCAGTGAGCACATTGTACACTTAAAACTAACAATTCCCACTTCTATGAACTGTCTGCTTTAATAAGTTAGGTCCTCCCTTTCCCTTCATATTAGAAAGAAAGAAGTACTGATTTGGAAAGACTCGGGAAATATGCACACAATAAAAGGATTCCTCAATGTATCACATTCCAGAAATATTTTGGAATAATAATCCTTTCTTCTACTCATGTCAATTCAAAGATGCGTGATTGGGCAAAACTTTGGATGAGCCTCACAGATCCAAGCTGAACACAGTGAGACTCGAAGGGAAGCACATTACCAGTGTTACTCTCATTCCTTAAAATGATAATTCTAGCTAAGGAATGAAAAACCACAATCTTTCTCTCCCCAGAAAATGTGTTTGTGCATCATTTTTGTAACACTCCTTTGATTCCGTTTTTTATATTTTATTTTATATATTCGATCAGCATACATCACTTAGCTTGTAAATTGAATTTACTCAGCATGAATCCACTTCACACCAGTTCAGTTCACGATACTATACACATTATCATCAACAGATAATAATCTATGTCTGTATCCCATAATGTCTTGCCTCTCTATTTCTCCACTTAACATATACAGACTGTCCACACTCTATGGTGGAAACTGAAAAACTAGAGGATATAGAAACATGGAAAATGGTTAGGGATACTGAAGACAGTGTGGTTAAGACGGTGGGAGAAGGGGGATAGTATGAGGAAAGAAATAAAGGATTCTTAATCATGCTTAATCCCCTTGTTGAAGTCCTCTACAACCTTAGCTGGGACAAATAGAGTTCTGAGTGCAAAAGCATACATAGTACATGAAGTTAAAGCTATAACCTATAGATATTTCTCTTTTATTCTGATTACAATAAACCAAAACCATACCTTTACACAGTGTTGCTGTCAATGAAAATGGTATTTTCATTTGCAGAAGATTTATCTGACCTGTGGCTGGGTTCTTGGTGGTATATACACTGAACACATCTACCATGGGGAAGAATATTTCCATCATCCTAACATTAGTGCACAGAGAACCCCAGTACCATTGGGTGGGAAATATCTCAAAGATCATTTTATATCCTAAGAGGAAAATTAGCTTTTCTTCCTTGGGGTGTAGTCTTCTTTCTCTTTAGATCCAATTGCCCCACTTTTTATATAATCTAAGTTCATTATTGAGACCCATTTTTTCAAATACTTAGAATCATGAAATTCACCTTGGGCAATATATTTCACAGAGCTTGAGTAGATTCTCAACTTCTTTATATCTCTTGCCCTCTTGCATCTAAGACGAGGGTATTCTTTTGCAGCATAATTTCCTTAGTCTGGGAGGTGCAGTCCTTGCAACACATTCTAGAGGAACTAGTGCTGAGGTGAGAGGACACCTCACCTGTTGTCTCTGTTCACATACTGAGTGCTATATAACTGTGATGAATCCCTTTAATCATCTTATATTTAAATTTTCAATCATTGAAAGAAAAACAAAAATACTTTATATACACACTCTTAAATTAATTACTATATAAGACTTTAAAACAATTGACGATTTATCTGGAAATGTATTATACATACTGTAAATGTAATTTACTACATGATCATGAATATGAATCAATATCAAAATAAAATTATATAGATATATTTTCCCTCTAAATGTATTTTTCAAAGCAATGATATAGAATTCATTCATGGTATATCCATTTTGAATGAATAATCATTCTCTTCTTCTAATCTCTGTTTTACTCTTTTTCTTTGTTAGAGCTAAAGTTTGACATTGAGAAACCCACATGACAAAATGTATATAAATTTCCAACTTCTAGAAAACAAAATCATTTTACTAGGTTTGTCATATACTTAGTGTAAGAAGTATATGGTTAATATTCCTGACCTAAGGGCTCTCACAAATCATATCAATGCTATTTCTACCCTTCTGTAAGCCTCTATTTATACCCACCCTCTGTTGACATGTCAACTAAGAAATTACAAGTATTAATCGATGCTTTAAAAATGGTCTTAAAATCTTGGTTTAAGTTGTTTTCTAAAGCATGGTGCCCTCAAGCCCCTACAAAATGATTGATGGTGGAATTTAAGAGTCCCAGGCTCCTTGGGCTCTGGGGCTCAGAAATCACCTGAGACTAGTTTAGATTTTGAAGGAAGCTACCGGGAGGAAGTTCACAGTTACCCTCAAATTGACTCATACACAGACCTAATGAAGCGTGATAGTGGCTGACTTAGCAAGAAAGGACTGACAATTCCCCTCAGGAACTTCATGCATGAGAGTTAATTGCTGTCTCCAGATTCTCAAGGGCAAGGTCTCCATGCCTTCCTTTTTCTCCCCGTGGAAAACTGTAGTCCTCACTTCATCTCCCCACTAATACTTTGCTGAAATCTTAGGTCATTCTAAAAGGTCAAAAAAAAAAGCCAGTTTTCTGAGGTTTTAGGATGTTGTCTGATAGCCCAAACCTTAACTTTTATCCTTCAATGCCCCATTCTATTGTAGTTTACAATGAATAGCCCTGCATCCAAATCTGGTAAACTAAGCCATTTTGCAATTTGAGTTCTAGATTGTTCTCACCACTCCTTCCATATGTAAGAAAGCTGTACTTTAAAGAGTGAAGTTATGTGCAAAAATATATCTGAACATTGCAAGCAATGATGAATGCTTGGTATATTTTCATGGTGCTATTGAGTTCTAAAATTAATAGCATCACATTACTTTAATATTTTATTAAGATTTAAAGTCCCAGATGACATCTACATAGAGTCATGATCCATAGGGGGAAGAAAGGAAAGGAAAAAGTTCATCCAAAATCCTTGACACAAAAGATTAAACTTGCTTTATCTCTTTAAGTCTGTAATATGTAAGAAGGTTCAGTGTAATTTTGAAAGAGTCAATTTATCATTATCTGATGTATTCCTTATGTCTCTGGCTCTATTTAAGTAAACCATATATCCATTATTTATCCATATACCAAGTAAAATGCCCAATAATTCTTCAACACCACCATCTACAATTGTCCGTCACTATTGCAATACTCATCCATTTCCTCTTCTGGTCACTTACTCACTGATGCGTTCTGTCATGCATGAGTCAGCTCATCTGGTTCCCTAATATTCATTAATAGGCTATGAAATCTTCTGGACTAACCCAATGTATTATCTATCACTTGTCTACTAATTCATTCAGTCATATTACCATGGCTTCTGATATCATAATGCCCAGTGTCTTTGATAAAGTTTCTGTGATATACCAGAAAATTAAAAGGGAAAGTGGGTTTTTTTTCCATTCTTTACCCTAATTTCTAAGCTTGCATGGAGTTAAAAAAATTAAATATTTTCACTGAGGCACATTGGAAAATATTTTATAGTTCTGAGGGTTTACATATGTATCCAGAAGTTCACATGACTATTGTTTTTCTCTGCTCATCTGTAGACAACAGATAAACTCCAAAATATCCAAAATTTCAATTTGAAACAGTTACAGTTATGTACATGGAGCATAGGATGGTGGTTATTAGAGGATGAGGAGTGAGGGAAAGGGGAAAAGAGAGATTTTGGTCAGATGGTACAAAGTTTGTTAGGAAGAGTAAGTTCTGGTAATGACATGACATCATGATCATAGTAAATAATAATGTATTATATATATCAACATTTCTAAAGGCATAGATTTTAAAGATGCTCACCAAAGAAAAAGTAAATAGGCTATTTGTTAAGTATATTAATTAGTTTGACTTAAAGTTCCTACAATGCATACAGATATCAAAACATTGAATTGCACTGCATAAATATATCCAATTACTATTGGTCAATTATTATTCTTTTTCTTTTTTATTGTGATTTGTAGTTTACATATAATCATTGTACATCTTCACAGAGTACAGTATGGTTTTTCAAAGTATGTATGCAGTGTATAATAATCAAATCAAGGACATAAATATATTCATCTTTTAACATTGACCATTACATTACATTTACACATTTAATACTAGTTCTATTAGCTTATTATTAGGGGATTTTCTAGAAGTGGATATTGGATTGTCATTTTTTTAAGTATTTTTAAGGACTAGTAAATGGTGTAACGGTTATATTGCTGGACTCCCACATAAACTCAACCGTGGTTTGAATTCTGGACCCAATAGCTTAAAACTTATGCCAGGTGTGTGTCCACGCATGCCCAAAAATCCCAAAAGGGGAATGGAGGAGAAAGGATTGCGGCATAACCACTCCTCCTCTGGGGGTATGATTTCTCACTTTCTGTCTCTGTGTCTCTCTCTCTGGCAACCACGCACACCCCTATAATTAAAAAAAAAAAAAATCTCTCTAAATAAATAAATAAATAAATAAATAGATTTTGAGTGTGCATGCCCTTACCAAAAAGAGACGGAAATATTAAGAGAAGAAATTGAAAGAAAGACTCTAGTGAAGTATGATCACACAATGCCTTCTCTTCCAGTTTTACATCCTGTTGGGAATTTGGGTATGCATGTACACGTGCTCATGATATTTTTCAAGTCTTCAGAGTTGGGATTCTAACCACAAACAACCAAGTGCAATCTGGCTTCCTCAAGTACTAGGCCTCATGGCTAACCCAATAAAATATTTTACTCTACTGAGACACACCATCCCATCTACTTTTTTATTTGTGTTCTTGTGTATGTTCATCATTTTCTCCCAAACTCCACCCTTTGCCCCTACAGACAGCTTTTGGTTTCTACTTGCACTCTCTCTACTTTTTTTTTTTTTGGAGGGGGGATTTAATAATGGTTGGTTTTACTTTTTTTTTTTTTACATTTTTCCGACATTTTATTGATTCACAAAATATCTTAAACTATAGACAAAGCTAGAATCTAGTTACAAGTGCACTGTAATTTTCTTCTGAAACATTTTAAATTAATTAATTAATTTACATTCTTTCCCTGAGCATTGTCACAGCATACAAAATATACTGCAGGGGACCAGCAGGTGGCATGGTGGTTAAGGCACTGGACACTCCCACATGGCTGACCAGGGTTCAAGTCCTGAATCTGGTGACTTGCTTTCTCAATTGGTCTCTCTCTCACTCTCACCCTCTGTCTCTCTCTGGTCAAATTTTAAAAAATAAAAAAATTAGCTTCAAGAGACAGACAGCTCCATGGCTCCTGTGATCTAGCCATTTGGGGAGAAAGGAAGATGTCCCACTGATAACTGGGCCTCCAGCATCCAAAACTCGCGTGTTTGGGAAGAAACCGACCATCCACCAGATGACTAGAAATCGCTGCAGGACCACAAGAAATATGGGGAAGCAGGAAAATACCTCTCCCACAAGGGAAAAGGATAGCTCCTCTTTATCCACACACAGTTCAATGGAAATCATGGAAAT
Source organism: Tupaia belangeri chinensis (assembly GCF_000334495.1). NCBI lineage: Eukaryota > Metazoa > Chordata > Mammalia > Scandentia > Tupaiidae > Tupaia > Tupaia belangeri. Next base: position 362,278 of record NW_006160158.1, read on the forward strand.
GTCTGATAAAGAATTCAGAACATTCATAATGGCAAAGCTAACAGAGATGGAAGAGAAGAGAGACAAGGAACTGCTGAAGAGGAAGGAGAAAGGAGTTGAAGAGTTCCAGGAGGTGAGGAAATTCATGCTAGATCTAAAAGAGGAATTTCACACTTTACAAAAGAATCAGATGGAACTGTTAGAGATGAAGGCTATAATACAAGAAGTCAAAATCTCCCTTGAAAGTATTAAAAGCAGACTAGATCATACAGAAAATAGAATCTCTAATGTAGAAGAGAAAATGGTTGGCCTAGAAAAATCCACCGCGAAGACTGAGAAAATGGCCCAAAAATTTGAGAATAATATGCGAGAAGTACTAGATACCATCAAACGTCCAAACATCCGGATAATAGGCATCCCAGAAGGTGAAGAGACTCATAAGGGCATTGATAATCTATTCCATGAAATCTTACAAGAAAATTTTCCAAACCTGGAGAGGCACTCAAAGATTCAGACCCAAGAAATACAGAGGACCCCAAATAGAATCAACCCAAGAAGATCTTCTCCAAGACACGTTATAGCCAGATTGACCAAAACCACAGACAAAGACAAGATACTAAGACTGGCAAGAGAAAAAAGGCAAGTTACCTACAAAGGGTATCCCATCAGACTAACGGCAGACCTCTCATCGGAAACAATGAGAGCGAGGAGAGAATGGGAAAATGTATTCAAAGTATTAAGGGAAAAGCAATTTCAACCGAGAATTCTGTACCCAGCAAGGTTATCGTTCATTTGGGAAGAAAAGACACGAACTTTCCCAGATAAACAAAACCTGAAAGAATTTACCAGCACCAGACCGGATCTCCAAGAAGTTCTTAAGGGAGTGCTATGTCAGTAAAATTAAATGCAGACACACAGAAATAAGAGTTCAGAAACTAAGAAAATGGGCAACTTAATTGTAGGGCCAAAAGCTGGAGTTGAGTATTACATCCCAGATTTCAATCTGGAACATCGAACCTCAACAGATACAGAAGAAAGATTAAGTACATGAGACTGAACTGATGAAACAGTATTCTACGACTTGACTAAAATATTGCTGCTTTTCTTCTAAGCTTTGTTGTCCGGTTTTAAGGATTTTTGTCCTGTCTTCAGCTATCAATAGATTCATGTTCCGACTATTTGAACAGAATACTAACCTGTTTCTAGGCTTTAAGTTTCAAAGAAATATCCTTACCAGTTCAAAACTGCTTTTCTTGAAACCATCGGCTGATCTTGCTATTGAAAGTAGTTAGATTACTTATGATATTGTGTGATCAACGAAATGTTGGGGGAAAAGGAATTGAAGACAACTGTAGACAGCAGAGATAGTGTAATAAGAGAGTGGAATAGGGCAGAGGGCTAGACATGGGGTAAAAAACATATATATGAAAGTAGAAATGGAATATTATGGATGATAACATGCATTATTAAGCCACTATATAGTATATTCTAGATGGGAAACCACATTTAGAATGTTGTGATGATGCTCAGGGAATGAATGTAAATTAATAAAAAAAAAATTTTCAGAAGAAAAAAAAAAAGGCATTAGAAATACCTATTTGATGACTGCAGTTAAGCTATATAGCCCTAGTTAGGTGCTACTTTACAGTATGTTCATTCTATTCACTGAGGTTTATGCCTAAAGTCAGTCTTGTGTTCATGGATATGTACATATCAGCTGTGCTTGCTATTGAAAATATTTAGATTTATTAAGATATTTAGTGAAACAATAAAATGGGGGAGGCATAGAAAGCAACAATAGATACCAGACACAGTGTGGGAGGAGGGTGGGAGATGGCAGAGGGTGAGATAGGGAATCAAAGACGGGAAAAAAGGCAAAATATACAGAAAACAATAAATGGAAAATGATTTGTTGACAATAACACATACGTTGATGTGCTTGATTGAGCCAATATACAGTGTATTCTGAATGGAAAAATCTCATTTTGTATGCTATAATGATGTACAGTGAATGAATGTAAATAAAGAAAGAAAAAAATTATAAAAAAAGAAGTATTAAAAAAATAAAATAAAAATAAAAATTAAAAAATTAAAAAATAAATAAATAAATGAATAAATAAAATGAGAAATAATTTTAAAAATATATACTGCAAAGTGGCTTAATCATACATGTTATCGTCATTAATTTTCCATTTTTAGTTTCATATATATACATGTATATATATTTTTTAACCCCTATTTCTCACCCTCTGCATTTCTTACCCTCCTCCCACACTATCTTAGGTGTCTAAGTTGTTTTCCATTCCTTTTTCCCCCCCACATTTTACTGATTCACAAAATTTCTTAACTAATCTAACTACTTTCAATAGCAAGTTTAGTTGGTATGTACATATCAATGAATATATATCTGACTTTAGGTGTGAAACTCTGAGTAGAATGAATATACTATAAGATAGCACCTAGCTGATGCTATATAGCTTGCTATAGTCATTAAATAGGTATTTTATAATATATTTTTTAATTTCAAGAAAAGCAGTTTTAGCTTTAATAAATCAAAGAAATGCTAAGGAAATTTACTTAAAACTTAAAGCCAGGAAACATATTGAATTTCAAGAATTAGGAATAAACACACCATCCATCAGATGACTAGAAATCACTGCAGTATCACAAGAAATATGGGAAGGCAAGAAAATACCTCTTCTCCAAAGGAAAAGAATAGCACCTCTTCATCCTCAGACAGTACAATGAAACTCATGGAAATGTCTGATAAGCATTTTAGAATATTCATAATGACAAAGCTAACAGAGATGGAAGAGAAGAGAGACAATGAACAGAAGAGGCAGGAGAAAAGACCTGACGAGTTATAGAAGGTGAGGAAATTCTTGCAAGATCTAAAAGAGGAAATGCACACTATAAAAAAAAAAAACAAATGGACCTGTTAGAGATGAAGGCTATAATACAGGAAATCAATATCTCCCTTGAAAGTATTAAAAGCAGACTAGATCATACAGAAAATCAAATATCAGATGTAGAAGATAGAATCACATTTGGCATGGACCAGATTAGGTCACATTAAAGGCATGTGATTATTTCAGACCTCTAATTTAAGAGCCAAGTTTAAAAAATTAGCCCCACAGAAGAGAGTTCTGATGAATAAGAAGTTCAGAGATCAGGCTAGTGAGTAAACCTTTAGGACCTCTTAGCCCAATCATTTATGGCTCCGCATAGACTTGGTTATGGCGAAGTGATACCCTTACACAGATCCACAATTTCTCACCATCAAGCTTTAGCTGATACTAACTTTGCCACCTACAAAATATTTAACTCCTACTTGCCCTTATGTTAAATAACTCATCCCATCTTTCTTGACACACCCATGTATCTTCAATCACAGAGTAGAAGTAAATCATGGAAGTTTTGCACTTTATCTTTACTTACATTATGAATCCTTAGACAAGAACCCACAAGTAGACACAATCTCTGTTCACCAGACTGCTGGTCCCCCTCCTGCAGGTTCCAGCTCAGCTCATCTCTCAGGAAGGTCTATTGTATCCAACCTACTCCTTTTCACAAGCAGGAGCTGAGTCCTGGACCTGGGGAGTGTCTGCCTCATTTCAATTCCACAAAAT
>NW_006160158.1:365916-423893 GCF_000334495.1 Tupaia belangeri chinensis
AACCTTGCTTCAGACTGCTTGCCCATAGGAGCCCATCCAGCATCATCTCATGAGAAGGACAAGGACCAACACGTGGTCTTCAGCTTCAACAGTCCAGCACACAGAATCCGATTCAGATGGGGGATCCAGTTTCCCTCTAATTTGATTTAATCTTGATCTGAAATAAGTAGAACAAAAAATAATTTGCAAGGCAAGTGGGGAAATGGTTGTACCTCATAAAAACTCATTGTAACACAGTGATCCTGGCAGCCCATGCAAAATAAAAGGTTCATGTCAATATCCTCACCAGTATACCATATAAACAGCAAATGTTCTTGCCAGTGAACATGGACTAATACCTGGGTACTCAGTCTTAAAAGTTTTATTTTGATGAGGGCCAGCTTATGGCAAGGTGAGGAACTGGGCTCCCATGGTCCAAGTCTTGGACCTGGTAACTTCAAATTCACATTTACTTGCACTCTCTCTACGTGTGTGTGTCTGTGTGTGTGTGTGTGTGTGTGTGTGCCCTAAATCCCAGGAGGAGAATGAAGAAAAGATTGTGGCACGGTCATACCCCAAGGGGTGATTTCTCACTTTCCCTCTCACTGTCTCTCTCCAGAGAGCACACTTCCTACGTTCCAACGCAAAAAAAAAAAAAAAAAAAAAAAAGAATCTATTTCTGATATTTATGAAATCTCCCCTTTTACATAAAACCGTGTTCAAGATTAAGTGTTTTCCATATTTGTTTGTGGTTTACCATGAGCAGATCTATCATATCATGATGCTATGGGTGACAGGTTCCCTTCCACAGGAGCTCAAAGCAAGAGATTGGTCTTCATATGTTTCATCTGCAATACAAACAGTTCAGCTGCTTGACCCTCGTGATCCCACATTTTCACTGGTACTTGAAATTTCTACGGCAGATTGAAATACTGAGTAGACTCTATGGGAAGCCTTTACTAGAAAACTAAAATGCTGTTCTGTAGGGTATTAGAGAAAACCATGGCTTTTTGGAGAGCTAGTTATGCTTTTCAGAAATAGCTGTAGATTTGCTATTGGGTTCCAGCAGTAACTGAACATGCCACAATGGAAAACCAGGTCACCATGTACTTGGAACTATCCACAGAAAAAACTGTTTTGAAGAATCAAAATATATAGTAATATGGCACTAGGCCTGAGCAGATCTAAAGCCTCAAGCAAACTTGAATAGGTGGTTCATATGCAAATTCTATTTGTTCTTTTCACCTGGCCTCTGTGCCTACAACCACAAGTATGGGCTTCTGTGGAATCCCTGTGTTTACAGGACTGGGGTGTGTGCCTGAAAGACACTGAAAATGCAATTCTTTTTTTTTTTTTTTTTTTGGAGAGATTTTTGCTATAGGGCATGTGCGCTCGCCAGACAGACAGAGAGAGACAGAGAGACAGAAAGCGAGAAATCACCCCCCAGGGGGAATGGCCACACTGCAATCCCTTCTCCTCCATTCTCTTCTCAGGATTTTGGGCACGCACGCACACGCGCCCGGCGTGAGTTTAAGCCACCGGGTCCAGGACGCAAACCGCGGTTGACTACGTCGGAGTCCAGCAACATAGCCATTACGCTAACTGCTGGTCCGGAAAATGCAATTCTTAAGGAAAGAATCTTGAGCAGTTCATATCACCATTACCTTTCTTGGACAGAAGAAAGTATGAAGCCGAGATGTACACTATTTTAAGGCCTTGTCTAAACCTTTGACTGGCTATAAAAGGATAATGTTTACGTGATTGATAAAATCAACATTTAGAGAAAAAAAATAGTAATAAATGTATGTTTATTCCTACATGTTTGCTCAAGACAAAGCCTCTGTTGCCAAGATTCTTGATTTTTTATGTAGACAAAAATGCAGAGTCAAAAAAATATATTAAACTTACACTCCAGAGATGCTATCAGGAAAAAAAAAAAAATCTAAATCACAGGAAACTCAACTAGGACAAACAACTCAGTTTCTTTAAAAAAAAAGGGGGGGAGGGGGGAGCAGTAGATGGTGTAATGGTTCTGTCGCTGGACTCCCACATAGTCGATGACCACGGTTCAAGTTCTAAACCTGGCAGCTTAAAACACACTGGGCACCCATGTGTACATGCCCAAAATCACAAGAGGAGAATGGAGGAGAAGAGATGGTGTGACCATCCTCCCTGGGGTGGTGATTTCTAGATTTCTGTCTCTCTTTCTCTCCAGTATGCATACACACCCTGCAGCAAAAATTTATCTTAAAAAAAAGAAAAAACAAAAGAAATTCCAAGGGAAAAAAGGAGATTTATTGAGAGTGAGCTTATAGATCAAAAAGATCTTGGGACCAGCAGTTAGCGTAATGGCTATGTCGCTGGACTCCCATGCAGGCGCAGGTGCATGCGTGCCCAAGATCTCAAGAGGAGACTGGAGGAGAAGGGATTGCAGCGTGGCCATCCCCCTGGGGGGTGATTTCTCACTTTCTATCTCTCTGTCTCTCTCTGTCTGGTGAGTGCATGCGCCCTATAGCAAAAAATCCTCTCCAAAAAAAAAAAAAATCTTCAGAATATAGATACTAACAGTGTATGGATATATGGCAACTTATCTAAAAAAATATTAAATTTTATATTAGGATCTTTTTCCTTTTAGTGATTTCTCTATAGTTGTTAAGTACTTATTCTCAAACTTTTTTAATAACTTTTTATTTTATCTTTTATATATTCAATCACATTATTTAACTTACAAAGTGAACATTTCAATATGAGACATTTCTTTCCAATGTAGTTGATCAAAATATCTTCAACTGATTACACCATTACCTCCCCATCCCGTCAATGCTCTGTCATGACATTGAGAGGAGAAATTGAGTCCATGTAGAAATCTATTCAGAGAGAAAGTAGTGTTCTTCTAAAATTGGGGTTAGATGGGGGCACAGTAGTAAAATACAATGGTCCCCAAGGCAATCCCACATGAGAAGGTTCCCAGTTCAAGTTTGGAGACTTCTCTGAGTGCACAAGACATGCCTGTGCTCATTATCCATAACCGGCTATAACTCTGGGTAGACTACAGTGTCAGAGCTCTGTTGTAATTACTGTCTCTCTCTGTCTCTATCACTTTTAAAAGAAATGAACTTAAAAACAAAAGCAAAAAACCAAAGAAACAAACAAACAAACGAAAACAAATAAAGGAGGGCCAACGGGTTGTGCACTGGTTAAGGAATTGGACTTCTACATGGCCCACCACAGTTCCTAAACCTAACGGCTTGAAAATCACTCCAGACGTGTGCATGAGTATCCAAAATCTCAGAAGGAGAAGAGATTGAAGCATGGCTATCACCTTCGGGGGATGATTTCTCACTTTTTCTCTTACTATACCTCTCTCTGACAAGTGCAAATGCCCAATGGAAAAATTTTAAAAAATAAAATAAAAAAGAAAGAAAGAAAGAAAGCAAATGTTTCTCTAAATCTCTTTTAAGTAATGAGATTTTACTGTCTTCCTATTGTTACCAGAATAGTTAAGAGATAATTTGGCATTTAGTGCCCTCCATGAATTGATACCACTTTACCTACCTGCTTCCCCACACTGCCCTTCTCTGACCTACAAGTGTGACTTATGACTTCAGATATTCTTTTCTCTTCTGTGCTTGAGAAAAGAGTTTTCCTTTGTTCTTGTTGCTTGTCATCTGGTTGACTTGTTCTCCTCTTTGAATCTCTAACTAGATCTTTTATGCTCCTTTCTAATAGGAAGACTTCTGCAATTACTCCCAATGGGCTTATTCTATCTGTAAAGCAATACTGCTCTATTGTCCATCATCTCTGCTATGTGACAAAATTCTGGGCTGTATCATATTTACTACTGTGTCTTCAGAACCAGTCATTGTTGCTGACATGTATTAAACCCATTGATGTTGCTCAAATCAACACCAACAAATATTCAATCCACTACTACTGACAACTTTTGGAATGCCTATATAGCTTATAAATTTTAAGATAAGATTACAATAAAATTAAATTTGAATGTCAAATGAGCATTGGATTATATGAGCCTTCAACTCTGATTCTAAAGTCTCTGTTACAACATATTTTCCAATGAAAAGACTGCAATGACTGAATTAGACAAAAGACAAGATTTAGAATCTTTCAAGTGCATGGAAACACCATATTCTTTCTCTTCTTGCCCCTTCATAATCTCTTGTTTAATTATATCTTCCCCTTCTGTTGCATTATTTAGGCTTCTCATGAAAGGTGAGGTCCACTGATAGGCCCACATCACTAAGTATAAAAAGGTTGATGAAGGCCCTAACTGGTGTGGTGAAGGAGGATAGGAAAGCCTTACTATGAAGACTTGGGAATTACATCTGCACAGAGGCCTGGCCTACCCTGCTTCCACAGACTTCATATTAAAATTCTCTGATCTTTCACTGACTGTAGCTAAGAAGTCTGTTCTTTCTTAGACTTTTTCTTTGCTAGTTTATGTATTATCTCATATTTTATGTGTTTATTTGCCCTTAAGTGTCAGAGGAAGAGTGTTTGATTTTTCTAACATTGAACAGTTTTAGCATTTTAAATGGAACCCACATATGTGAAGTAAAATTCCTCTCAAATTGTTCAATACTGTCAACTAGTGCCTAATTCTAGTTTTACATAGACCGATAATAGCCTTTGCACAAACAGCCTTTGTCTATAAACTATCAGAGTAAAACAAAATCTTAATTTGATCTTAATGCACCTACTATCCATAGACATTATATCTACTGTTAATAGGTCCTGCATGAAATATTTTAATGAGTCCTGATAACGCTTTTTTCAGAATAGTGACTCACACATTTACTGCATCATACAATATTTTAAGTCAGACTTTATACGTATAAATGCACACTGTTCCCAATGGAAACAAATAAACTTTTCAAAATGTAGAAAACAAAAATCAGTTTAAGGTAAAATCTATATATAGGTGCATTAATACAAACTATGTGATCTAGACAGTGAATAGTATATTTTTCAATTATTCTCAAGCCATAAAAATAGAGATTAAGTGTGCAAAGTTCTATTGCAGCAGTGCTTAACTCCACTGAATGAGCCATGATGACATACCAAAACCCCATGCTACCCAGCCTAGTCCAGCCGCTCAGCCTCCAAAAGAATATCACAGTATTCATTGCAATGTCTCCTTGCTGGTTTCCAGGACAATGCAGTTAGCTTGTCACACCTGAGTTCAGTGGAGAGCACGGAGACAAGGCTCTCTTCTCTCACAGATGATCATGAGTCATCCTGTTGTCAGTTTTGGTGTGAATCCAGAGAATTTCCCTAATAGTTTCTGCCAGGCTCCCTTTACCTCCTTATTCCTCAGGCTGTAAATCATGGGGTTCAGCATGGGCATCAGAATAGCATAGAAGAGAGAGATCAACTTCTCCTGAAGGACAGACGGACCAGAGTGGGGCTGGATGTATGTAAAAATGGTTGTGCCATAACACAGAGCAACCACTGTGAGGTGAGAGGCACAGGTGTGGAAGGCTTTCTTCCTGCCCTCTGTGGACTGGATCTTCAGAATGGTGGAGATGATCCGGATGTAGGACAAAAGAACCAGGCAAAAGGGTGTCATCAGAAGGATGATGCTAGACACCATGATGGCGACCTCATTGGAGGAGATGTCCACACAGGCAAGTCTGACCACAGCAAGGAGTTCACAAGATATATGGTCAATATACTTGTTGGTGCACATGGGCAGCTGAAAGGTGATGACTGTCTGCATGAGAGAGTTGGTGGAGCCACTGACCCAGGATATGATGGCCAACCTGGTACACAGCCCTCTATGCATGATAACTGAGTATCGCAGGGGATCACACACAGCCACATAGCGGTCATAGGCCATCACTGCCAGTAGGACAAACTCAATCCCACCCAAGCCCAGGGAGAAAAATAACTGTGCCGCACAGCTCACATATGAGATTATTTTATGTTGTGCAAGAAAATGCACCAGCATCTGAGGGACTATGCTTGTGGCATAAGAGACATCAACAAGGGAGAGGTTGGTGAGAAAGAAATACATGGGGGTGTGGAGTCGGCTGTCCAGTCTGATCAGAAGAACAATGAGAACATTCCCAAACACTGTCAAGAGGTATGTGACCAAGAATAAGGCAAAGAGGGAGACTTGAGTGTTCCAGTCACTGGAGAGGCCAAGGAGAATAAATTCTTTTACCCATGTCTTATTTGTTCCCATTTAAAAAGGTGAAGATTCCTAACCTACAGAAAAAGTCAGGAAAAACAAAAGCTATTGAAATAACTGTAAGTCTAATGTCTTCAGAATACATACTGCTAGCCTTAAACAAATGTTTCAGATGATCCATGAGGCTCAGACGACTGTTGCTGTCTTTATGTCACATATCCCCTCCGCATCAGGAAGACAGTGGTGTATTCATTAGAACATAATCTGATCTTGGGGAGGTTCATAAAGCCTATAGACTATGCCATCTGATTTTCTGAAACTCTTTGTCATTACTAATTTACTTCAGTACCTAGGGCAAGGAAGTTTTCACTAGTGATATCAATAAAATGGCAGAATAGGAAGTCTCAGCCTCTACTCTGGCCTACTAATAGGGTTCTTGGTGTATAAATGCACAAACAATCCAAAGTCCCTATTCCACTGACTAAATAAATGTAGATGCAACATTTACTGGTGATAATTGGTTGACCTTCTATTGCATGCTCTTGATCACTGCCAGAATAGTATTCCTTCATTTATTTCACTTATCAATCATCTTCTGGTTCCCCTTTTCCTGACTGATTCTTGTTCCCTCCTTATATAAACTACCCAGCTCAATTTAGGAAAAGGAACCTTGGCTATATAATCACCATACTAAATTTTTCTTTCATCTTCAGAGTTCTCAAATGTGGAGTATTCCTCCCACTGAGTGTATTTCCTCATAACATTTATCCTTTGAGTCATGAAAATATGATTTCACCCTCACTAATTTCTAGAAATTCCACTATTTTATTTTGTTTTTAGATTTTTTACCATAGTGCATGTGTGCTAATCAAAGAGAGAGAGAGAAATCACACCCCCTCACACACACCCAGGGGATGGCCCCAGAACAATCTCTTCCCTTCCAATCTCCACTTGGGATTTTGGATATGCACACACACATGCCTAGCATTTTTTCAAGTCAACAGATCTGGGACTCAAACCATTTTATTAGTATGTGGAATCCAGCCACATTAACCACCAGGACCCCTGCTTGTCCCAAAATTACATTCTTAATAATCATTTATGGTTTTCTAAAAAATCACACCCAGAGACTTTTATTATATTTCATTTGCCCTTTAACCAATCTGGCTATTTGACTCTCCAAGCTTAATTCTATGAAACTCTTCTGATTTGATTTTCTTTCAACTAATTATCTTTCTCTATGTTCTTGGATAATTCTTTTCAATTCTCCTGCCTCATTATTGTGAGCATTTTCTAAAGCTCCGTACTCAAAATCTGTACTCTTCTTTCTACAGGTTTTCCTTGAAGGATGTATCTATAACAATTACTATCAGCCATGGTTCACTCTCAATTCTACATTTATCACTTAGACTTCCCTACAAAAGTCCAGATGCTTTTTACAACAATTTACTGAACATTTTTCTAAATAGTTCACCATTGATTCAACTCCTCTCTGCATAATCCAATTCCCTCCTGATTCCTTTATTTCCGTCAGTGAAACTAAAATTCTCCTACTGTCCCAAGGCAACAAATTCAATATTTTCCCCTTTCTCACACCTCCAAAGAAAAATTATCTTCTTCCTTTTTTGTACTACATATTCTCACATCACCTTTAGTCCTTATTCATACTTGTTAGTATCCCAATGCATGCCTCAGCACAGCCCATCCAATGAGGTCTAATAACTTCTTTATAAGTCTCACTGATTTGACCTGTTCTTATTTCAAACCACACTATACTCTCTACTAACAGAATGGTTCTCCTAAAATATAATCATACAATCAAATCTTGTAAGTTCTAACTGCTTACAGAGTTCTGTACATCCTGGTTAGGAAAGTGTCCAATTTTTTGTTAAGTTGCCCTACCCTATAAATCTCTTATTTTATTACTTATGGCATTTATTATCATGTGTGTATTTTCTAGCAAAGTATTTTACTGTAATAACCTGTCCATTAAGTGCATTTGATGTATTTGTTAGCTAGTTATTTTTAACTCATCAAAGATTATATTTGTCATTTTCTTGATTTAATAATTTAAATTTTAAATAATTACATCAAATGTTCTTTTTTATTATTCTTTATTTTTAAGAGAGAGTTTGGCTTTAGGATGTGTGCACTCACTAGAGAGACAGAAAGATGAAGCAAGAAATCACACACACACACACACACACACCCAAAGGGGATGGCCATGCCACAATCCCTTCTCTTTAATACTCCTCTCAGGATCTTGCATACTCATGCATACATCCTCAGTGTAAATTTTAAGTTGCCAGATCTGGAACTTGAACTGTAGTCAACTATGTGAGAGTCAAGCAATGTAACCATTATGCCATCTGCTGGTCCTGACATCTAAATATTCTTATTACTTATACTCATAGAGTCCATTTTTGGACTCATGGTAGATAAAGAGAATAGACATAATCCTTGCGTTTCAAAAGTTAAATGAAGGGAAAAAAACATCTGTTGGTCAAATGATTTTACACCTGCAATACCATCTCCGCGTTATCATGGACTCAGTTTTCAGCTAAATAGACATGGATTCTTAGTCTGTTTTCAGAATCCAGAGGGAAATAAATGTTAGACAGTGCATTATGTATTCAAACACATGATGTCAGAAAGCTAAAGCTGGTCTTGGCTCTTCAGGTGAGCTGAAACTACCCCTAAAACTATGTTTTATATTGACATAAACATTGATGAAAGACAACATCAAAGACAGACTTTTGAAGATACTTGTTCCATTTTCTCTGTACAAACATATCAAACCCTCTTAATATAGAGCTAGGAACATAGCTCTGTTCAAGTCAGTTTTGACAGTGAACACAGGTAGGAGTCAGTCCTGTTTAGATCTTCCTCCTGCGCCAGTCTATTTTGCTTTTCTTTTCTCAGTATTCATTTCCGACTCCAGCTGTTTTATCTTTTAGTGGGTACCTAATTTCCTTTAAGCAACAAAATCTTACTTTACATTGGGTCATATCATCCTCATACTGAGCAAACCTCAAACCACACTTCTTTATATATGTTTTGAGCTTTCTTTGTCTATTCAAAAATAAGCAATTCAAGCAATCTGTTCAGAACTTATTACTGAGAAATGACATGACTCTATGGTTTATCTCCTTAGACACCCATACCAAGAAGGAAAGTATTCACCGTGGCTGTGCTTATGAGTTGTGGTAAAAGTAGGATAATTACTACAAACATAATAAATAGAACACAGAAAGTATTATAACAAAAACAATGTCATTAAAATAGTCCACTACAAATTATCTCTATTTTGTCCTTTACCAAGGCTTGAAATTTCAATATAAATAATTTATTAATGCTGTGTTGAGGTTGTCTTTCTTATGAATTTTTTAGCTATATTCTATTGGTTTGTCTGGAAAGTCCTGACTCATTTTTGCATACAAAAACATATCATAATTTTCATGACAACCTAATAAATGAGATTTTTTAAAAATATGAATTATAGACTTTCTTGTGACCCTTTAAAATAGGTTATACAAGAGTAGAAAAACTGGGACCTTGACAAATGGAAAACTGATGACAAAGGACACTGAAATTATAAGAATAATTAGACATGATGTGAGAAGAAAGACCAACATCTCCTTGTTAAAATGTATTTTCTGTTGGCCCTGTTTAAGAGTACATCGATGTGCCTTTTCCCATGATCGGGTTACTGAAAATTATAGCAAATAGAACCACCACACCTTTGTTCTATCACAGTACATTAAAAACAAAAATAAAGCTTCAAATTTTTTATACAATCCTTTTTGTATAGCTTAATACAAGAACTTAGCTAAAATGTTTGGTCTGAAAAAAATCTATTTAGCTGTAATTCACTCTGACCTCCTATTAAGTTTTAAATAATCTTGGTTGGGAGAAATGAGTCAATTAGAGAAGTAAGGGACATGGAGACAGATGTTTCTTTCATGTTAATCAAAACAACTCGGAGCCATACCTTTATACCGTTGAGATGTCAATAGAAATGACATTTCCATTAAGAGAAAGATTTCTCTAACTGATGACTGCAGACTTGGTTGAGGCAGACACTGAGTGCATCCATCATGAGTAGGAATGTTCGTACTATCATCATTTGGAGAAAAACAGTGCCAGGGCACTGTGGGAGGCAGGTCTCTCAAAGATGGGTTTACTTCCTAATTCTAAAAGAACAGTTTACTTTGTTCTCTTAAAAGTAGTGCTATCTTCTTCCACTCTGATTTGGTTACCTGACTTTTCACATATCTCAGGCCAGGTACACAGATCCTGCTTCTCAAACATGTGCAACCCTAATATTCACCTCTCGTGATCTATTTTATTGTGCTCTCTTTGTGTAAATTCTCACCTTCTTTATATCTCTTCTTCTAGAGCTAAGACTAGAGTATTCTACTGCAGTATAATTCTCCCATTCTGGCATGCTTCTCAGTGGCATCTCTACAGTCAATGCTAGATGAATCAATCATTGAATGAGAAGAGTAAGAGATCTAAATTCTAGTTCCAGTTTACTGTCTCAAGGCTGAAGGTCTTTGAAGAAGTCATTAGTCAACTTACATGTTTATTTGTTGCTAAAAGGAAAATCATCATATTGTGTGTACCAAATCTGTAGTGCATTAATGGGGATTAGAAGCTTCAAAGCAATTGACAAATTATCTTTTCTGGAAATGTAATACAGTAATATTTCCACCACCTGCTTTTACTATCAATACCTAACTGAAGATTTTGTCATTATGGGTTTCTCCCCTAATTGTCATTTTCTCTTTGTGTTAGTATCAAACCTTGGAATTGACAAGCTCATTCAGAAAAAAATTGTACTCAAGTCTAAAGCCTCTGCAAAGCAGTTATTTTTCTTTGCAATGACATCAGGATGAAAAGATCTCACTAGGCATGTTTCATATTCTTAATCTGGAAGACCATAACAAGCTAAATCATTTCTATCTCTGTCCTATCTAAACCCACACTTCCATATTTTCTTCATATCTTTAGAGTATTAACTGGTGCCTGACAAAATAAATATATCTACTCCACTCTAGGTTTAAGTTAGTTTTAAATACTGCTTCCCTCCAACACAATGAAAGACCATAGAGATTAGAAATCCCAAATTTTGGGGGCTTCTGGACTCATAACTCACTGGAGGCTAATTGTGATTATAAGAGACACTGGGAGGGAGGTGACAATGGCTCTGAAAGAGCTAAGACACAGACCTAATGAAGTTGGCAGCAGCTCCATTGGCAATGTAGGGCTGACAGATGCCCCTTAGGAGCTCCACACATTAGTGTTAATTTTGTCACCACTCCCAATTCTCCAGGGGAGGGCCTGGGTGCTGCCCTCTTCTCCTTGTGGAAGATTACTTTCCTCTATCCCTCTGCCATCTAACATCTTCATTGAAGATGTATGTCATTACAGAAAAGCCAGGGAAGTCCGTTTACTAGAATTTTAAGATGCTCTCTTATATTCCAACTCGACATTTAGCTCTCAATGCACTGATTCTAGTGAACACCTGAATCCAAGCCTAAACTCCAATTCTCCCCCATTGGCTGCAAATGGCCTTACCTACTTTTTTAGAGATAGTAAAGATGGCTTTCACTCCCTTGGCATAATACGCAAAGGGTCTAGTGAGTTTCCATGAGTGATACAAGTATGATGAACATTCTAGTAGATTTGTCATGGTACTATTTCTTTCTTTTATTTCAAGTTCTTTTATATATTCTATGATGTTATTTAGCTTGCAAAGTGAATATTCCAACATGTGTACATTTCTCCCTAGTCCAGTTGATAATACTATAAAGTTATATCCAACAAATAATACCCCATTTCTTTATCCCATTAATGCTTTGCCTCTCTATTTTTCTTCTAAATGTCCTTCCTCAGACTCTACTCTTCACACACACTATATCTGGTATTCACAACCATTTACTGTGTCTCTTTATCCTTTAGTCAATCAGTTTCAGTCATAGAGTTTGGACACTCAGTATTATTGAATGAGGACATACAATATCTCTCTTTCATAGCCTGGTTTGCTTCACTCAGCAGTAAATCTTCCATATTCACCCACTTTTTGTCAAAAGCCAGAGTCTTGTTGTTTATGGCTGAGTAGTATTCCATAGAGTATATGTGTCACAGTTTTTCAATCCATTCATTTGTTCATAGACATTTGGGTTGGTTCCATGTCTTAGAATTGTGAATAATGCTGCAATAAACATCAATGTGCAAGCACTTTTCCAATTAAGAATTTTTCTGTGCTTTGGGAAGATACCAAGGAATGGGATGGCTGGATCATATGGTAGTTCTATTTGTAGATTTTTAAAGAATCTACAAGTTGTTCTCCACAGTGACTGGACCAATTTATATTCCCACCAGCAGTGTAAGAGAGTTCCCCTTTCACCACACCACTGCCAGCACTTGTCATTTTTTGGTTTTTCAATCTTAGTCATTCTGACTGAAGTTAGGTGACATCTCATTGTTGTTTTGTTCTGCATTTCCCTTACAGTGAGGGATGTTGAGCATTTTTTCACATGCCTTTTGGCTATTCCTATGTCATTCTTAGAGAGAAGTTTTATCAACTCTTTCTCCCATCTTTTAATAGGGTTGATCATCTTTTTTCAGAACAGCTGCTTGAGTTCTTTATATATTCTGGTTATCAGTCCCACCAGCAATGTATTGGTAATCTACTTATTCTCACTCTCATTTTTGTGTTGTCATGATTTAAAAGAAAAAAAAAATGTTAGCCATTATGGTTGTTTTTACCTGCATTTTCCTAATGATTGATGATGTTGAAAATGTTTTCATGAGCTTATTATTTGTATATCTTCTTCAGTAAAATATCTCTTACTGTATTTTGTGAATGGCCTAATTAGATTGTGTTTTTTTTTATTTTTTTATAAATTTTTTTTTTTGCTATAGGGTGTATGTGCTAACTAGAGAGACAGAAAGTGACAGAGAGACAGAAAGCAAGAAATTACCTCACCACAATTCCTTCTCCTCCATTCTCTTCTCAGGATTTTGGGCACATACCCACGCATGCTTGAGGTGAGTTTCAAGTTGCCTGATCCAGGACTCAGACACAGTGGGCCATGTGGGAGTTCAGCGATGTAACCATTACATCATCTGCTGGTCCCAGATTATGTGTTTTTCTACAGTTGAACTTTAAGTATTCTTTATATACCCTAAATACTATTCTTTTGTCAGATATGTGGTTTACAAATATTTCATCTAGCCTTTAGTTTGACTTTTCATCTTTTTAATACAGTCTATTTCAGAGCAGAGTTTTTAGATCTTGGTGATGTCTAATTTTTCATTTCATGAATATCGCTTTTTATCTCAAGTTTAATAAGTTTTTGATTATTTTAGATCTGAAAGTCTTCATACATTTTTTTCTAAATTTTTGTAGCTTTATATTTTACACTTCAATATATGATTCAAATATAGTTAATATTTTAAATAAGCTATAAAGAACAGTGGAGTTTTATTATGTTTTTGTTTAGTTTTTCATTTCATTTTTGTGGAGGTTTTTTAGCCTATTGTGGCTAATTATTTCAGCATTATTTTTTAAAAAGGCTAACCTTTTGTTAGACTCCTTTTATAGCTTTGTCAAAAATCAGTAGGGTATGTCTGTGTGAGTTTATTTCTGGCTCTCTATTACATTCCATTGATCTATTTTTTATTTTTTTGCAATTACTACATAATCTTGATTACTGTACATATAAAATAGATATACAATTAACCAGATTTTTGATATAGGTATGCTCTCCAGAGAGACAGAGAGACAGAAAGTAAGAAATTACTCCCCAGGGAAGATGGCCATGCCACAATACCTTCTCCTCCATTCTCCTCTCAGGATTTTGGGTACACACACACATGCACCAATTGTGAATTTTAAGTTGCTAGGACCAGAACTCAAACCATAGTCGATTAAGTGAGAGTCCAGAGTCCAGTGATATAACCATTGGATCATCTGCTAGTCCTTTAATAATTATTTTTAATCCATCTCATTTGTTATTCCATATAAATTTCAAAAATAATCTTACTGATATCTACAAAAAACTCTGTTGGGAGAAATTGTGTTAAAACTCTATGTTTACTGGGAGAATTGAAATTTTTACTCTGTTGAGTATTCAATCTGCAAAAATGGTATACGTCTCCATTTTTCCAAAACCTTTTTTTTTTTCAGAACAACCTTTACACTATGTGAGATTAAGAGAAGACACATAAATGTGAACTTTTCAGGGTATCAACCAAGGGAAAACAAATGGGAAGCCTTATACACTGAGCCTACTTTTTAGGATTAAGAGTAGGAATAAAGTCAAGAGAGTTTCACTCCTAGAAGAAATAAAAGGTATGAAGAATGCATATTCAGAGAAAAGTTTGATATTATATATTAATTTTATGGTTGTTCTTTTAATTATTCTTCAGCTAGTCATCCAATCTCCTACCACAGGACAAAGTCTTCAAAGAATACTTGAAATTTAAAGACATCAACCCTCCTTCAATGCTAGTCCCCTAAACCAAGCTCTCAATTTGCATGGAGCATAGTAAATCAAACAGCTAATTAGGAAAGCTGTTCTAGGATTCTCCAGTACTAACAATTTTTCTAAGAAAGTCTTTCTAATAATCTTGCCTTCCTTCTGCCACTATGACAATCTTGCTTGACATTTGAAGCTTATTGAATGAACAGATTTGGTTTGTGTTTTTAGCTATTGTGCCTAAAAGAAATATTTTCTCCTTACCCCACCCACCTGAAACAAAAATAGATGCTAAAATAAACAGCAGGTGCATGCATACATAACTGGGACCTGATAGGTAGGGAATTGGAGGAGAAAGGACTGCAGCAGGACCAGGACTCTTGGGGGTGCTTTGTCTTTCCCTCATGAATACTTACATGCCCTCTGGCAAAAATCATAATAATGATAAAACCAAAAACCTCTATATCATGGTTTTACTGCTGAATACCATCTCAACTACATCCATAGTGCTTTCTTCTCTTCTATTGGGAATGCTTTTATAAGCAGCTATGAATAAGGAATGCCTGTCATTTTGAGGTGGTCTACATAATTTAATTTTTGAAGAATTTAATTTACAGATAATTTATAAAGAAAATGAAGCCCTGATAAAGGCCTATAAAGTGAAAAAAATAAGAACAGATATTTAACAGTTGGAATATACCATTGTGATAGTCTTCTTTCTGGCATTGATTGCTCACTTCAGAATTTCTACTTCCTGAAATGAGAAGATTTGGATAATCATTCATGTAAGGATCACAAATAAGCTGAGTAACTGTTTGAGGAAAAAGGGGAACAAGAGGCACAGATGGAGAAAGCCACAAACACTGGGACCACATGCCCAGCCACAGAATGAGGCTATAGCATCTTCCTTTCCTCAATGTACCTCGTGTTAGAGTTGGACTGACCTTCTTTCATCTCTTTCACCAACCATTCTACATAGGGTATGTGTGTGATGGTAAATATCCCTGTTTGCCCAGAATTTAGAGAAGATTCACACAGTATCATGATGTAGAGGAGGAATTGAGTCCATATGGGAATCTATTCAGAGAGAAGACAGTGTTTCTCTAAAAATGGGTTTAGATGGGAGTACAGTAGTAAAATACAATGATCCCCAAAGCAATTCCACAAGGGAAGATTCCCAGTTCAAGTTTGAAGACTTTTCTGAGTGCACAAGACTTGCCTGTGCTCATTATCCATAACTGGCTGAAACTGGGGGTGGACTACAGTGTCAGAGCTCTGTTGAAATTACTATCTCTCTCTGTCCCTATCACTCATAGATCAAATAAACTTAAAAAAGCTAAAAAAAAAAAATTAAAAAAAAAAAAGACAAATAAGGTTAAGCCAGCAGGTGATGAGCTGGTTAAGGAACTGAACTTTTACATGGTCCACCACAGTTCAACTTCCAGACCTGAAGGCTTGAAAATCATGCCAGGCATGAGGACATGTATATCAAAATCTCAGGGGAAAATATTGAAGCATGGCTATCACTCTTGGGGTGTGATTTCTTACTTTCTCTCTTACTATGTCTTTCTCTGGAAAGCGCACATGCCCTACGGAAAAAAAAAAAAGCATTTCTCTATATCTCTTTTTAAATAATGAGATTTTACTGTCTTTCTATAGTTATTAGAATAGTTAAGAGATAATTTGCGGGAACCAGCAGTTAGCATAATGGCTATGTCGCTGGACTCCCAAGTAGTCGACCGCGGTTCGCGTCCCAGACCCGGTGGCTTAAAACACGCTGGGCATGTGTGCATCCATGATCCCGAGAGGGGAATGGAGGAGAAGGGATTGCAGTGTGACCATCCCCTCTGGGGGGGGTGATTTCTCGCTTTCTGTCTCTCTGTCTCTCTGTCTCTCTCTGTCTGTCTGGCGAGCGCACGCGCCCTATAGCAAAAAAAATAAACCTCTCAACAAAAAAAGAGAGATAATTTGGCATTTAATGCCCTCCTTGAATTGACACCACTTTACCTACCTGCTTCCCCACACTGCTCTTCTCTGACATACAAGTGTGACTTAGTATAATTTTGAGATATTTGGACTCTCATGTTCTTTTCCACTTCTGTGCTTGTAAAAAGATTTTTCCTTTATTCTTGTTGCTTGTCATCTGGTTAACTTGTTCTCCTCTTTGAATCTCTAACTAGATCTTTTATGCTCCTTTCTAACAGGAAGACTTCTGCAATTACTCCCAATGGGCTTATTCTATCTGTAACACTTACAATACTGCTCTATTGTCCATCATCTCTGCTATGTGACAAGATTCTGGGCTGTATCATATTTACTACTGTGTCTTCAGAACCAGTCATTGTTGCTGACATGTATTAAACTCTATTGATGTTGCTCGAATCAACACCAACAAATATTCAGTCCACTACTACTGACAACTTTTGGAATGCCTATATAGCTTATAAATTTTAAGATAAGATTACAATAAAATTAAATTTGAATGTCAAGTGGGCATTGGATTATATGAGCCTTCAACTCTGATTCTAAAGTCTCTGTTACAACATATTTTCCAATGAAAAGACTTCAATGACTGAATTAGACAAAAGACAAGGTTTAGAATCTTTCAAGTGCATGAGAACACCTGTAAATGCCACATTCTTCTAGTTATCCTCTGTAATCTCTTATTCAATTAATTCTTTGCCTTCTGTTGCTTTATTTAGGCTTTCTGTGAAAGGTGAGGTCCACTAGCAGATCCGAATCACTAAGAATACAAAGCAAAGGTTGATGAGGGCCCTATTTGGTGTGTGTGAAGGAGGATAGGAAAGCCGTACTATGAAGACTTGGGAATTACATCTGCACAGCGGCCTGGCCGATCCTGCTTCCACAGACTTCATATTAAAATTCTCTGATCTTTCAGTGACTGTAGCTAAAAAGTCTGTTCTTTCTTAGACTATTTCTTTGGTAGTCTATGTATTATCTCATATTTTATGTGTTTATTTGCCCCTAAAGTGTCAGAGGAAGAGTGTTTGATTTTTCTAACATTGTACAGTTGTAACATTTTAAATATACCCAAAGCCTCTCCTTGTGTTGGCCCTCTGGATTCTACTTCATGGCTGTGAAGTCTCCCCTTCCAGATCCCAGTGCTAGTCAGGACAGAAAGCATCCAGGTACCTCCACCTCTGACTGAGTTGGCCCTCACAGTTCAGTTCCCTAGCCAGGGTTTCTCCTTCTAGACTGCAGTGATAATCAGGTAGGCAAGTGTCCTTCTCCCTCTTGTTCTTCTCTGTCCCTTCTGTTTTGTTTTTGTTTTTGGGAAAAAAAAAAAAAAAGGCTTTCTGCCCCATTTGTTCCTTTCTCTTGTTAATGTGTCTCTTCTTCCCTCAACTAGGACAGAAAGCATCCAGGCATCTCCACCTCTGACAGTGTTGGCCTTACGTCCAGCACCACACAGTTTTCTATTTTTAACCCAACTTCATTACCTATGACGTGTTTTTTGGTTATTTTCTCCTCTTTTTGTGCTAGTTCTTTCCTTCTTTTTCTTTGTTTTTTTCTTCCTATTTCTATTCCCTTTTTTATTCTCTTACTTTATTTTCCTGTTCTACTGCTCAGTCCTTACCTACTACCTAGAGAAGATTGGGTGCATAGTAGCTAAACATCTGAACATTGTGAGTTTTAGAGAATTCTTTGCACCACACTGTAGTGCTTGCCAAAAAAGTGAAATTCCCCTTCATAAATTCCATTGCAAAACTTTTCCTGTGATTTCCAAACTGGAGGAAGGAAGGAAGAAAATAGCGTCAATTTATTTCACAGTAAAGAAATACAAGAGTTCACAGTCACAGAATCCTTCTCCAACAAATTAGCCAAAAGTGACTACATTGCCAAATGACTAAAAATCAGAGTAGATCCTCAAGCATAAGAGAATCAAGGAATACATCTCCAACAAGGCAACACTGTAACTTGTCTCCAAGTAGAGAAAATTTATAGGATATTACCAAAATGTCAGAAAAATAATTTAGAAGATTTATGGTAACAAAACTAAATGAGATGGAAGAGAAAAGAGACGTTGAGCTCCAAGAGATGAAGAAGTCCTTCCATGATATGAAAGAAGAATTGGACACCACAAAAAAGAATCAAACACAACTTTTAGATATGAAGGATGTAATACAGGAAATCAAAACTCCCTCCAAAGTATTAAAAGTAGGTTAGACCATGCAGAAGATCAAATCTCAGGAGTAGAAGACAAAACCTCTCACCTAGAAAAAATTATCAAAAATGCTAAGAAAACAGCCAAGAAAATTGAGTATCCTATACAAGAAATACTAGATACCATGAAACACTCAAAAATCTGAATAATTGGTATCCTAGAAGGTGAAGAAACTAATAACGGCATTGATAATCTATTCTATGAAAATCTGGAAGAAAACTTTCCAAGTCTAGAGTGGCAATCAAAAATCCAGAACCAAGAAACACAAGGAATCCTAAATATAATCAAGAAGATCTTCTCCATGGCACATCATGGTTAGATTGGCCAAATCCACATACAAAGACAAGATTCTAAGATTGGCAAGGGAGAAATGTCAAATCACATACAAAGGCTATCCTATCAGGCTAACACCGAACCTCTCATTGGATACAATGCAAGCAAGGAAAAAATAGGGAAATATATTCAAAATGTTAAATGAAAAACAATTTCAGCCAATAATACTATACAAGGCAAGATTATCCTTCATATGAGAAGAGAAGTAAAAATGTTCTTGGATAAACAAAACTTGAAAGAATTTACCAACTCCAGGCCAGTTCTTCAAGACATTCTGGAGGGAGGACAATACCAAGAAAACTAAAGGCAGACAGACAGCAAGAAGAGAACAAAAAACAACCAAGTATATGGCCAACTTAATGGTAGGGAGAATTTTTAAAATGTTGATAATAATGTTGAATGTTAATGGATTAAATTCTCCAATTAAGAGATACAGACTGGTTGAATAGATTAAAAATCGGAAATCCTCCATTTACTGCCTACAAAAAACCCACCTCATGGATAAAGACATACATAGACTATAAGCGAAGGGCTGGAAAAAGTTATTCCATGCCAATGGAAACCAAAAAAGAGTGGGAGTCACTATCGTGATGTTGGACAAAATAGGTTTTAAGACAAAAACGATAAGAAAAGACAAAGAAGGACATTATATAGTAGTAAAAGGGTTAATTCACCAAGAAGATATAACACACATCAATATCTATGCACCCAACTCAGAAGCACTCAAATATGTAAAGAACAGACTGCTAGGTCTAAAAGGAGAGATAGATTGTAACACAATAATTTTTGGAGATCTCAAAATCCCATTATCTTCTTAGACAGGTCAATGAGACAAAAAAAGAAAAAAAAAAGCAAAGAGATTCTGGACCTAAATTATACCATAAACCAGATTAACTTGATAGACATCTATAGAACTTTCCACACACAAAATATATATATATATATAAATTTTTCTCAGTTCCACATGGTACTTTCTCAAAGACTGACCACATGATATGGCACAAAACCAGCCTTTACAGATTCAAAGGCATAGAAACTATATCCATCGTCTTCAACAGCAATGGAGTTTATATTAATCTTACAAAAAAACCTTGAATATACACAAGTACATAGAAACTAAATAACCTAACTCTGAATTACTTCATTACTACTGAAGAGATTAAAATTGAAATCAAAAGAGTGATGTAAAGAAAAGGTAATGAGTACATGAGATTCCATAATTCATGGCATACTGTAAAAGCAGTTATAAGAGGGAAGTTCATAACAATTAGTGTGACAAAAGGACAACTTAACACCATGCCTCAGGGAATTGGAGAAACAACAACAGGAAAATACAAAAAATGTCAGAAGAAAAGAAATAATAAAGATTAGATCAGAAATAAATGTAATAGAAAATAAGTGAACTATGCAGAAAATAAACAAAAGCAGAAGCTGGTTCTTTGAAAAGATAAACAGATTGACACACCAATAGCTAGAATAATTAAGAAGAGAGAAAGGAACCAAATACATCAAGTTCACAATGAATCAGGAAACATTACAACAGACATAATAGAAATATAAAACATCATTAGAGGATACTATGAGTGACTCTATGCCAACAAAGAAGAAAACTGGATGAGATGGACAAATTATTGGACACATAATCTATGAAGATAGATTATGCAGGAGGATACAGAAAACCTGAATAGACTGATAACAAGAGATGAGATTGAATCAGTAATAAATAACATCCCAACAAAGAAAGTTCAGGCCCCAATGACTTCAATGCTGAATTTTACAAAATGCTTACAAAAGAGAGAACCCCCGTTCTACTCACGAGATCCCAAAGGAAGAAACCCTTCTAAATTCATTTTATGAAGCCTCCATTATCCTCATTCCCAAAATGGATAAGGATACGACAAAAAAAGGAAAACTATAGACCTATACCTCTGGGGCATATAGATGCAAAATTTCTCAACAGATACTTGCTAGATGTATTCAAAAGCATATCAAAAAGGTTATTCATCACAACCAGGTAGACTTTATTCCAAGAATGCAAGGGTGGTTCAACATACACAAAACCATAAATGTAGTACACCATATTAACAGAAAGAAAGGTAAAAACTATATGATCATTTCAATTTATGTGGAAAAAACATTTGACAAAATTCAGCATAATAAAAGCATTTGACAAAATTCAGCATAATAAAAGCCATCTATGAAAAAACTATAGATAACATTATACTGAATGGAAAAGAGCTGAAAGCTTTTTCACTAAAAACTGGTACAAGACAAGGCTGCCCACTTTCTCCACATATTCGATATAGTATTGTAAGTTCTAGCCAAAGAGATCAGACAAGAGAATGAAATAAAAAGGATTCCAACAGGGGAAAAGGAGTTTAAATTATCGGTTTGCAGATGACATGATTGTATACATAGAGGACCCAATAGTATCCACAAAAAAAATGTTCTTGAAGTATTAAATTCTTACAGTAAAGTGGCAGGATACAAAATTAACTTTAAAAATCTATAGCATTTTTCTTACAAACAACAAGAAGAAGAGACAGAACTAAAGAAGTAATTCCATTTACCTAGGAATAAAACTAACCAAGGAAGTCAAAGACCTCTATAAGGAAAACTATGAAAACCTTAAAAAGGAAATTGAAAAGGACACCAAAAAACTGAAAGGAAATTCCATGTAACTGGATTGGCAGAATTAATATAATCGAAATGGCAATCCTACCCAAATTAATCTACATATTTAATGCAATCCCTATAAAATTACAAGACACATTCTTCACAGATCTAGAAAAGACAATCATAGAATTTGTCTGGAATTATAAAAGAACCAATATTATGAAAGCCATCTTGCACAAGAAGAGTGAAGTGGATGGCATCTTACTTCCTGACCTTAAAATATATTACAAAGCTGTGATAATAAAAAGAGCATGGTATTGGTACAAAAACAGACATGAGGACCAATGGAACAGAGTAGAGACCTTACAAATAAACCCAAAAATGCACAGCCAAATCATCTTTGACAAAGGATATCAGTCAATTCAGTGAGAAAAGGAAAACCCCTTTAGCAAATGGTGCTGGAAAGTGTGAGTATCCACTTGCAGAAAGATGAATCTGAACCCCTGTCACCATTTTCAAAACTCAACTAAAAGTGGATCAAAGATCTAACCCTAAGACTGCAAACTAAAAAACTACTGGAGGAAAACACTGGGGAAACTGGGAGACATTGGGATAGGCAAAGAATTCTTAAGCAAGATCCCCAAAGCACAGGCAATAATCCCCAAAATAGACAGGTGGGACTACATCAAATTAAATTTCTGCACAGCAAAGGACACTGTAATTAGTGTGAATTGACAACTGTTGGAATGGGAGGGAGTTTTTGTTAACTTGCCTCAAATAAGGGACTGATAACAAGAATACACAGGGAACTCAAGTGGCTTACCAGAAGGAAATGATTAATCCAATTAAGAGATTGGAAAATGAGCAGAATACACAACTCTCTAAGGGAGACATATGAACAACCAAAAAGCATATGAAAATGCTCAACATCCCTCATTGTAAGGGAGGTGCAGATCAAAGTCACAATGAGATACCACCTAACCCCACTCAGAATGGCAATGATTAAAAAAAAATTGATAAGTGCCAGAAGGGATGTAATGTAAGGGGAATATACTGTTGTTGTTTTTTCCCCTAAATTTCCATTTTTCTCCCTCTGTCTCTCTCTGATCAAATTAAAAAAATAATAAAAAAACAGTTTCTGAAAACCTTCTAATAGAACTACCATATTATCCAGTAATTCCACTCCTGGATATCTACCCAAAGGATAGAAGAGCACTCAGTTGGAAAAGCGTTTTCACAGCTATCTTTATTGCAGCATTATTCACGATTGCTAAAACATGGAACCAACCCAAATGTCTACAAACAGATGAATGGATTGAAAAGTGTGACACATATACTCCATGAACTATTATTCGGTCATAAAAAGGGCCCTGGAATTTGATAGAAAGTGAAAAAATATGGGAGTTTTGTTGCTGAGTGAAGCAAGTCAGGCTATGAAAAGAGACATTGTATGTCTCCGCTTAACATATACCACCTGTGCACACTCTATGGTAGAGACTGAAAGACTAAAGGACGTAAAAGCATTAAATATTGTTATGAACACTAGAGACAAAGTGGAAGGAGAGTGTGGGAGGGTAAGAGCATAGGAAAGGAAATTTGGGGGAAAAATAGAGAGGTAAGATATTTGTGGGAGACAGATATGGTTTATTATCTGATGATGAGGATGTACATAGTATTCTCAACTGGGCTGGACTGAGGTGTATATCATGCTGGGTAAAGTCTCGTTACAATCTAAATGATGTATAGATATTGAATGCATAAATAGTAATAATAATAATTAATAATAAACAAATGGTACCCAGTATATGTGAAGTGAAATTCCTCTCAAACTGTTCAATACTGTCAAGTAGTGACTATCTCTAGTTTTATCTACACAAGTAATAGCCTTTTGCATAAACAACTTATGGTTAGATCCTATCAAGGTCAAACTAAACCTTAATTTGATTTTAATCTACCTAATACCTCCCTCTACCTCTACCATTAATAGGTTTTGCATGAAATATTTTAATGAGCCTTGAAAACAATGCCCTTTTCAGAATAGTGACTCACACATTACTGCATCATGCAGTATTTTAAGTCAGACTTTATGTGAGAAAAAGCACTCTGTTCCCAATGGAAACAAATAAACTCTTTAAAAATGTAGATAAATAGAAATAAGTTCAAGGTAATATTTGTGTATGGGGCATTATTACAAGCAATGTGATAAATCAAGACAGTAAATGGGATATTTTTCAAGTACTCTCAAGCCATAAAAGTAGAGATTAAGTGTGCAAAGGTCTATTGCAGATGTGCTTAACTCCACTGAATATGGTGTAATGACATAACAAAACCCCATCCTACACACCCTATCCCAGCCACTCAGCCTCCAAAAGAGTATCACAGTATTCATTCGGTCATCTCCTTGCTGGTTTCCAGGGCAATGAAGTTGGTTTGTCACATTTGAGTTTGATGGAGAGCACAGAGGCAAAGGTCTCTTTTCTCAGTCATGCTCATGAGTCATCACGTTGGCAGTTTTAATGTCACTCCAGAGAATTTCCCTAATAGTTTCTGCCAGGCTCCCTTTACCTCCTTATTCCTTAGACTATAAATCATGGGGTTCAGCATGGGCATCAGAATGGCATAGAAGAGAGAGATCAACTTCTCCTGAAGGACGGAGGGACCAGAGTGGGGCTGGATATATGTGAAAATGGTCGTGCCATAACACAGGGCAACCACTGTGAGGTGAGAGGCACAGGTGTGGAAGGCTTTCTTCTTGCCCTCTGTAGACTGGATCGTCAGGATGGTAGAGATGATCCGGATATAGGATAAAAGAACCAGGCAGAAGGGTGTCATCAGAAGGATGATGCTAGACACCATGATGGCGACCTCATTGGAGGAGGTGTCCACACAGGCCAGCCTGACCACAGCTAGAATTTCACAGGATATATGGTCAATATACTTGTTGGTGCACATGGGCAGCTGAAAGGTGATGACTGTCTGCATGAGAGAGTTGGTGGAGCCACTGACCCAGGATATGACAGTCAACCTGGTACACAGTGCTCTATGCATGATGACTGAGTATCGCAGGGGATCACACACAGCCACATAACGGTCATAGGCCATCACTGCCAGTAGGACAAACTCAATCCCACCCAAGCCCAAAGAGAAAAATAACTGGGCCGCACAGCTCACGTATGGGATTACTTTATGTTCTTTAAGAAAATGCACCAGCATCTGAGGGACTATGCTTGTGGCATAAGAGACATCAACAAGGGAGAGGTTGGTGAGAAAGAAATACATGGGGGTGTGGAGTCGGCTGTCCAGTCTGATCAGGAGAATAATGAGAAAGTTCCCCATCACTGTCATGAGATATGTGACCAAGAATAAGGCAAAGAGGGAAACTTGAGTGTTCCAGTCACTGGACAGGCCAAGGAGAATAAATTCTTTTACCCATGTCTTATTATTGGGTCCCATTTAAAAAATGCAAGGATTATTAAACTGCAGGGAAAAAGAAAAAAAAGAAAAGAACCAGGAAAACCAAAAGCTACTGAATCAAAGAAACTTAAGTCAAATGTCTTTAGAATGCATACTGCTAGCCTTAAACAAATGTTTCAGATGATCCATGAGGCTCAGACGCTGTTGCTGTCTTTATGCCACATATCCACTCTGCATCTGGAATACAATACATACATTAGAACATAATCTGATCTTGGGGAGGTCTGTAAAGCCTATAGACAATGTAGTGTGATGTTTTGGAGCTTTTTGTCATTACTAACTTACCTCAATAGCCAGAACAGGGAGGCTTTCACTAGTGATAACAACAAAATGGCAGAATAGGGAGTCTCAGCCTCTACTCTGGCCCACTGAAAGGGTTGTTAGTGTATAAATGCACAGACGACCCAAAGTCCCTATTCCACTGGCTGAATAAATTCAGATGCAACATTTACTGGTGCTAATTGGTTGACCTTCTATTGCATGCTCTTGATCACTGCCAGAATAGTATTCCTTCATTTATTTCACTTATCAATCATCTTCTGGTTCCCCTTTTCCTGACTGATTCTTGTTCCCTCCTTATATAAACTACCCAGCTCAATTTAGGAAAAGGAACCTTTGCTATAAAATCACCATACTAAATTTTTCTTTCACCCTCAAAGTTCTCAAATGTGGGGTATCCCTCCCACTGAGTGTATTTCCTCATAACATTCATCCTTTGAGTCATGCAAATATGGTTTCACCCTCACTAATTTCTAGAAATTCCACTCTTTTATTTTATTAGTTTTAAGATTTTTGCCATAATGCTTGTGTGCTCACCAGAGAGAGAGAGACAAAGTGAGAAATTTTCCCCCAGGGTTTGGCCCCAGAACAGTCTCTTCTTCTCCAATCTCCTCTTGGGATTTTGCATATGCACACACACATGCATAGAGTTTTTTTCAATCCAACAATTCTGGGACTCAAACCATGCTGTTGGCTATTTGGAATCCAGCAACATTAACTACCAGTTCCCCGCTGGTCCTAAAATTGCACTTTTAATAGTCTTTTATGGCTTTCTAAAAATCACACCCAGAGACTTTTATTTTATACACACACACACACACACACACACACACATATATATATATATATATATATATATATATATATATTTTTTTTTAAACAGTCTCTCTATTTCTTTTTTTTCTTTTTTTTTTTTGAGAGATTTCGCTATAGGGCGTGTGCGCTCGCCAGACAGACAGAGACAGAGAGACAGCAAGTGAGAAATCACCCACCAGTGGGGATGGTCATGCCACAATCCCTTCTCCTCCATTCTCCTCTTGGGATCTTGGGCACACACGCACACACACCCGGTGTGAGTTTTAAGCCACCGGGTCCAGGACGTGAACCGCAGTCGACTATGTGGGAGTCCAGCAACATAGCCATTATGCTAACTGCTGGTCCCATCTCCAAGCTTAATTCTATGAAACTCTTCTGCTCTGATTTTCTTTCAACTAATTCTCTCTCTCTGTGTTCTTGGATAATTCTTTTCAATTCTTCTGCCTCGTTATTGTGAGCATTTTCTAAAACTCAGTACTCAAAATCTGTATTCTTCTTTCTACAGGTTTTCCTTAAAGGATGTATCTATAACAGTTACTATCAGCCATGGTTCACTCCCAATTCTACATTTATCACTTAGACTTCCCTACAAAAGTCCAGATACTTCTTACAATAATTTACTGAATATTTTTCTCAATAGTTCACCATTGATTCAACTCCTCTCTGCATAATCCAATTCCCTCCTGATTCCTTTATTTCTATCAGTGAAACTAAAATTCTCCTACTATCCGAAGGCATCAGGTTTGGGGTTTTTTTTCCCCTCTTTTTCACCCCTTCACAGAATTAATTATCTTCTTTCATTCTTACGCTATATATTTTCACATCTCTTTTAATCTTCATTCACACTGTTAATATTCCCAGTGCATGTCTCAGCACAGCCCATCTGACGAAGTTCAATAATTTCTTCATAATTCTCACTGATTTGACCTGCTCTCATTCCAAAGCACACTATACTCTACCTCTGGAATGATTCTCCTAAGATATAGTCATACCACTTTTCATATACAATCGGACCTTGTAAGTTCTAACTGCTTACAGAATTCAATATATCCTGGATAAGAAAGTATCCAATTTCTTGGTAATCTGTCCTACCCTATCTATCTTTTATTTTATTATTGTGGCCTTTATTATCACCCGTGTATTTTCTAGCAAAGTATTTTATTGCAATACCCAGCCCATCAAATGCCTTTAATGGATTTGTTCACTAATTAATTTAAACTCTTCAAAGATTGTATTAGACATTTTCTTGATTTGATAATTAAAATATTAAATAATTACATTCAAATATTCTTTTTTATTATTCTTTTTTCTTAAGAGAGATTTTTGCTTTAGGATATGTGCACTCACCAGAGAGACAGAGAGATAAAGCAAAAAATCACACCTCCCCCCTTAAGGAGGATGGCCATGCCATATCCCTTCTCTTTATTCTCCTCTCAGGATCTTGTGTATGCATGCATACATTCTCGGCATAAGTTTTAAGTTGCCGTATCTGGGACTCAAACTGTAGTCAATTTATGTAAGAGTCCAGCAATGTAAACATTATACCATCTGCTGGTCCTGACGTCCAAATATTCTTATTATTTATACTCATAGAGTCCATTTTTGGACTCATGGTAAATAGAACAGACATAATCCTTGTATTTCGAAAGTTAAATGAAGGGAAAAAAAGCCTGTTGGTCAAATGATTTTACACACCTACAATACCATCTCCACATTATCATGGACTCAGTTTTCAGCTAAATAGAGAGGGATTCTTAGTCTGTTTTCAGAATCCAGAGGAAAATAAATGCTACACAGTGCATTACATATTCAAACACATGATGTCAGAGAGCTAAAGCTGGTCTTGGCTCCTCAGGTGAGCTGAAACTACCCCTAAAACTATGCTTTATAGTGATATAAACATTGATGAAAAACAACATCAAAGACAGACTTTTGAAGATACTTGTTCCATTTTCTCTGTACAAACATGTCAAAACCCTCTTAATATAGAGCTAGGAATATAGAGCTAGGAGCATAACTCTGTTCAAGGCAGTTTTGACAGTACACAGGTAGAGTCAGTCCTGTTTAGATCTTCCTCCTGTGCAAGCCTGTTTTGCGATTCTTTTCTCAGCATTCATTCCCAACTCCAGCTGTTTTATCTTTTTGTAGGTACCTAATTTCCTTTAAGCAACAAAATTTTATTTAACATACATTGGGTCATATCATCCTCATAATGAGCAAACCTCAAACCGCACTTCTTTATATATGTTTTCAGCTTTCTTTATCTATTCAAAAGTAAGCAATCCATGTTATCTATTCAGAACATATTATTGAAAAATGACTGACTATAGTTTATCTCCTTAGATGCTCATATTAAGAAGGAAAGTATGCATCATGCTTGTTCCTTAAGAGTTGTGGTAGAAGGATAGGGCCAGCAGTTGGCGAAATGGCTGTCTCTAGACTCATGTAGTTGACCGCAGTTCGAGTCCTGGGCCCAGCAGCTTAAACATGCCAGGTGTGTATGCATACATGCCCAAGATTCCAAGAGGAGAATAGAGGAAAAGGGATTGCAATGCAGCCATCCCCTGGGGGCTGATTTCTTGTTTTCTGTCTCTCTATCTCTTTCTGTCTTTCTGGTGAGCTCATGCGCCCTATAGCAAAAACCTCTCCAAAAAAATAAGTGTTGTGGTAGAAGTAACATAATTACTATGGACATGATAAATAGAACACAGTAAGTACTATAATAAAAAGAATGACATTAAAATAATCCACTGCAAATTATCTTTTTATTGTCTTATATCAATACTTGAAATTAGAATATAAATAATTTATTAATAATATGTTAAGTTTGGCTTTCTTATGAGTATTTTTTGGGAGGGAGAGGTTTTTGCTATAGAACACATGAGCTCACCAGAAAGACAGAGACAGAGAGACAGAAAGCGAGAAATCACCCCCCCAGGGGGGACGGCCACACTGCAATACCTTTTCCTTCATTTTCCTTTCGGGATCTTAGGCACACATGCACACATGCCCAGTGTGAGTTTAAACCATAGGGTCCCGGACTTGAACCACGGTCAGCTACATGGGAGTCCAGCGACATAGTCATTACACTAACTGCTGGTCCCGCTTTTAAAATTTTTAGCTGTAATTATTCTATTGGATCACCTGGGAAGTCCTGACACATTTTTGCATAGAAAAACAAGTCATGACCTCTCTCATGACCAAATAAATGATATTTTTAAAAAATATGAATTATAGACTTTCTTTGACCCTTTAAAATAAGTTACGCAAAAGTAGAAAACCTGGGACCCTGGCAAATGGAAAAGGGATGAGGAATAACACTGAAGCTATAGGAGTAATTAGATATGAGCAAAAAAGAACCACCACACCTTTTCTATCCCAATTAGCATTAAAAAACAAAAATAAAGTTTCAAATTCTTTATACAATCCTTTTGTAGAGCTTATTACAAGAACTTAACTAAAATGTTCTTTTTGAAAATACAAAATCTGTCTATTTAGCCTTAAGACTACATGACCTTTTGTATTAAGTTTTAAGCAACCTAGGTTGGGAGAAATGAATCCTCAACAGAGAAATAGAGACATGGAGACAGATGTTTCTTTCATGTTAGTCAAAACAACTCGGAGCCATACCTTTATACCGTTGAGATGTCAATAGAAATGACATTTCCATTAAGAGAAAGATTTCTCTAACTGATGACTGCAGACTTGGTTGAGGCAGACACTGAGTGTATCCATCATAAGTAGGAATGTTCGCACTATCCTCATTTGGAGAAAAAGGGTGCCAGGGCACTGTGGGAGGCAGGTCTCTCAAAGATGGGTTTACTTCCTAATTCTAAAAGAACAGTTTACTTTGTTCTCTTAAAAGTAGTGCTATCTTCTTCCACTCTGATTTGGTTACCTGACTTTTCACA
The DNA here is from genome assembly GCF_000334495.1 of Tupaia belangeri chinensis. NCBI lineage: Eukaryota > Metazoa > Chordata > Mammalia > Scandentia > Tupaiidae > Tupaia > Tupaia belangeri. The sequence goes on from NW_006160158.1 coordinate 396,151, forward strand.
TATCTCAGGCCAGGTACACAGATCCTGCTTCTCAAACATGTGCAACCCTAATATTCACCTCTCGTGATCTATTTTATTGTGCTCTCTTTGTGTAAATTCTCACCTTCTTTATATCTCTTCTTCTAGAGCTAAGACTAGAGTATTCTACTGCAGTATAATTCTCCCATTCTGGCATGCTTCTCAGTGGCATCTCTACAGTCAATGCTAGATGAATCAATCATTGAATGAGAAGAGTAAGAGATCTAAATTCTAGTTCCAGTTTACTGTCTCAAGGCTGAAGGTCTTTGAAGAACCCATTTGTCAACTTACATGTTTATTTCTTGCTAAAAGGAAAATCACCATATTGTGGGTAGCAAATCTTTAGTGAATTAATGGAGATTAGAAGCTTCAGGTAATTGATAAATTATTTTTTCTGGAAATGTAATACAGTAATATTTCTACCACCTGCTTTCAATATCAATATTTAACTGAAGATTTTGTCATTCTGGGCTTCTTCCCTAATTGTCATTTTCTCCTCGTGTCAGTATCAAACCTTGGAATCAACAAGCTTATTTAGAAAAATCGTACTCAAGTCTAAAGCCTCTGCAAAGCAGTTATGTTTTCTTTTCAGTGACACCAGGATGAAAAGAGCTCACTAGACATGTTTCATAATCTTAATCTAAAGACCCTAACAAGCTAAATCATTTTTATCTCTGTCCTTTCTAAATCCACACTTCCATATTTTCTTCATATCTTTAGAGTATTAACCGGTGCCTGACAAAATAAACATGTCTACTCCACTCTAGGTTTAAGTTAGTTTTAAAGACTGCTTCCCTCCAACACAATGAAAGACCATAGAGATTAGATATCCCCAAATTTTTTGGACTCCTGGACTCATAACTCACTGGGGACTAATTTCGATTACAAAAGACACTACTGGGAGGAAGGTGACAAGGGCTCCAAAACAGTTAAGACACAGACCTAATGAAGTTGGCAGCAGCTCCATTGGCAATGTAGGGCTGACAGATGCCCCTTAGGAGCTCCACACATTAGTGTTAATTTTGTCACCACTCCCAATTCTCTAGGGGAGGACCTTGATGCTGCCCTCTTCTCCTTGTGGAAGATTTCTCTCCTCCATCCTTTTGTCATCTAATATCTTCACTGAAGACTTACAAAAATGCCAAGGAAAGCATCTTCTGGATTTTTAAGATGTTCTCTTATACCCAGCCCAATATTTAGATCTCAATGCCCTAATTCTAGTGAACACCTAAATCCAAACCTGGTGTAAACACCAATTCTCCCCTGTTGGCTACAGATGCCCTTACCTACTTTTTGAGAGATTGTGAAGATGTCTTTCACCCCCTTGACATAATATGCAAAGGGTCTAATGATGTTCTGTGAGTGATGCAAGTATGATGGATATTCTAGGGGATTTGTCATGGAACTATTTCCTTTAATTGCCAGAGAGTGCATGAAGCAGGGTAAGAGAAGTATCTGCCAATGCGGGATTATGATGCTATTTCCTTTAATTGCCAGAGAGTGCATGAAGGAGGGTAAGAGAAGTGAGTATCTGCCAATGGGGGATTATGATGTTTCAATTTCTTCTGTTTCTCCACCCTGTTGGGATTTGGAGCATGTATGCACATATACTCAATGTGTTTTTCAAGCTATATGGTTGGCCTAGTGGAATCTGCTCTTTTAACCATTACCAGCAGGGCAGCCCAATCTGGTGCTATTTAATTTTCAATAGTAGTGGCATTACATAAACAAGTCCAAAGCTCTCAATCTGCAAAATGTTGATAAAGGGAATATTATCAGCCATCAAAAAGGTATAAAGGAACAAGGTCATGAAAACACCATAACTCAGAAGTTTGAAATTTCTATACCTCTTTAAACTTTATTTTAATTAAGTTTGGTATTTTGAGAGGATTATATATTCACACATAGTTGTATTATATAATATATTGTTGGAAAGTTGTTGGAAAGTCATGATGCATTTTTGCATAGGAAAAAAAAAAAAAACAGAAAAAATATGCCATGACTTTTCCAAAGACCCAATAGAAGTATCCCTTGGAACCTCACCCAGTTTCCTCCAATAATGTCATCTTGCAAAGCTATACTAACATATTACAATCAGGCCAGCCAAGTGGTATGGTGGTAAGGTGACTAGATCTCACATGGCCAACTGCATGGCAGCTTCAGAAGCACACCAGGCATGTGTGTGTGCATGCCCAAAATCCCAAAAGGAGAATGGAGAAGGGATTCAGGGGTGGGTATTCTCCCTAGGAGTGCTTTCTCTCTCTCTCCACCAAGCATATGCAGTCTATAGCAAAGAATAAAATGTAATCTATCATAACCAAGATATGAACACTGATACAGTGAAGATACAGAACATTTTCATCACTATAAGAACTTCTCAAGTTGCCTTTTTAGAACTATACCGACTTCCATCCTGCCACCACCCTCTCCTTAACCTGCAGTCATCACTCTCTGTTCTCCATATCTATAATTTTGGCATTTCAAGAGTGATACATAAGTGGAATCACACATAATGTCCCTTTTTACTCAGTATAAATCTCTGGATTTTAATTTAGATTGTTTTTGTTTTTGTTTTGTTTTGTTTTGGAGAGGTTTTTTCGCTATAGGGAGCGTGCGCTGGCCAGACAGACAGAGACAGACATAGAGACAGAAAGCGAGAAATCCCCCCCCCAAGGGGGATGGTCACACTACAATCCCTTCTCCTCCATTCTCCTCTCGGGATCTTGGGCACGCACGCACACGCACCTGGCGTGAGTTTTAAGCCACCGAGTCTGGGACGTGAACCGCGGTCGACTATGTGGGAGTCCAGCGACATAGCCATTACGCTAACTGCTGGTTCCCTAATTTAGGTTGTTTTGTATATCAATACTTCATTCCTTTTTAATGCTAAGGAATATTCTATTGTAATGTATGCATCACCTTTTGTTTAATCATTCAAACGTTGAAGAACACCTGTATTGTTTCTAGAGTGGGAATATTATAAGTAAAACTGGCATATATGTTCATGTTTTTATGTGCCCATAAGTGTTTATTTCATTGGAATAAATGCCTAGAAGTGCAACTGCTATTAGTTACATGGTTAGGTTTCAAAGGATTTTGTTTGTTTGTTTAAGAAACTGCTAAGCTGTTTTCCACAGTGGCTATATCATTTTATATTCCCACTAGAAATGTATTAATGATCTATTTTTCCTCATCCTCATTTTTGTGTTGTTACCATTTAAAAGAAAAAAAAGTTAGCCATTATGGTTGTTTTAGCTGCATTTTCCTAATGGTTGATGATGTTGGAAATGTTTTCATGATCTTGTTATCTGTATATCTTCTTCAATAAGATATCCCTTAATATCTTTTGTACATGGCCTAATTAAATTGTGAGTTTTTCTTTTTTTTCAGATAATTTTTTTTTTTGCTATATGGCACATATGCTCATCAGAGAGACAGAAAGAGACAGTGAGACAGAAAGCAAGAAATCTCTCCCCAGTGAGGATGGCCACACCACAATCCCTTCTCCTCCATTCTCTTCTCAGGATTTTGGGCACGCACGCACATGTGTGAGGTGAGTTTCAATCTGCCTGATCTAGGTCTTGATTCACCATGGACCATCTGGGAGTTCAGCGACATAACCATTACACCATCTGTTGGTCCCAGATTATGTGTTTTTCTACAACTAAACTTTATTCTTTATCTATTCTAAATAGTATTTAGAATACTATGTGGTTTGCAAATATTTTCTTCTAGCTTATAGGTTGACTTTTTATCTTTTTAATACAGTCTATTTCAGAGAATAGAATTTTTAGAGCATGGTGATGTCTAATTTTTCATTTCATTTATATTGCTTTTCAATCTCAAGTTTAATAACTCTTTGCTTTATCTTACACTTGAAAGTCTTCATACATTATTTTCTAAAATTTTTACTTTTTACATTTCAATATATGCTCTAAATGCAGTTAATATTTGAAATAAGATGTAAGGTATAGTGGAGTTTTGTTATGTTTGTTGTTTTGTCTTTCCATTTGCTTTTTATGGAGTTTTTTATTTCTTTGTTTTTTGCCTGTTGTGGCCGATTGTTTCAGCATTATTTGTTAAAAAGGCTAAACTTTCATTAAACTACTTTTATAGCTTTGTCAAAATCAGTGGGATATGTTTGTGTGAGTTTATTTCTGACTCTGTTACATTCCTTTGATCTATGTTTTTATTTCTTTGCAATTACTACATAAGCTTGATTACTACCAATATAAAATAGATTTATATTACTACCAATATAAAATAGATCTATAAATAAATAGATTGGTTCCTTCCACTTTACTCTCTTTTTAATTTTTTTTTAGAAAGATTTTTGCTATGTGGCATGCATGCCCTCACCATAGAGACAGAGAAACAGAAAGTGAGAAATTACTCTCTAGAGAATATGATCATGCCACAATCCCTTCTCCTCCATTCTCCTCTTGGGATAGCATATGCACATGCACCCAGTGAGAGTTTTAAGTTGCCAGGTCCAGGGTTCAAACCACAGTCGACTATATGGGAGTCCAGTGATGTAAACATTATACCATCTGCTGTTCCCTTAATAATTATTTTCAATTCCTCAATTTCATCTGTTATTCCATATAAATTTCAAAAATAATCTTCTCAATATCTACAAAAATATGTGATGGAATTTTGATAGAAATTGTGTTAAACCTGAATGTTGACAGATAGAATTAAAATTTTTACTGTGTTGAGTCTTCAAATCTGCAAACATGGTATATGTTTCCATTTTTCAAAATTGTTTTTATTTTTTTCATAACAACCTGTAGACTATGTGAAATAAAGAGAAGACAGAAACTTGAGTTTGTCAGGGTACCATCCAAGGGAAAATAAATGGGAAGATCTACGCACTGAGCTTACTTCACAGGGTTAAGAGAAGGCATAAAGAGGAATTTCGACCACTGAAGAACCTCTGCCCGGACTTCACCCTCCTGCTCCCCAGTCTAGCCAGGAGCCAGACTAAGCAAATCAGCAGCCATCTATATTTGAGTTACAAGTGGCCCCATTCAGGAATTTTGACCACCAGAGTCCCTCTGCATACTATTAAATGTCCAAACATGCCAATCAGTATCCTAGAAGGTGAAAAAAACTAAGAAGGGCATTGATAATCTATCCCATAAAATCTTGGAAGAAAACTTTCCAAACCTAAAGAGGCACTCAAATATCCAAACCCAAAAAATACAAAGGACCCTACATAGAATCAACCCAAGAAGATCTTCCCCGAGGCATCATAATCAGATTGACCAAAACCACAGAGACAAGATACTGAAACTGACAAAAGAGAAATGCCGAGTTACTTTCAAAGGATATCTCATAAGGCTAACTTTGGATCTCTCATCAGAAACAATGCAAGCAAGGAAAGAAGGAAAATATATTCAAAGTGTTAAGTGAAAAACAATTTTAACAAAGAATAGTATTCCCGGCAAGATTATCTTTCATACAGGGAAAAAAAAATTCTCAGATAAACAAAACCTGAAAGAATTTACCAACACCATACCAGCTTTCCAAAAAGTGCTGAAGGGAGTGCTATATCAGGAAAACTAAAGTGGGACACAGAAATAAGAGTACAAGAAACAACCGAGAGCATGGCCAACCTAATGGCAGGGACAAGTCTGAATTTGAATATTAACTTCCAGTTTAAGTGGAAAGATCAGTTCACAGTAACACTGCAAATTCAATAGAAGAGAAATTAATTATGTGACTCTGAACTAGTGAAATTGAAATTTTTTACTTTAGACTAAAACATTGCTGATTTCTTCAATGCTTTGATTTCCATATTTAAGGATTTTTGTCTTCTCTTGAACCGTTGATAGGTTCATCTACCTACTATTTGAACTGAATCCTAACCCTTTTCCTGGCTTTAAGTTTTAAGCAAATTTCTCTTAACATTTTTTGAGTTTGATTTATTAAAACTAAAACTTTTTTGAAATTAATTGCAATAAAAAATACCTAGGAATAACTATTTAATGACTGCAGTAAGCTATATAGCCTCAGCGAAATGCTACTTTATATTATGTTTACTTTACTCACTGAGGTTTATGCATAAAGTCAGACATGTATTCTTAAATATGTATATACCAATTGTGCTTGATATTGAAAGTCTTTAAATTAATTAAGATCTTTAGTGAATCAATAAAATGTGAAAAAAAATGGCATAGAAAACAACTGTATATACCAGAGACAGTGTGGGGTAAGGGGGAGGGAAGAGTTGACAGAGGGTGAGAGGTAGGGAATCAAGTGTAAATAAAGCAAAATATTTAAGAAGTAAGAAATAGAAAATTATTTGTTGATGATAACATGTATGGAAATATCCTTGATTGAGCCAATACACAATGTATACTGGGTGGAAAATCTCATTTTGTATACTGTATTGATACATAGTGAATTGCTATAAATAAATAAATAAAAGAGAAGGCATGAAGTCTTAGGAATCCCACTCCTAGAAGAAATAAGAGATATGAAATATATGTATTCAGAGAAAAGTTTAATATTAGGTATTAATTTGGGGGCTGTCCCTTTATTTTGCCTTTAGCTACTCATCCAGTCTCCTACCACAGGAAGAAGACTTCAAAGAATACTTGAAATTTAAAGACATCAACCTTCTCTCAACTCTAGTTCCCTAAACCAAGCTCTCAGTTTGCATGGAGCATAATGAATCAAATGGACAATTAAGAAAGCTACTCTTCGGTTCTCCAATACTGACAATTTTTTCTAAGAAAGCCTTTCTAGAACCAGCAGTTCACATAATGGCTATGTCGCTGGACTCCCATGTAGTCGACCGTGTTTCAAGTACTGGACCCGGAGGCTTAAACTCACGCCGGGCACATGTGCGTGTGTTCTCAAGATCCCGAGAGGAGAATGGAGGAGAAGGGATTGCAGCATAGGGAGGGTAGAGGTTTTGAGGGTTGTCACCCCGGGGGGGGGGGGGGCGTGTAATTTCTTGCTTTCTGTCTCTCTGTCTCTCTCTGTCTTTCTGGTGAGCACACACGCCCTATAACAAAAACCTCTAAAAAAAAGTCTTTCTAATATGCTTGCCTGCCTTCTGCCACTTTGATAGTCTGTCTTACTTGGCATTTGAAGCTAATTGAAAGAACAGATTTGGTTTGTGTGTTTTAGCTAGTGTGCCTAAAGGAAATATTTTCTTCTTGCCCACCCACCTGAAACAGAAAGAGATGCTTCGTGGGCATGTATTTGCAAAGTCCAGTCTCATGACTAATTCTTTCCATTCTTAGAAGACAAGTCAGATTTTAAATTCTATTTATTTAGCTAATTAGTTTAATACAGCCTCCTTCCTTCTCCTTTATGGTCCTTTACCTGATAGCTACTTGGTGATGATTTTCAAAAGCATGTTGGAACCAGCACCCTCCAACTGTGCAGAATGTCTCTGATGGTACTTTGGTTAGAAGGTTGTTTCAAAACCAATGTCCAAGAAAACATTTGATATTTTGTGTGTGTTTGTTAAGAATTATTTCCTTTATTTTATTTATCATTATTGTTATTTTTAATTTGACCATAGCAAGACACACACACACACACAAGAAAGAGAGAGAGAAAAAAATGAGAAAGCAAGCCACTAGTTCCAGAACTCCAACCATGGTCAGCCACGTGGGAGTCCAATGTCTTTAATCACCACATCACCTGCCGGCCTCGGCATTTGATATTCAATCCTTAAAACAATAAAGAAGAAAAGCACAATTTAGCAAGACTAAATGATTTCTATTTTTTTAAATTGCTGGAGTGTGCATGCACGCACCAGAGAGAGACAGACAGAAAAAATGCTCTCCTGAGTAGGAAGCCCAAAGCAGGTAAAACTCTTCTTAATACTTAATGCTCTTGGTTTTCTGTCTCAGAATTTCACAATCCTGACTTATCCTTTCTTCTTGTGGTGTGTAAAAAAATAAAATAAAAAATAAAAAATATTTTTTAAAAAGACCCTGACATTTGATAGAAAGTGGACGAATATGGAAGATTTATTGCTGAGTGAAGTAAGTCAGGCTATGAAATAGAGACATGGTATGTCTCCACTTAACATATACCAACTGTCCATAATCTATGATAGAAACTGAAAGACTGGAGGACACAAAAGCACTGAAAATTGTTATGGGCACTGGGGACAAAGTGGAAGGAGAGTGAGAGGTGAAAAGTGTAGGAAAGGAAATTTGGTGAAAAAAATAAAGAGGTAAGACATTTGTTGGACACAGATATGGTTTATGACCTGTTGATGATGATGTGTACAGTATTCTCAACAGGACTGGTCTGAGAAGTATGTCATGATGGGTAAGTTCTCTTTATAACCTAGATGATGTATAGTGACAATTTATAAATAATAGTAGGAGAATAGAAAAAATGCATCTCTCCTTTTCTAGGATGTATGTGTGAACTATTTGTTTAAAATAAAAGTAGTTATCTTGTTCAGATAAAAAAAAAAGTTAATTAAAAAAAATTAAGTCCAGGAGACTGAAGGAGAAAACAAAACAAAATAAAACAAAAGCCCACAAACAACCATACTGTGTGTTATAGAGATGTACAATTAAATGTGAATTTAAAAAATCATAAAAATTTTTAAATTACTATTATGTGTCTTATATATTCTTAAGCATATGTATGTTAATATTATTTCTTGCTTGAGGTCTCTAAAGAATAATTCTGGGTTTGGAGATCATCTATATAATAACTTTAATAGCTACATTTAAAATTTTAACCAGTTTTAATTTTTAAAAAAAAGCTGTATGGGCACATTTTTATATTCTGTAAAGATGTACAGTGATTAAATGTAAAAAAAATGTTTTTAATAAAATCAATCAGTAATTTTTTTAAATCCCCTGGGGTGAAATGGTGGCACAGCAGTAATATGCTACATTCTGGGAGGCTGACCCAGATGAGAAAGTTCTGGGTTTGCTCTGGAGACCTTCCAGGGTGTACAGACACAAGTCGGACCATGATCTGGGGCGTTGAAGTTGGGGGTAGATGACAACACTAGAACCTGTTAGAGGTCCTCTCTCTCGATAAGTGAATTTAAAAGAAAAGGAAAGGAATCCTTTGTCATCATTTCCATGACATGAAAGCTGAGGTCCCGAGAAGGAAAAGGTTATCGCTGCACTACACAGGAGTTAATGACAAAACACAGGCAGGACTCACCAAGTTCCCTCCCTTCCATCCTGTGTTTTCCACTGCACAGCACGGGAGCTGAGCCACTTGCCCATGGGTTCCCTTTGCTGGGAGGGAGAGGAGGCAGCAACACCCAACCCAGCACTCACTCTCGGCACACAGACTTGGGTGCACAAACTTGACACCTCATGGCAGAGGACACAGTCCTTCCTTCCTGGCTGCTTTTCCCATTCCATCTTGTCCTTCAACTTCAATTCTTCCATTCCTTTCTTCTGAAAATCAAATTTTCATTGCATACAGAAGAAAAGGATTTCTCTACTTAGTTGTTCACACAAAGGATTACACAACCCAGAGGAAAAAACTTCGTGCATGTTAACTTCTATGTTAAAAGTGAGATGTTAGGGGCTGGCAGATGGCATAGCGGTTACATTGCTGGACTCCCACATGGCAGATCACAATTTGAGTCCCAAATTAAATTGAAAATTAAACTGCATGTCTCTTGTAATTTTATAGGTATTGCATTAAACATGTAGATTAATTTGGGTAGGATTGCCATTTTGATTATTCTGATTCTGCCAATCCAGTTACATGGAATGTCCTTCCACTTTTTAGTGTCCATTTCAATTTCCTTTATGAAGGTTTTCATAGTTTTCCTTGTAGAGGTCTTTGACTTCCTTAGATAGTTTTATTCTTAAGTATCTTATGCTTCTTCTGGCTATGGTAAATGGAATTATTTTCTTCAGTTCTGTGCCTGTCTGCTTGTTGTTTGTATAGAAAAATGCTACAGATTCTTATAAGTTAATTTTGTATCCTGCCTCTTTACTGTATGCATTTATTACTTCGAGAAGTTTTTTGTAAATAATATTGGGTCTTCTATGTATACGATCATGTCATCTGCAAACGGAGGTAAGTTCAGCTCTTCTTTCCCTTTCCCTATGGAATGCCTTTATTTCCTTCTTTTGTTTGATCACATTAGCTAAAACTTCCAGTACTATATTGAATAAGAGTGGAGAAAGTGGGCAGCCTTGTCTTGTACCAGTTTCTAATGGAAAAGTTTTCAGCTCTTCCCCATTCAGTATGTTACCTGTAGGTTTTTCATAAATGGCTTTTATTATGCTGAGAAATGGTCCTTCTATGCCAATTTTACTGAGAATCTTGATCATAAAGGCATGTCGTATTTTATCAAATGCTTTTCCTCATCGATTGAAATGATCACATGTTTTTTACCTTTCATTCTGTTAATACAGTGTATTACATTTATGGTTTTCTGTATATTGAACTACCTTGCATCCCTGGAATACAGCCTACCTGGTTGTGATGAATAACCTTTTTTATATGCTGTTGAATATGGTTAGCAAGTACCTTGGTGAGTATTTTTGCATCTACATTCATCAGGGATATAGGTCTGTAGTTTTCCCTTTTTGTCATATCCTTACGGTTTGGGGAATGAGGGTAATGGAGGCCTCACAGAATGAATTTGGAAGGGTTCCTTCCTTTTGGATCTCTAGAAACAGTGTGAATAGTATGGGGGTTACCTCTTCTTTAAAAGTTTTGTAGAATTTTGCAGTGAAGCCATTGGGGCCTGAACTTTTCTTTGTCTGATTCAATCTTGTTGCCTGTTATAGGTCTACTCAGGCTTTCTATGTCTTCCTGAGTCAATCTCGGTAGATTATACATGTCCAGAAATTTGTCCATCTCATCCAGATTTTCTTCTTTGTTGGTATATAGTCGCACATAGTATCCTCTAATGATGTTTTATGTTTCTGTTATGTCTGTTGTAATGTTGCATGATTCATTGTGAATTTGACAGATCTGGTATTTTGATTTAATGTATTAATAAAAATTTTAAAAATTAATAAAAAAATAATAATAAAAGGAAAAAAATAAAAACTAGATGTGTGTGTGTGTGCTTGCCCAAGATCCCAGGAAGAGAATGGAGGAGAAGGGATTGTGGCATGGCCATCTTCCTAGGGGTTGATTTCTCACTTTTCCTCTGTTTCTGTCTCTCTCACTCTCTCCAGTGAGTGCAAGTGCCCTAAGCCAAAATCTCTTAAAAAAAAAGTGAGATCTTGAAAACCAGTGAGTGATGTCCTTACATGTAAATTAGAAACAAGTGAGACTACATATCTGAAAGAAAAAAGAGAGAGAGAAAAAATGTTCCAAATACTCAAATAAGATAAGGCTAATATGACTAAAAAAAAACTGTGTACATATAAATAAGGTCAAGTCAGTGACCCTAGTGATGCCACTACATTTGGAAGGAGTAAGTTTTGTGGGACTGTAAGGTAGGATGTTACATTAAAATAGCATTGGAGGACTGTAACGTAGGAGTGCGTAATGGGAAGTTTTTGCTAAAGAAAACTTCTCGTCAACTGCTTGGTGACACACCTTAATCAAGTAGTGGGCATGAGCATCATTACTAGTGGGATAAATAGAGGTCATGCAACATCCAATACAAGGAAGGGCTCAGCATCACTTCTGGAGACTCCTAGAAAATTGCACACCCTCAAAGTAATCATGAGAAAACATCAGGAAAATCCAAATTGAGGATGTACAAAGTAATTGATCAGTAGTCTTCAAGAGTGCCCAGTCAGTCCACTGACTACTGCAGTGGCATACCAAACTATAGTGGTGGAAGCCACATGACTGATAATGGGTTCTGATTCTCAAGTCAACCTGAAGTGCACTAGGCACATATGTGCCAATGACCCTGACAAGCTTGAGAGCTGAAGAAAAGGGGATGGTGGTGTGACCAGACCCTTCTTTTCTCTCTTTCTTCCCCTGTACCTAATCCTTGTACACATGCTCCTTATCATGAATAAAATAATAAATGAATAAATAATTTTTGAAAAAATTAGATGGTAGTAATGTATTGATGTCAAGCTTTCTGATTACAATGTTTACATGGTGCTTACATAGGTCATAAAGAGTTGATAACTAGAATATATACAGAACTCAAGCAGCTCACCCACAAAAACTAATAATCTAAATTAAAAATGGACAAATGAGCTGATAGACAACTCTCAAACAAAGCCATGTGAATGACCAGAAGGTATATAAGAAAAATGGACACTGTCTCATATCATAAAGGAAGAAATGCAGATCAAAAGCACAATGAGATATCATTTAATCCAAGTCAGATGGCTATCAAAAAAAAAAAAAGTACTGAGAGGGCTGTGGTGAAAAGGAAACCCTCCTGCGCTATAAGTGAGACTGTAAATTAGTACAGCCACTGTGGAAAACAATATGGAGGTTCTTTAAAATTTTACAAGTAGAATTACCATATAACAGTAATTCTACTCCTTCGTATTTTCCCAAAGGACAGAAAAACACCTGGTCAGAATCGCATTTGCACATCCACATTTATTGGAGCATTATTCTACCAAGATTTACTCACGAGGGCATAGAAAGCTAAAATAGACCTGTAACAAGCAATGAGATTGAATAAATAATAAATAATCTCCCAACAAAGAAAGTCTAGGCCCCATTGGCTTCACTGCTGAATCTTATAAAATGCTTAAAGAAAAGGTAAACTCATTCTACTCAAACTGTTTCTAGAGATCCTAAAATAGGGAACACTTCCACATTCATTCTATGAAGCTTCTATTACCTTCATTCCCAAATGGATAAGGATATGACAAAAAAAACCTGAAAACTACAGCTCTATATCTCTGATTAATATAGATGGGAAAATTCTCAACAACATACTTGGGAACCATATCTGATAGTATACCAAAAAAGGTTATTCATCATGACCAAGTAGCCTTTATTCCAGGGATGCAAGGGTGGTTCAACATATACAACACCATAAATGTAATACACCATATTAACAGAAAGAAAGGTAAAAACCATATGATCATTTTAATCAATGTGGAAAAAGCATTTGACAAAATATAGCATGCCTTTATAATTAGGACAGAAGACACAGAACTGAAGAAAGTAATTCCGTTTACCATAGCCACAAGAAGAATAAGATACCTAGGAAGAGAACTAGCCAAGGAAGTCAAAGACCTCTATAAGAGAAACTATAAAAACCTTAAAAAGGAAATAGAAAAGGACACAAAAAAACTGGAAGGACATCCCATGTTCCTGGATTGGGAGAATTAATATAATCATAATGACAATACTACCCAAGTTAATCTGCATATTAAATGTAATCCCTATAAAATTACAAGACACACTTTTCACAGATCTAGAAAAGACAATCATAGAATTAGTCTGGAATCATAAAAGGCCTAGCATTGCAAAAGCCACTCATAGAATTAGTCTGGAATCATAAAAGACCTAGCATTGCAAAAGTCACCCTTCACAAGAAGAGTAGAGTGGGTGGCATCTTATTTCCTGACCTCAAAATATATTACAAAGCTGTGATAATCAAAACAGCATGGTATTGGCACAAAAATAGACATGAGGACCAGTGGAACAGAGTAGAGACCCCAGAAATAAACCCCAAAATATACAGCCAACTGATATTTAACAAAGGGTACCAGTCAGTCCAGTGGGAAAAGGAAAATCTCTTTAGCAAATGGTGCTGGAAAACCTGGGATCCACCTGCAAAAAGATGAATCTGAATCTTTATCTGTCATCACTAACAAAAAACAACTCAATGTGGATCAAAGACCTTAATCTAAAACTGCAAACTATAAAACTACTGATGGAAAACACTGGGGAAACTCTGGGAGACATTGGGGTAGGCAAAGAATTCTTAAGCAAGACCTCCAAAGCACAGGCAATAATCCCCAAAATAGACAGATGGGATTACACCAGATTAAGAAGTTTCTTCACAGCAAAGGACATCATAATTTGTGTGAATTGACAACCCTCAGAACGAGGAAGAGTTTTTGTTAACTGTGCCTTAGATAAGGGACTGATAACCAGAATACATGGGGAACTCAAGCAGCTTACCCAGAAGGAAACGATTAACCCAATTAAGAGATGGGAAAATGAGCAGAATACACAACTCTCTAAGGAAGACATATGAACAACCAAAAAGCATATTTAAAAAAATGCTCAGCATCCCTCATCATAAGGGAGATGCAGATCAAAACCACAATGAGATACCATCTAACCCCAGTCTGAATGGTAAAGATTAAAAAAAAAGGTTAAGTGCTGGTGGTGATGTGGTGAAAGGGGAGCACTCCTACATTGTAGGTGGGAATGTAAATTTGTCCAACAACTGTGGAGAACAATATGGAGGTTCCTCAAAAACCTTCAAATAGAACTACCATATGATCCAGCAATTCAACTCCAGGATATCTACCCAAAGGACAGGAGTACGTTTAGTTGGAAAAGCACACAACTATATTTTTTTTGTGGCATTATTCATGATTGCTAAGAAGTGGAACCAAACCAAAAGTCCACAAACAGATGAACAGATTAAAAAAGTGTGGCACATATACTCCGTGGAATATTATTCAACCATAACAAACAAAGCCCTGGCATTTGATTGAAAGTGGATGATTATGGAAGATATGTTGCTGAGTGAAGCGTCAGGCTATGAAAGAGAGACATTGTATGTCTTCACTTAACATATACTGACCTTCTGCATTCCATGGTAGAGACTGAAAGACTGGAGGACGTAAAAGCATTGCAAATTTTTATGGACACTAAAGACAAAGTAGAAGGAGAGTGTGAGAGGGGATAAGCATAGGAAAGGAATTGGGGGGTAAATTAGAGCGGTAAGACGTTTGTTGGACACAGATATGACTTATTACTTGTTGATGTTGATGTATATAGTATTCTCAACTGGGCTGGACTGAGGTGTATATCATGATGGGTAAAGTCTCTTTACAATTTAAATGATGTATAGCAACTGAATGTATAACTAATAATAATAATAAAACAGGTTGCTTTTCTCCCTATGGAAGGATGATAGGGCACAAAACAAGCCTTTACAGATTCAAAGGCATTGAAACTGTATCTAGCATCTTCTCTGGCCATGACTGATTTAAACTTGATACTAATTTCAGGAAAAACCCTCAAAAATACACAAGTACATGGAAACTAAATAACCTTCTCCTGAATGATTTCACAACTACTGAAGAAATTAAGACTGAAATCAAAGGATTTATGGAAGCCAATGATATGAGTACACGAGTCTCCATAATCTTTGGGACACTACAAAAGCAGTCATAATAGAAAAGTTCATAGCAATTAGTGTGCATAAGAAAAAGATGGAAAGTTGGCAAATGGGCAACCTAACATCATGCCTCAGAGAATTGGAAAAGCTACAACAAAAATATTCAAAAATACCAGAAGAAAATAAATAATAAAGATTCAAGCCAAAATAAATGGAACAGAAAATAAACTGCAAAAAAATAAATGAAAGTAAAAGCTGGGTCTTTGAAAAGATAAACAAAATTAACACACCATTAGCTAGACAAATTAAGAAGAGAGAAAGGAACCAAATAAATGAAATTTGCAATGACACAGGCAATATAACAAAAGACAATAGAAATACAAAACATTGTTAGAGGATAGTATATGCCAACAAACAAGAAAACCTGGGTGCAATGGACAAATTTCTGGATATATATAATCTACCCAGATTGAGGCAGAAGGACATAGAAAGCCTGAATAGACCCATAACAAGCAATGAGATTGAATCAGTAATGAATAAGCTCCCAACAAAGAAAAGCCCTGGTCTTGATGGCTTTACCTCTGAATTCTACAAAACTTTTAAAGAAGAGTTAACCCCTATTCTATTCAAGTTGTTTCTAAAGATCCAAAAGGATGACACTGTTCTAAATTCCTTCTATGAAGCCTCCATTACCCTTATCCTTAAAACAGACAAGGACATTACAAGGAAAGAAAATCATAGATCAGTATCTCTGATGGATATAGAAACAAAAATTCTCAGCAAGATACTAGCAAATCATATCCAACAACATATAAAAAGATTATACATCATAACCAGGTAGCCTTTATCCCAGGGATACAAGGATGATTCAACATATACAAAACCATAAACGTAATACACTATATTAACAGAAACAAAGATAAAAATCATAGTATTAAGCCAATTGATACAGAAAAAGGCATTTGATAGAATTTAACATCCCTTCATGATCAAGACTCTCAGCAAAATTGGCATAGAAGGGTCATTCCTCAACACAATAAAAGCTGTTTATGCAAAACCCAAGCTAACATCATTCTAAATGGGGAAAAGCTGAAAAACAAATTCTCTTGTTGAGAACTTTTGCACCTATATTCATCAGAGATATTGATCTATGATTTTCCTTTCTTGTCATGTCCTTGTTTATTTTTTATTTTCATTTTTATTATTATTCATATGTTAAATCACTAGACATCATTTAGATTGTGAAGAGACTTTACCCAGCATGGTTTACACCTCAGTCCAGCCCAGTTGAGACTATTATACACATCTTCATCAACAGATAATAAACTTCATCTGTGTACCAGTGTCTTACCTTTCCATTTCCCCCCAAATTTCTTTTCCTACATTCTTCCTCTACTACACTTTCTTTCCACTTTGTCACTAGTGTCCACTACAATTTTTAATACTATTATGTGATGGAGGCTTCATAGAATGAATTTGGAACAGTTCCATCCTTTTGGAAGAGGTATTTGATAAAATAAACATCCCTTCATGATCAAGACTATCAGCAAAATTGCCATAGAAAGGTCAGTCCTCAGCACAATAAAAGCTACCTATGAAAACCCCATAGCTAGCATCATCCTGAATGAGAAAAAGCTAAAAACTGGTACAAGATGAGGGTGCCTACTTTCTCCACTCCTTTTCAATATACTACTGGAAGTCCTCGTCAATGCAACCAGCAAAGAGAATAAAGTAAAAGGCATTCAAATAGAAAAAAAAAAAAGAGTTGAAATTATCCGTATTTGCAAATGACATGATTGTACACATAGAAGACACAATGGTTTCCATGAAAAAATTCCTTGAGCATTTTTTTCTTTTTCCAAACTACCATTTTTGTGTTTCCTAAATAGGATTTAGAGAAAGAGACAGAGATCAGGTTTAGGGTTTAGAGGATATATATTTGAGTGACTAAGAGCAAAAAGGTCTACAAATTTTTCTAATAGACAATATAAAAAGTGAACACTTGAGAATTCTGTAAAAGAAAATAAGCAAAGTCTTCCCAGGGATGTGTTGGTTAATATAAACACTTATTTCTGTTAGCAAGCAATGATGGGGCCAGCAGATGGCATGGTGGTTAAGGCACTGAACCCCACATGGTCAACCATGGTCTGAGTCCTGAACCTGGCAGCTTGCTTTCTCATTTTCCTTCTCTCTCTGTGTTTCTCTCTGGTGAATTAAAATAATAATAATAGTAATAAAACAAAATTAAATAAATAATTCTTTTTAAAAAGGGGAGGGGACAATGGCGGAAATTTTGGTAAAGATGCCAGAAAATGCTACATTGCAAAATTTCTATTAATATTTAATAAAATTAAACAACATTGTAAGAACACAAAAATATTTTTATAATGTAAAGCAAAATAAAAATTGGATACAGCCTTATTCTGTAAACTTCTAAAAGTGAAAGTAAAATAATAATAAATACCTGGTGTTCACTGAGCACTTGGTATGTTCTGGGTGCTCTGCAAACTATGTCTTGAGTAAGAATGAATATTCAAAATTGTGCTCTCTGGTTTCAAATTCTGTCTTTGCAAAAAAATAAGATTCTGATTCATCTTGGAATGTAGTTTTAACCCTATTCCCCCACTCATTCTGCCAATGGCCCCTCCATATCCTAAGAAACTGTGCTAAGAAAACACTAAGAATTCTCGCTAATGTCATTCAGTCTTCCCTTGGTGGAATGAAGCGATGAGGAGCCCTGAAAAAAGTGAAAATATAATCCTTCAACTTCTGACTTCCATCAGCGTCTTCACCTAAACCAAAATAAATAAATAAAATAACGGTTCTCACACTTTCTCTGGTTCAACAATTTTTTGAGGTCCAGGGAGTGACACATCTGTAAATCAAGATGCTCTGTGAGACTTATCACATGGGAAGGTTCCATGTTTCCACCAGTAGACGTCACTGAGTACATGCTTAAACATGATTTAGGGCAGCTGAGGATGCGGGTAGATAATAGCACCAAGATCCTGCTGTGAGTTCTCTCTCCCTCTCTGTTTCTCTTAGTCATGGAAAAAAATAAATAAATAAACTAAAAAAGAATAATAAGAAGAGCACCATTCCTTGAGAATAGAATATACCCACCTGGTTCAGAACATGAGAAATATTTCTTTTTTTTTCTTTATTATTATTATTATTTATACATTCAATCACTATACATCATTTAGATTTTTAAAAATTATTTATTAAATTTTATTTATTGCTTTATTTATTTATTTTTTAAATTTGACAGAGAGAGACACAGAAACAGAGAGAAAGAGGGGAAGTGAGAAAGCCAGGCACCAGGTCCAAGACTTGAACCGTGGTCAGCCAAGTGGGAGTGTCCAGCGCCTTAACCACCATGCCACCTGCTGGTCCCCATCATTTAGATTTTTAAGAGACTTTACCCAGCATAATATACACCTCAGTTCAACCTTGTTGGGAAAACTATACACATCCTCATCAACAGATAATAAACCATATCTGTGTCCCACAAATGTCTTACCTCTCTTTTTATTCTCAAAGTTTCCTTTCCTATGCTCTTCTTCTCCCTTTACTTTGTCACGGACACTAGAGAAATATTTCAATACTCATGTAAAGAAACATTGACCTGAGCAACTCTATGGCTTCCTTACTGAGTCAAGTTCAATTAAATACCTTTAAAATTGAAAATAGTGTGTATGTCATATGATTTTCTTTTTCCTTTCTTTCCACTCATGTATGCACTGTATTGTTTTCATAAAAATAAAGAAATTATTATCCCAAAAAGAAGTAATAACACTTAATCTTTCAAAAAAAAAAAAAGCTCTGCAATTTAATGTGTCTTGCTTTGTTTTCTTGCAACTCCTATTGTTTCTATTTTGATTGTATTTTTTATTTGGTGAAATTCCTTTTCAAGACTCTGAGCAAACTTGATTTCTAAACACATAATGCTCCAGACATAAGATTTAAAACTTTTCTTCTTCACATTTGTGTTTGTAATTCTTCATTTAAAAATCTTTTTCAGTCCTTGTAGTAGTCCATATGGGAAGGGCTTATGAAGAAATGAGAAAGAAATGAGCAGAATTGGAAACAACAATAAAAACCTCTGGGGACCAGCAGATGGCGTAATGGTTATCTCACTGGACTCCAATGTAGACAACCATGATTTGAGTCTTAGACCTGGCAGCTTTATTCCTGCCAGGAATCAAAAACTTCATATATATTAAATAATTTTTTAAATTAAATTCAATTTAATTCTGACACTGAGATTCTATCTCACTGAGTTAGCAGAAAATCTCATGATAGATGCCAGGGTTGAGCTATTCTCTCTGAGATCTGGCCAGCTCCTTTGGGTACCATGATGAAACACTCATAGGTCAGCCCCATCATCACTCTCCTGGGATCTAAAACTTCATGCCTTGTCTGTGTATTCTCATCTTTCTTATTTGTTCGTTTTCCAAGGTCTTGCCTCTCTCTCTCTCTCTGTTTCTCTCTCTCTCCTCACTGTCTCAGCACTTTTAAAAGTCTAGTAAATGGCTCAGGGTTTTGTTTAAGACTGCTTCTATACAATTGTTATATAATTTGGGGGCCCAGTGCAAAATGAAATTGTGAGGCCTTTGGTTCAAAACTTAGTAAGAATTTCAAGATGGCAACAGCAGAGTATTAAACCAAACATGGCCCTCCTGAGTGTGGAGTCATTTTGAACATGAGACTTTCCCAAGTGTGGGGCCTTGGGCTACTGCTGTGGCCTCACACTCATGAAATGGACTGATGATTCTTTTTCTGTGTTGGCAAACTGCCTTTCTGACTACCTAAGAGGTGGGGGAAAGCATAGGAAATGGAAAGCATTGCAAAATTTAGAAATACATACAGAAAAATGTCTTGTCATATTTTGTTTGGCTTTGTTTTGGTTTGGTTTTGATTTTTAAGAGAGATTATTTGCTGTAGGGCACATGCACTCATCAGAGAGACAGAGAAACAGAAAGCGAGAAATCACCCCCCAGGGGGTATGGCCATGCTTCAATCTTTTATCCTCCATTTTCCTCTTGAGATCTTGGGCACGCACACACACATGCCGTGAGTTTAAGCTACCGGGTCCGGGCCTTGAACCGTGGTCTATTACATGGGAGTCCAGTGACATAGCCATTACACCAACTGCTGGTCCCACCATATTTTCAAGAGTGAGTCCAGGCTTAGAGTTTCTATAGACAATAATACAAACGTAATAAAGCTGAGAGAGATATGCAGGTCAAGCAGGCTACGTCCCCAAGGGCAGATTCTAGACTTCAACGCCAACCTTCTCTATCTAGTCTTTCCATAATGGGTTCTAATCAAGTGAGAAGGAAGAGAAGCAGATGGGCCCTCTAATATCTTTCTACATACATCATGGTAGTGTTCTGAGATGTGCATTTCAAGTCTCCAAACCCAGACCCCCTTGACACCCCAGTCAGGGTAGGGCAGGATCTCCATTATCTCCTTTACTTGAAATGTCAGCTATGTGTCCTTTCCTCACTTCCCCACAAGTCTAACCTCCTGCACAACTAGCCTGCCAGACCTGGTCCACATTGGAGGGCAGGTAGAGGAGTTTGGTTTTAAGAGGTTTCTACACATACACAAGCCTACTACCCACATAGATGGGTAGTTTCTGCCTATCGTGGTGGAAAAAACAAACCCAGTATGTGTGTTTGAGCAGTTGAACAGAGTGTCCAAGGAGACCTGCTGTGGAGGTAGTTGGGTGTTTAGGGATTATTGTGTTTCTTTTTCCTTTTCTTTTCTTTTTCCTTTTACATTTAATCACTATACATCTTT
Organism: Tupaia belangeri chinensis; assembly: GCF_000334495.1. Lineage (NCBI taxonomy): Eukaryota > Metazoa > Chordata > Mammalia > Scandentia > Tupaiidae > Tupaia > Tupaia belangeri. Next base: position 417,188 of record NW_006160158.1, read on the forward strand.
ACAGTGTACAAGACGGCTTTTCCCAGACCAGATTCCTTTGCAGTTGAGTGCTCTCTCATTTCTCATTCTCTCTGCCAAGACAGCTGCATTTCTCTCTTGCCATATCCCTCCTCCTCTCAGAAGCTGACAGTCAACAGGACACATGCCTGCCCACCCCCACTCTCCTCCCAGACATACACACAAAGACCACCTTTTTCAGTCGATCTTAATCTCACTGTACAAGTGGTCCCAGAGTTTCCCAGCTGAAATATCTCTTCCAGTCTCCTCCTTTATCAAAAAAAGAGCATGGAAGCACAGGCAGCAGAAGCACTTCATATCTGTCTAGAGATAGAGACTGACCTTGAACTTTAGATGCCAATGCTCTTTCAGTACAAAATCCCTGAGGCTGAGATCACTGGCCAGACCCCCAGGCTCCTCATGTTTCTGTGTGCGCGTCTGTGTGTGTGCGTGTGCGTGTGTGTGTGTGTGTGTGTTTCAGGGCTGGGAAGAGACAGGGCCAGTGCTGCAGACAACCTCCTCCACCCAACAAACACATAGAGCTCACATGGACCTCTGCCACTGAGGTCCCAGCTGGCCCTGGGCAGGCTTTTCCCATGCTCCTGTCTTACCCCTGCTGGCCTCTCCAGCACCTCCCCTCACCCCTCTACTCCTCCTCTGACTTCACCAACATGCTCTTTGCAACTGACCCTGAGCCTAGAAGGAAAGAGGGGATCCCACGCCAGAATGCAAGCTTAGTACTGACAGGCCCTAGGGGTATAAGATGACCTTTCCTTCACATGATCATGGGTGTTACACAACACGGAACAGCAGCAGAGTTTGAAGTGGCTAGTAAGTGGCAGGCAGTAAGAGGATGAGGTGAGTGTTCTGGTTGTAAGGTCTTCTACCCACTACACTTCCTACCTGTAAGGAACTACGTTATCTAGGGGATAAGGATGAACAATATAGGGAGAGAGGGAAGATGAGCAGAAAAACCTAAGGGAAATTAGCATTAAAAGAGAAGCAGGATTTGGGATTAAGGAGGGCTATTAGATCCAAGGCAAAAAAGAAAACAGGTCAGACTCTCTCAGAAGGGGGACATGAAGGCCTTGCTTGTAAGCACCATGCCACTGAGGAAGAGAAGAACCAGCAGTGAAGGTGAAGAGACCCATGATGCAACTCACTTTGCAACTGACTCTGAGCCTAGGAGGAAAGGAGTTATTATTTGTTGTGGAGTGAGGTCACTGGCAGCTGTGTGATTCAAAGACTCACAGAAGAGGCCTGGGAGACCTATTTCTCTCTGTGGTCATGGTGAACATTCACATAGTGTTGGCCACATGCCAGGTATGCTTGAAGTGCTGTATCTGCATTACTCACCTAATCCTCATCATAATCCCATAGAAATGATCACCATCCCCAATGTGACTGATGAGGACACTGAGCTAGAAGGAAACAAGCCCTCTGTGACAGGCAGAAAACGGCCCCTGAAGATGGCCAAGACCTCATTCCTAGAATCTGTTCCTGTGCAATGTTATGTGGCAAAGGAGCATTAAGGTTGCAGATAGCATTAAGGCAGCTAATCGGCCCGACCTTGAGAAGGGAGATTATCCAGGATTATCTAGAGAGGTCCAAAGTGATCGCGAGGGTCCTTCTACACCAAAGAGGGGAGGTAGGAGACTGCTACAGGAGGGTCAGAAGTTGGGGCAATAGAAGATGGAGAAAAGGGCCCCAAGTCAGGGATGGCGGGAGGGGCAGGGACAACCCTGGAAACTGGAAAAGGGATTCTTCCCTTAATTCTCCAGGAAGAAGAGCAGCCTTGACTCCACCTTGATAAGGACCCACCGAGACTTGTGGTTGACCCACAGAATCACAAGTCAACTAACAGCATGGTTTTAAACAATAAGTGTGTGGTGGTTGGAAGCCAAGTGGGAAGCCAGTCCTCACCCCAGTTAATAGGTGGAGGATGTAGCGGCTTCCAAAGTTAATAGGTGGAGGATGTAGCGGCTTCCAAATCCACCCTCCCTCCCAGCCTCACCAGTAACTGTCACCTATCCACTGGTTAGTGTAAGTGTCTTCTTATAAGAATTCATCTTACTCTAGATTTAACACAACTAGATTTTTAATTAAAAATAGTCCCAGGACCCATTGACATAGCTTTTTCTTTAAAATGATTGTGTATTATTTCATGCGACAAGCTGCAATTAATTATCAATCCTGCCCTTGTTCATACATCAGCGCGTGAATTTTTTTTTTTTTAACGGATTGCTCCACTGCCTTCCAGGGCAGACGCCTGGGTCTCCATCCCGGATTGGGGCTCAGCATCTTGAGACTGACACAAAGCCAGGCCTCTGCAGCCCAGGTCTCCTTCCTAGCTCCGCCCCAGCCCCGTGGCGACCAATCAGCTCCCAGAGACGGCACTCTCTTCGCCCCCTTCTGTGCCGGTGACTTTCCACGTCCCCAGCCCAGCGTCCACCTCCCTGGCCCTTCTCTACTGAGAAGCTCCATCCCCTTGGGAACCACCGCTGTCCCCTCGTAGCCAGACCTTTCTGCCCCGAACCCGCGCTGCTGGAAAAGCGGGGCAAACGGTGAGTGGTGTTCAACGATGGGTTCTGGGCCAGGAGAGGCCTGCAGCCACAAAGACCACAGCCCGAAGCGCCAGGTGCCCGGGGCAAGGAGAGGGAAGAGCTGGTGATGCCCCGAGGCTTTGCAAGGAGGCTGGGAGGGTGAGGATCCGGCTGGGGGCTCTGTGCGTGCCCGACGACAGCCGAGTCCGCAGAGGACTCCAGCCTTGTTCTCCGTTCCTTTTCTGATTTTGCCGGCAACTGGGTCTCTGTTTGGTTCTTGCCGCATTGTTATTCCCTCTCTGCTTTACAGAAGGCGATGGCCCCCTATTTTCACGTGATTTGTTTTGTGCTCCGAAGGGAGCCCTTGAGATTTGAGCTGAAAGGAACAGTGGAGGCGATGTTATCTCACCTGCTGGAGGGTCGGTATTGAATCTCTTCGTGTAGCTTGTCTCTGCTTAACCCGCGGTCAAACTCCTCCTCTACTTAGTGCCCTTCGCGCCCGCAGGCTCGGAGGGTGTTCTTGGTGGGCAGCAGGGTGGGTGCGGGGCGGGGTAGTGAGCGTGGGTGCGGGGACTCGAGAACCTTAGTTTGGAATGCATTTGGCCTGAAGCAGCCAAATACAGTTCCGGGATAAACAGCCCTTAGCTGGCAGCGGAGCTGGCCCAACCTGCAGCAAGAAGGCCTTAAGTAAGTACAGGAGGAAACCTGCCTGGCGGCGGAAGCTTGGAAGAACAGCTGTAACGAGACGTAAGGGACGGAATACATGTCTGGCTGACCGCCAACCATCCGTCCATCCATCCAACTCCAAACTCCATAATCATCAGTTGATTGCATCTCAGTACTCGGAATTCTTTTTTTCTTTTGCTTTGTTTCAAAAAATGAATTAAAAAAATATGCGGGACATCTAAGAGCAGTCTCAGAAGGAAAGAGATGAATGCCTGACCATCTCTAGCGCAGGCAGTGGGGCATGTGGGTGCCCCAGGAGCCCATGGGTGTCCCTGCTTACCCCATTCTCCTCCCTTCCCTGAGACTGACATCTCTCCTGTATTTGTTTTAATCATTCCATTCCCTTGCTTTCTGTTTTCGAAAACATCTGAGTTGGCGTTCCCTAATGTTTGCTTCCGTAATAACATGACCCTGTACATACTCCCAGGGTTTTGAGATTCACCTTTGTGGTGCCTCCTGTTTGTGGTGTGAATGTTTTATCACTTACTCCTTCTTCTGCTGATGGACATTTAGCTGTTCGTGGTTTGGGAGCTGGATCAGTTATCTATAGCTGTGTAATAAATCACAGCACATCCTCTTCTCTGCAGTTTCACTTGCACTTCCCCTCAGTCAACTGGGGTCTGAAAATATTAAATGTGTCAACCGGGATCCAAAAATATTTCATGGAATATCCCCAGAAATAACAGTTTGGAATTTTTTTTCTTTTTAGAGAGAGAGAGGTTTTTGCTATAGGGCATGTGCACTCACTAGAGAGACAGAAAGTGAGAAATGACCTCCCCTCCAGCTGAGTGGCCACTCCACAGTCTCTTCTTCTTCGTTCTCCCGTTGGAATCTTGGGTATGCATGTACACGTGCCCGGTGTTATTTTTAAGCTGCTGGGTCTGGGACTTGAACTGCGGTTGACTATGTGGGAGTCCAGTGACATAATCATTATGCCATTTGCTGTCCCGCAGTTCAGAAGTCTTAAATTGCTCCATTCCAATCCTGCCAGTCCCACCTGGGATGTGAATTGTCCCAGCATGTCTGCCTGTTTATGCCACCCCCTCATTAGTCACTTAGAAGCTGTGTTGGTTTCCAGGTTTTTAAAAAATGTAGTATCTATCGGTTTGAGTACTCTACACAATTTCAGACATCCATTGGAGGTCTTGGAACAGATCCCCCACAGATGAGGGGAAAACTACTGTACTCCAACACCTAACAGTTTAAAATCAAATAAATCCCAAACAAACAAAAAATGAAGACCCAAGACAAACCCTATCTTCCTATTATCTCTCTATTTTCCCGAGGAAGTGCTTACCTGGGGGTTTCTGACTCAGGGTCTCTCACTGGCTGTAATCAAGGAACCAAAATATTGAGTGAAACCACACAGTTATCTGTAGGCTGGGAGTGGGGTCAGGGGGCCTCCTTGAAGCTTACTCATGTGACTGCGGGCTGACCTTCTAGCCTCACTGACTTTAGCTGGACACGTCAGTTCTCAGTGTAGAGGTTAGTCACTACATGGCTTCCTGAAAGAAAGAGGAGAGAAGCAGGGTTCTTTCTGTAATCTCGTCTCAAACATGACATCCCACCATTTTTGCCTGGTGGTCCAGCCCATCGTCAAGGAGTTAGTTTACACCGAGGTAGGAATACCTGAGGGTAGGAATTAATAGGGGCCACTTTAAAGACTGCCTACCACAGGGCATACTAACAAGTGATGCTGCCTTCTTACATCGTGTACAAGGGGCCAGAGTGACCGTAGAGTGTCCACCCAGGAATACAATCGCTGGGTTTTATGATGTATGCATACTCAACTTGATTAGATCATTTCCAAGCTCTTGCCAAAAACTGGAAAGATTAATCGATATGATATTAACTGTGTGTGTTGGCCATTTTGAGCTGCCATACAGAATCCTGAGCCTGAGTGATTTATCATGAACAGAATTAGCCTGCTTATCATTCTAGAGGTGGGGAAGTCCAAGACCAAGGGGCCAGCATCTGGTGAGGGCCTTATTGCCATGTCGCGCCATGGTGGGAGGGCAAAGAGAGGGAAATGAAAAGAGTATAGAAGGAGACGGCACTCCCACCTCCATATGGAGCCCTGTGCACCCCACTCCGGGGATAATGGCATTGATTGACTCCTAATCACCTCTCACTGGGATCCACTTCCCAACACCCTTGCATTGGGGGTTAAGTTTCCAACATACCTAAACCATAGCACTCTATGTATTAATTTGGGAAGAAGTAATCTCTAAAATATTGTGTCTTTTCATTCATGAACTTGGTGTATGACACTATTTATTTAGGATATTTTTAATGCTTTTTCATTTTTCATTGTTTTTATCTTATTAAATTTTGGTTAAATTTACTTCTAAATATCTTATATATATTGGGTTCTTGGGAAAATCATGACACATTTTTGCATAGACTTAATATGTGTGTGTGTGTGTGCACATCATTTTTTTAAGTTTTTTTTGTTTGTTTTATTGTTTGTTTACTTGGTTTTGGTTTTGCCACAGGGTTCATGCACTCACCGGAGAGAGACAGAGAGAGAAAGTGAGAAATCATCCCCCCCCCCAGGGAGGATGGCCACACTACAATCCCTTCTCCTCCATTATCCTCTTGAAATTTTGGGCACACACGCCATGTATGTTTTTCAAGCAGCTGGGTCTAGAATTCGAACCAGGGATTCATCTCGTATGATTCAGTGCCTTAGCTATCAAACCACCATGCCACCTGCTGGCCCTCTAACTACTTTATACTTTTACTACTACTGTAAATGTTTTCTTTCAGAAAAGTTATATCTTACATCTTTTTTTTTTTTGGTTTTGGTTTTGGTTTTGGTTTTTCACTCAACAAATGTTTATTGAGTAACCATCATACACTAGGTACCTCTGGGCACTGGGAGTGTGACTGCCAGGATTGATCTTTTTCTTTCTTTTTTTTTAATCTTTGCCATTCTGACTGGGGTTAGTTGGTATATCATTGTAGTTTTTTTTTTTATTTCAATTTATTTATTTGCATTCATTCACTGTACATCATTACAGCATACAAAATGAGATTTTCCATCCAGAGTACACTGTATATTGTCTCAATCAAGCACATCAACAAACATGTTATTGTCAGCAAATAATTTTCCATTTCTTGTTTTCTGTATGTTTTGCTTTTTTCCCCCATCCTTGATTACCTGTTCTTACCCTCCGCCATCTCTCACTCTCCTCCCACACTGTCTCTGGTATTTATGTTTGCTTTCTATACTGTTTTCCCTCCGCATGAATTACTAAAGACCTTAATTAATCTAAATATTTTCATAGCAAACACAGGTGATATATACATTTCCATGAACACAAGTCTAACTTTACGCATCCTATAAAGTAGCACCTAGCTTGGGCTATATATCTTACTGCAGTAATTGAATAGATTTTTTTTTCCTGAAACTTTTTTTTTTGTAACTCAATTTACAT
>NW_006160158.1:424922-472389 GCF_000334495.1 Tupaia belangeri chinensis
TCGTGGTGGATTTTTCTAGGCCAGCCATTTTCTCCCCTAAACCTGAAATTCTATTTTCTGAATGATCTAGTCTGCTTTTAATATTTTCAAGGGAGATTTTGACTTCCAGTATTATAGACTTCATCTCTAACAGTTTCGTTTGAGTCTTAAGTGTGTAACAGGGAGATTTTGACTTCCTGTATTATAAACTTCATCTCTAACAGTTTCGTTTGAGTCTTTTGTAAAGTGTGTAATTCCTCTTTTAGATCTTGCAAGAATTTCCTCATCTCCTGGAACTCATGAACTTCTTTCTCCTTTCTCTTTAGCAGTTCATTATCTCTCTTCTCTTCCATCTCTTTTATCTTCGACATTATGAATGCTCTAAATTCCTTATCAGACATTTCCATGATTTTCACCAAACTGCTTGTAGATGAAGAAGAGTTACTCTTTTCCCTTGGAGGAGAGGTATTTTCTTGTTTTCCCATATTTCTTGTGATCCGGCGGTGGTTTCTTATCATCTTATTAGTAGAAAATCTTCATTTCTCCTGTGCCCTGAAATACCTCGTTCGCAGGAGCCATGTGGAACCCTCTTCTGAAGGCCTGGCCTCTTGTCTTTTACATCTTATTGTTGCTGGCACATAACAATCCAAATGTCATCCATACATTGATTTTTATGTATGTATGTGTGTATATTTATGTATATATATATATATATTCATTAATATTTTTAAATTTACTTATAGATTCTTTCAAATTTGCTACATAGACACTCATAAAATAATGACAATTTTTATTTTTTCTTTCCAATTCTTTTATCTTTAATTTCTTTTTCTTGTCTTACTATATTGGATAGGACATCTGGTCCAATATTGAATAAAAGTAGTGAAGGATATTTTGTTTTGTCTTGAAGTTATAAAGGGGGCCAGCTCATAGCTTGGTACTTGAGGCAGTTGGATCACACATGGCCAACTGTGTGATTTGAGTCCCAGACCGGGAGGGAGGGAGGTGCTTGCTCACGTTTTCTCTCTCTCTCTCTCTCTCTGACAAGTGCATGCATTCTCTGGTAAAACAAACAAACAAACAAATAACAACAGCAACAAAAGAGATAAAGGGAAATGGACTGGCTTTTTGGACCTGGTGGTTAAAGAAACTGGATCACATATGACCGACCACGTGGTTTGAAACCTAGTTTAGATGACTTGAAAATACCTTCCAGGCATGTCAGTGTTCATGCCCCAAATATTGACAGGATGGAGAAATGGAAGAGAAAGGATCGTGGCATGACCGCACCCCCATCATGGGTTGCTCTTCCCTCTCCCTCTCTGTCTCTTTGTCTCTCTCTGGTGAGTATATACATCTTTTGGTGAATTAAAATAAAAACAAAAAGATAATGAGGGGCAATAGTTCACTATATCAACTTTATACAACACATATTTTATAGTTATAAGAGCCTTCTCCATGATAAGGATGTTCAGTTCTTCTTTTGGTAAGCACTTTTATTATGGGTAAATGTTTTAGCAAATGTTTCTCTTTAAAAATCTTTTCATTTAACTTTATTTATTATTATAATTATTTTAATTTTACCAGAGAGAGACAGAGAGAGAGAGAGAGAGAAAGTGAGAAAGCAAGCCACTGGGTCCAGTACTTAAACCCCAGTTGGTCACATAGGAATCCAGTGCCCTTAACCACCATGCCACCTGCTGGCCCCAACAAATGCTTCTTGTAATTGAAAGGATCATATAATTTTTCCTGTGAATATGTTAGGGAGTGAAATATACTATTTAATTTCTAATATTAAACAATTTTCTATTCCTGGAATAAACTCTCCATGGCAAATGTGTAACTTTTATATGTATATATAAATATAGAAGTAAATTTTAGGTATTTGTTTCTGTCTGTTTGATGTTTATGAATAGAAAGGCCAATAATTTTCCATCTGTGCTATTCTTATCTGGTGTTGGTATCATAAAATAGGATGGTTGGTAGTCTGTTTTACTACGCACTGGAAGAATTTGTACAAGACTGAAATCATGGGGACCAGCAGTTAGCATAATGGCTATGTCGCTGGACTCCCACGTAGTCGACCGTGGTTCGCGTCCCGGACCCAGTGGCTTAAACTCACGCCGGGTGCGTGTGCATACGTGCCCAAGATCCCGAGAGGAGAATGGAGGAGAAGGGATTGTGGCGTGACCATCCCCCCTGGGGGGTGATTTCTCGCTTTCTGTCTCTATGTCTCTCTCTGTCTGGCGAACGCATGCGCCCTATATCAAAAACCTCTCCAAAAAAAAGGATTGAAATCATCTGGTCCTTGAATATTTGCTCAAATCACTTTTAAAACCCCTGTGGTTTGTTTATTTTTTGAGAGGTTTTTGCTATAGGGCGCGTGCGCTCGCCAGAAAGAGATAGAGAGATAGAAAGTGAGAAATCACCCCCCAGGGGGGATGGTCACGCCACAATCCCTTCTCCTCCATTCTTCTTTTTTTTTTTTAATTTTCTTTTTTTAATCTCATTTTATTATTTCTTAAACATCTGATCACAATACGTCATTTGGCCAGTAAAGAGAATTTACCCAATATGAAATACACCTCAGACCAGACCAGCTAAAAATACCATAATGTTATTATCAATAGGTAATAAACCATTTCAATGTCCCACAAATGCCCTGAGACTATTTATAATCCCCCTTTAGCATACTCTGTTCCTCAGTTCACTATGAGGTATCTAGATGAATTTTTTTATTTATCTTGTTTGCATTCATTTGTTTTCCTGGACCAAAGGCTTGGTGTCTTGCAAGAACTCTGGAAAATGTGTAGTAATCATTTCCTACAATAGTAACTCTTCTCTAATCTTTCTCTTATAACCATGTGAAATTCAGATCGTACGGATGTTAGATATTCTTAATATACCCTCCATATCTTCTATCCTCTTGTGTATATCCCATCTTTCTGGCTTTTAGACTGAATTAGGAATATATTCCTCTGCTCCAGATCCAGTGTGGTAATTTCTTCAACTTTGTTTCATTTTTATTTTGAAGCATTCTCTTTTAGCTATTTTCTTTTTCATCTCTGGTTCTTGTTGGTTCTTCATAGATGTACTTATTTTCTGTGCAAATTTCCAAATGCCTTTTATTTTTCAAATGTAGTAAAATACCTATTTTATACGGCGCGCCTTAATTCTAATATCTGAATTCTCCTTCTTTCTGATGTGTCATGTTTGTGGCGGCTCTCATTCACGATGCCTGGTTTCCTTGAGTGTTGAGAGATTTTCAAAGTTATCATTATGAGCTGCTCCTTTTGTGTGAAAACTTTTTTTTGACAGAAATTCTTTCTAGATGTGTTGAAGTTTAAGTTTCTCCAGAAAAGAGCTGTCTTTACTTCTGCCAACTGAAAATACCACCAAAGTGAGGCCACTTCAAACTGTAGAGGGAGGAGCATGAATTCCAACTGCAGACCACTGTGGGGGAGTGACTTGGGTCAGAGGTCTTTTCCCCTTCACCCTCCTGCAGGGCTAGGGCAGCAGGGTACATTGATTTCCTCTGTGCTATGTGATCTGTTTATTTACATTTGCCCTGTAGAAGTATCTCTGTAATGTCTGAGCTCGGCACACAGTATCCTTTGAAATTATCATCTTCAAGCGAGCCTAATCTTACTCTTCTGCACTGGAAATGCCACAGAGGGGGCCCCACACATTCTCCAGGGCTTTGCAGTAAAACCATGGGAAAGTCAGCTTTTGTATTTGCTTCCCCTTGAGCGGTTCTTGGTTTTAGTTTATTTTTCCTTTGCAGATTTCTCACTTTTTATCATCCCAGCAATGCACTTACAACGTATGTATTATTTGCATTGATACTATGGATCAGAGATTCTAACTACATTTCTAAAACTGAAATCCTTCTTTAGTACCTTATTAAATTACAGTGTTTGCTGTGTGTTTTGTTTTTGTTTGCTTGTTTTTTAGATTTTTTGCCTAGGCCATGTGCTTGCCAGAGAGAGACAGTGAGAGGGAAAGTGAGAAATCACTCCCCCCGCCCCCCCAGGGGATGGCCATGCCTTCTCCTGCAGTCTCCTCTCAGGATTTTGGGCACTTACGCATATGTGCCCGGAGTGATTTTCAAGTCTCTGGGTGAGAGTCAGTCATGTGGGATCCAGTATCTTAGCGTCAACGTCTGCTGGCCCAACAATTAGTTTTACCTTTTTTGTTATATTTATGTAAATGTTATCATTGCCACATATTGTGTATATTCTTTTTGTTTCTGGCTTCTTTCTCAGAAAGAAGTATGTTGGTGAAATTCAGTATGTTGGTGAAATTACAGTACGTTGGTGAAATTCAGCCAAATTATATATATCAAACATTGTTAATTCTCACTGCTGTACAAGATTTCACTGTGAATATATTACTTTAAATATTCTACTGCTTGGGGACCAGCAGTTAGCATAATGGCTATGTTGATGGACTCCCACGTAGTCGACTGCAGTTCGCATCCCGGACCCAGTGGCTTAAAACTCACCCCGGGCGCGTGTGCGTGTGTGCCCAAGATCCCGAGAGGAGAATGGAGGAGAAGATATATATATATATATATATATTCTACTGCTGATGGTGCTCAGCTGATAGACCAAGATGGCACAAGAGGGGAGACAGTAGAGAGAGTAACATTTAGATACCTTCCAGTTTTAGAGTCTTATGGATGGCGCCATTTTGAAGATTCTAGAGCTCGTCATTTGAAGAACATGTGCATGCATTCCTATCTTGTATACACTAAGCATGATATTACTAAACAGTCCTCATTTCAAACTGATAATTTATAACATTTTAAAAATACAAAGTGTCTAAAGAAAGCATCATGGGTCAACCCTCCTTCACTTCCTGAAATAGCCAGATATATCTTTAGCTTGTGTTTATATAAGATACATTATAGCATTTTTTTTCTTGAAAAAGTGTTTTAAAATTTTTTACTGAAAATATAGATAAAAATCATTCTTCATGGTAGGAAGAGCTCATCCTCTTCAAGATTTGCATAATATCAGTAGTATGGTGGGGTTTTTTAAAATAAATTTTGTTTAATCACATGTTGAGTGCACAACCTCATGTCTCAAAGTTATTTCAATGCCTCAGGAATCCATGGTAGTTGATTGCTCAGGACTCCTCAGAGCACAAAACTGGAAAGAAAGACAAAGAAACTCAATGGGAAGTAGAAATAAGAAAGGACACAGAATTTCAAATTGAACTAGAACTATGAAGTCTAAGGCAGAGGAAAAACTCAAATTTAGAGAAAACCATTAAGAGATATAAAACGAAAACAGAAGACTTAGGAGGGAAATTTTAAAGAAAAGATCAGACAGGAAAGAGGAAACTCACAGCACAGGAAATCAGTCTTTTAAGCAGTTTTCTGGGTCAGGTTGTTTCGTGCTGGTTGAGGAATGAGCCTAAGGACCACCTTTCTTGCCCCACAGTCACCTCACCCCATATCCTGTCATCTACCTATCCACTGTGCATTTTGGAGCACCTGTTCACAACCTAGGTGAAGAGGGAATCAAAAGCAGAGCAAAACACAGTTCTTGACCTAGGCTTCCTCTAGTTTGGAGCGTTATAATGCAAAATTTAGTCAAACAAGATGTCACACTTCATTGTCAGCCACTGAATCCACTTTCCCCTGGGAAATGTAGTCTGAACCCTGTTTTGTCATAGGAGCAAAACGGTTACAATGGTCTCTTCCTCTGGATAGTTTGGTCTGGAGACACCTTCTCAGGTACCAGGACAGGAGGCGCCAGGGAGGTGAGAAGTGAAAAAGCTACAGAATGAACAAGGGTGGTGCAACTCTCCTTCAAACCTTTGGGTCAGTCATAACTAGGGACAGGTGGTTCTCTCCAGTCAACCCTCCCCAGCTCACCAAGCTAGGTAAGCAGGTGAAATTTCATTCAGGGCCAGATCAGACAGGACTTTACAAGCCAGATCCTGGCTCTAGAATCAAGTGCTGGATCCAACTCTCCATTAAAATGCTCAGGACTGAACCAGCAGGTGGCGTAGTTACTGACGCACTGGACTCAAACGTGGCTAATGGTGCCTTGAGTCCTGGACTCGGCAATATGAAACTCACTCCAGGTGCCTGTGCGTGTGTGTGTGTGCCTAAAATCCCGAGAGGAGAATGGAGGAGAAGGGTTTGCAGTGTGGCCATACTTTCGGGGGTGGGGGTGGGGGTGTGATTTCTCACTTTCTGTCTCTCTGTCTCTGCCTCTCCAGTGAGTGCATGTGTCCTATAGCAAAAATCTCTCTAAAATAAATAAAATAAAGTGCTCAGGACTAGGGATGAAATTCAAGAAGCCCCAGGACCAGCAGTTGGCATAATGGCTATATGGCTGGACTCCCAAGTAGTTGACCCCAGTTCAGGTCTCAGACCCAGTGGCTTAACCTCTCGCCAGTGCATGTGTGTGCCCAAGATCCCGAGAGGAGAATAGAGGAGAAGGGATTGCAGCGTGACCATCCCCCCTGGGGGGATGATTTCTCACTTTCTGTCTCTCTGTCTCTCTGGCAAGCAAGCGCTCTCTAAAGCAAAAACCTCTGAAAACAAAACAAAACAAAGATATTTAAGAAGCCTTTACACAGGGATAGCGACATCATATTTATATAGAGAAGTCACTATCAACTGGTTAAGCAAGGATAATTTACCTAAGTTGATTAAACTTACTGTTTTTATTACAAAGTAATATTTATTACTATTCAAATATTGATGAGCTTTATGAAAAAAGTACTTGTAATCCATTTATATAAATATTTTAAAATAATCCACTTCCCTGTTTGAAGTCAATGATTTTAATGGTTTTATGTATATCTCCCATAAGATTTCTGTGTTTATATTAAAACATTTTTCTTTTTGATGTAAAAATACAAACTCCATTTTACTACATTAAATGTTTAGTTAAAATAATATTTAAATATATGATAGATTGACATATATATATGTTATATATATGTCCACTCAAACATATATACATACTTGTATACAAAGAGACAGATGGAAAGATGCTAATCTTCGGCAAAATATATTTAACCCAGCCTTGGAAATATAATAGTGTGTATTATTTTAATTGAAAAACATGTCATTATTTATTAGCCCTTCTCTTGTTAATAAATACTGTCATCGATTTAATTTAACAAATTGCCCGGCTCCACTCCCAGGGCGGGAGCCTGGGTCTGCATCCCGGATTTGGGGCCTGCATCTTGGGGCAGAAATTGACACAAAGCAGGGCCTCTGCGGTCTAGGTCTCCGGCCAAGCTCCGCCCCCAGCCCGCGGTGGCCAATCAGCTCCTAGGACGGCCCCTTCCTCGCTCCGCCCCGCACTGCAGCCCACCTTCCCCCACACGTCTACCACTCCTCCACCTCCAGTTTTCCAATCCCCAGGCCGTCGACCCCATCTCTTGTCACGTCTCTGCTGAGGATTCCCTCCCCTGTCTGAGGTAGGCCGGGGGGGAAATTGCTGGACCAACGGTGAGTCTTGTCCAAAGATGTTTTCTGGAACCCAAGCAGGTCCGGGAGTGCCCGCCGAGGTAGCGACAGCCCGGGTCACCAATCCACCGCGGCCGGGTAGGAGAGGGAGGCGCCAGGCCCAGGTCCCCGGAGAGCACTGCCAAGGGGGTGAAAGTGGTTGTGTTTTTGGCCCGAAACTGCGTGGGCCAAGGAGGCAGATGTCTTTCAAAGAGGCTTCCTGCGGTTTCTTCATCTCTGTTTCGTTTTCTGCTCTTTTCCTACCTCTCTGATTCTTATGTCTTTCATGATTATTTCTTTTTCGAGAACCTATCAAGAATCTAATACATCTCAAGCCCTTTCAAACATTTCATTATGAAATATTTCAAAGCAATGTGCAGAAAACAATAGATTTATCAGATGCTGATATATATATTATCACCCTTGCTTCAACGATCTCCATCCCTCCCCCCCCATTTTTAAGAGCTAAAAGGCCATTTTCCCCACCAAGTCTCCTCATCCTCAGAGTTGTGTTAGCTTGTCTCCTTCCCAAATGCGTTTTATCCCCTTATTTATTTTCACGTAAGCAATATATGCAGTTTGGTTCTGAATTTTAAATGTTCCTAAGACTCATTACTACAGGATTTTAACGTATAGCACTGTTAGCCCTGACATTCCAGACCTGAAAGTGACTTAGTGAGCATGCACCAGCCCTCCTGTAGCTGAGAATCCTGAAGGAGAAAGGAGGTGCTTGCTGTCTCTCAGGTGGCCCTCCACCAGGCAGGACCCCGGATTCAGGAGGTACTGATTTCTGCCCCTGCAATTTTCTCTAAGGAAGCCCTGTTACTGAGCTCACCTCCCCACAGGGCCCTATCGATTTTTGATTTTTGTTCACACGATTCCATATGAGGAAGATGTTGAAAAGAGATGAGGAAAGGTGTGGCTTGGATTTTGTCCAAAACCTTAGTCGGGATTAAGTATCCACTTTTCTGAAACAGGAAATGCGGGCTCTTTGAATGATGTGAATACCAATTTAACAGGCACTCATAGGGTCTTACTTTATGCCAGGTCCTGATTAAAGAATGTTACAAGTATTACGTCCCTAATGTAGTCCTTGAAATCAGTCTGTAACATAGGCATTGATTTTGTTATCCTCATTTCACAGGTAATAAGACTGAGGCACAGAGGAATTAAGTAACTTTCCCAGTGACACAGCTGATAAGGTATAGCACTGAAATTTGTATACAGTCTGGAGACCATCTGGGTCCCTAACCACTGCACTACGTTGCATTTCACAACCTAGAATTAACACTTGACACGGAGAGGAAGTACCACGGAAGACAGTTCATCCAAGCAGGAGCAACCACGGGTCGCTGATTATCAGAAAAATAATAAATAAATAAAATGGGGATTTGAAGTTTAAGAATCAATTTTAGCTACCTGTTGTTTGCTGGAAATACATTCTTTTTAATTTAGCAAAACCACCCACGTAGCAATGTAATCAGTGTAGCGTTATAAAAAGTAGCCCTTCCCCTAGCCCTCAGGTTAAACAGTATTAATAGGTAGAAATGCACAAATATATACAGGGTTTCCTTTAATTATAAAACAAAAAGGGTATTGCACAACCTCCCCTTTGGCAATATGGCTAGGTACTTTCCAACTAAATGGAGACTTAAGCTCCTCATAGACTTGAAGGTATGTCCCGTAATGCGTTCAGCGTTTCCTTACTAGTGGTCAGAAATTTCGATCTGTAATAACACTGCCGTGCCCACTGCCAGGATGGGGCCCCGGGCGTCCTAAGCCGCCAAGGCGGGCGACACAAAGAAGCGCTGTCCCCCGCCAAGCGCCGCCCCTCGGGCTCCCACTCCAGCCCGGGAGGAAGTGGGGAGGAGCAGGATGCGAGGAAAGCCCTCCGCCCCTCCTCTCCTCACTCTCCGCTCGGCCTCGGGTCCCTGCCCTGCAGGAGAACCTCTTCCCCGCCCGACCGTGAGTCCCCGTGCGCGGGGTCTACCCCTCCCAGCCGCGCGGGTAGAAACTGCAGGGTGACCTGGTGAGTGGCCTCTGCGAAAGTCTCGCACGCCGGAGACGGGGCCCGAGCTCTGGGGGAGGGCGGTGCGCGAGGCCCAGGGGCGCCTGGCGCCGGCCTAGCCGCGGGGGCTGGCGCGCCACTGGACTGGCTGCGCTCAAATTCCGGACCGAGGACCCCTGGCTCTTTGCGCCGGCGTTTCCGTCGGGGGTTTTCTCGGCCCTACTACATTGCCCGTCCTCCGCGACATCCGAGGTTGTGTGTGCCTGCTTTGTGTGGTCGAGTTACAGACAGGCCTGACCTGGGGAAACGGTTTCTAATCTGCCGCTTTGGAGGATGAGAACCCTGTACCCCAGGGAAGCGGCAGGGCCGTGCAGGCAGCTGGTGACAGAGCATCACTTCTGTCCTACTGTCCTTTGATCTTTGCAAACGCGGTCTCTGGGGCTGCGATCCATAGCCCACTTGCACTGTCCCCGGAGAGTGGTGTGTGTGTGTGTGTGTGTGTGTGTGTGTGTGTGTGTGTGGACGGGACAGTAATCTGTATACCCTCCAACCCCCCACCCTCTACAGAGACCTTCGTGCCAGCGGCCTTGAGAATTCCCTGCCAACCAGAGCTCAGCTTCTCAGCCCGCACCTCCTAAGCCAGCTGACTACCCCACACCCTCCAGCTGCGCCCCCTCCTCTGACGTCACCGACCTGATCCCGAAGGTCTGGCTCTGGGCCTGGGAGTAGGGAGGAGGAGGAGAGGGGAGCCCTGTCAGACTCCAGGCTTACCACTAACAAGCCCTGGGGCTTACAACATCCTTTCCCACGCGTAGTCTTTTGATAGAACACACCCTTTGAGGCGAGCAGATCATCAGCTGGAAGGACGCAGCACTTAAACTTAAGGGGAAAAAAAAAAACACTTAGGTCTTCTTGCTCCTAGCTAGTGCTCCGGAGTTAGCCGTTCTGAGAGTTACCTAGTAAGAAAAGTGGAGAACAGGAGGGAGAGGAAGACAGAGTCCCAGGGGAATTCAGGAATTAAGAAGGCAGTGTGGTAAGATAGAGGGGGGAAAAAAGAGGAAAGAGAGAGAAAAGAAAGGGAAATAGAAAAAAGCAAAATTCTGAATCCTGCTACTCTTTAAGCATGGGGGAAGGGTTGAACTGAAGGGCCACAGAGGGGTCTTTTAGGCAAATGCATTTCTCTTAGTGATAACTGAATCCCACAGACTGGCTAATCTACAGGATAGAGGTTTATGCAGCCCACAGTTCCAGAGGTCCAAGGCCAAGAAGCCACATCAGGAGAGTCCCAAGCAGGGCAGGGCAGGGCAGGGCATCGTTTTGTGTGAGAGGGCAAGAAGGAGGGTGTCTGAGTTCTGTGTCTCTGCTCTGAGCACTCACTCTTTGTGAATCTACCAGGATTCAGCCATGGAAGCCCCACCCTGATGATTTTCATCCAAGTCACCTCTAAGAGATCCCACAGTCTTATCTTCAGATTGTTTCCGTCCTCCACAATCAAGATTCAACCTATGAGGGGACACATTTGAACTGTAGAAAGTTAGTTCAGAGATAACAGTAATTATCTCTGCGTGTGTGGTGTGCGCACGTGTGTGTGTAAGTTGGATGCAAAGTATATTGGAGTTTGTTTAATTTTTAGACTGTTTTATAATTAGGTCCTTCCATGTGTACCACATGCTGAGAAAGTGATCTTGGGATTACCTTTAGGTTACCCTTACATTCACCCATGATTCTATCATCCATCCATAGGGAACGTTCTCCATCCCCATTCTCCTGGGGAACCCAAGAATAAAACATATTCTCTGTCCTCAGACACTTGATCTCATTTCAGAATTAGAAATCAAACTGTAAGACAGACTGGGAGTGGTGTACTATCCAAGATGGCCCTCTACCTACTGTTTCTCCATGGATCTTGCAAAAAGAAAACCTTATTTAAGTATCATGGGCTCTCTAGGAGCAGAAAGAAGCCCTGTTCTCTCCCTGCGTTACAAGCTGTGCCTATAGTACCTTGTGCTTTGGTTTCTCACACGAAAGGAGGCCAGAATGGGCCCAGGGGTGCTAGAAAGGAGAGAGAAAGCAAGAACCTTGGTTAGAGAAAGAAATAAAAGGGCATTTACCCAAGTTGTGTCCATCCAAGCTCACCGAGCTAGAAGAAAAAGGGATTCGTGCATAAAGAAGGAGCATTTGGTTCAAAAGTCAAGTGTTAAAGTCAGTGATAATCAATCCCAGTTAAAGCGAGAACAGAACCAGCTGCAAAATTCAAGGAAGCACCCCCACACAGAGAGGAGGAAATCAAATTTCTAAGTGGACAAATGGCATAGCTGATGGGAGATGAAGGAAGACATTTCAGGAGAAATGAGGATCAGTAGACCAAGTCTAGTTACTTGATTACAATCACATAGGTGCTAACTGCTGAGTCTAGAATCCAAACTCAGGATGTCTAGTGCTAGATCCCATGTTTTATACACCGGAAACATGTAAGTACCTGGTAACACCAGGCTTTTATTCACATGGGAAGTACAGGGCACTTTTCAGCTGCTAACATTAGAAAGGGAAGAGGTGAATAGCTTTCTCTGTTTACAAGTCTGCCTCCTTTAAACTGTTGTAGTACTGCTATCATAACTGAAAAGAACTCTGAGGTGTTGTATGTACTACCTATTACAATGAAAAGTAAAGCAAGTAAAAGTAAAAACTAAAAAGTAAAGCAAGATAAATCTAGTCAAGCAAGTAAACATACATTAAATGATTAAGCATAGGGACCAGCAGGTGGTGTAATGGAGTTGTTTAACTTTCTCTCTGTTTCTCACCCGCAAGTGCATGCACCCTATGGCAAAAACGTTAAAAAAAAAAAAAAAAAAAAAGTGGGAATGGTGCTGGTGTATACCTCATAGGTTCATTGTCAAAATTAAATTAAGCAAATTACATAAATCACTTATAATAATACCAGACTCAGGTAAGCATTGAATTGGCATTACTGCTACAACCATAGTTACTTCTATGAGCAGTTTCGTGTCCTGTACATCATAGTGACTTGAAATTTTCACTTAAAATTAAGACATTCTTCTAGGTAGATGCAAAATAGATTTATCTTGTCTTTGAATCAACTCAGAGACCAGTGAAATGGAATTGTGGGCTCCCTGCTCTGAGTGCGTATATCAGTGGGGCATCTAGGAGATGCGATTGGGTAGAGATAGATCTGGACTAGAAATCCTGCCTCCAGACCAGCCAGTGGCATGGTGGTTAAAGCAGTTGGATCCCACATGGCTGACTGTGCAGTTCAAGTCCCAGACAGTGCAGCTTGAAAAACATGTCGGGTGCATGTGCATGCATACCCAAAATCTCACAAGGAGAATGAAGGAGAAGGGACTGCGGCATGGCCATCTCTGCTGGAGGGGTGATTTTCACTTTCTCTCTCTCTCTCTCTCTCTCTGTCTTTCTCAAACAAGCATATGAGAGAGACAGAGAGAGAAAAAATTAATAGCAAATTAAATTTAATAGCAAATTAAAAAAAAAAACAAACGAAATCCTGCACTCATAAGAGCTGAATATGATTCAGGGAAACATTCTTTGTCATTAATCTATCTTCATTTCTAGGGGTCCATTTATCTATCATTTATCTATGTGTGGTTTTGTGTGACAGTTAGTATCTTTGTACATATATGTGGTGTCTTCAAAAGTTTCCTGGAAAATGCATATTATGAAAAAACTATGCATGGATTTTAATTTTTTTTCTTGCACCAAAATAAACTTACTTTTGTTCCAATTTTCCATCAACTTTTCAAAGTGTTGTATATCTTTAATACTGCCACTCTTAGTTCTGTAAGAAAGGTTATTAGAAGAAGGATAACTGGGCCCCCAACAGTGAATGAGTACACGTTTGAAACTGCTTTGCCACTGTCAGATTGCTTTCAAGAAAGTGTAGACACTCTTAGTCCTTCCAGCAGGTTATGATGTGTCCCAGAACCTTCCCAACAGTGGCTATTATTAGCCGCTTTCATCGACTTCATCTTCTTTGCCTTCCTCTTCTCCTCTTCTCCCTCCTCCTCTTTCTCCTTAGTTCTTTTTCTTTTTTGAGGGGCGGGCAATCTGTGGCCAATTTATTATACATTATGTTTTTCTTACTTGACTACTAGTGAGATTCATTCTCTTTTTATAGATCTAGACATTTAAAATTTCCTCTTCTGGGCACGTCCTTTCTCAGAAGGATAGGATTTCCATAGACAAAAAGATATGGGGAGACAACAGGAAAGGAAGAGAATGGAAAGACTCTGAAATGAAAGCAGGTCATGTCCAGGGACACCAGGCAGATGGAAGGTTCAGGGAGAGACGTCACAGGAAATAAGGCTGGAAACCCTGAGGAGCCTCCAGCCCTATTGGCCTTAAACACCAGGACGAAGCAGTCAGGTTTTTCTCTGTGTACAAGGCAGCGCTCTAAGGGTTTCTCTACAGGGAAGTAAGATGGTTAGGCTGGTTTTAGAAGAATAAAGGTGGGAACAAATCCTGGTGACTTAGAAACTAGATCTGTTTTGTCCAGCTATGAATTACTAAAAACCTAAACTAGATTAGTGTCGATGTGAATGGGAATGTGAATAAGGACATTGACAGGACTTGTGGCCAGCTGCATGTGGGAACAGGAGGGAGCAGGGACATGGTGTGACTGTGCGATTTGCTGTCCTGGTTATTTGTGAACTCAAGTAGCAGGGAAGCGACAAGCCTCTTACCAACCAGGTGTTCGCGGATTGTCCATTCTCAGCAGTTCTCTGAGGCGGGTTTCTGTTTCTGTTTCACTGCTAAGAGCACTGAGTTTATGTAATTTACCTTAGAAGAGCTAGTTTGGAGAGTAAATAAAAAATGTAAGACTAGTTTTAGACCAGGATGTCCTTTCAGTATTAGTTCCCTCAAGACCAGATCTGTCCATCCATGGCCTTATGGAACACGGTGTATATGCCAATTACTGTTAATGGCCCATAGAGCTATCTGAGAAGTAAATATAACAACAGCACTAGTATTAGCATCTGTATTGGCATTGGCTCCAAAATATGCAAACTATAAAGACAAAATCAAAAGCTCAGTTAGGTGTTATTAAAACCTAATGATGGTGGGACCAGCAGTTAGCGTAATGGCTATGTCGCTGGACTCCCACGTAGTCGACCACGGTTCGCATCCCGGACCCGGTGGCTTAAAAACTCACGCCGGGCGCATGTGTGTGCGTGCCCAAGATCCCGAGAGGAGAATGGAGGAGAAGGGATTGCGGCGTGACCATCCCCCCTGGGGGGTGATTTCTCGCTTTCTGTCTCTATGTCTCTCTCGGTCTGGCGAGTGCACGCGCCCTATAGTGAAAACCTCTCCAAAAAAAAAATAAAACCTAATGATGGTTAGTTATTTTTTTCCCTTTGCAAAAATTCTCTATTACTCACATACCTAAATTAAGTGGCTTACTTTTTTTTTTTAAGGTTTTTGCTATAGGGTGTGTGTGCTCACCAGAGAGAGACAGCCAGAGACAGTGAGAGAGAAAATGAGAAATCACTCCCTGGGAGGATGGCCATGCCATCACCCCTTTTCCTCCATTTTGGGCATGCACACACATGAGCCTGGCATGATTTTCAAGCTGCCAGATCTGGGACTTGAACTGTAATCAGTCATGTGTGAGTCAAGTGCTGTAACCACTATGTCACCTGCTGGCCCAAATGGTTTACTGTTAACCAACTAATTGTAAGCATATGTATGTATGTGCATATATACATGTGTAAAAAATTGCTTACTAATGAGGAAGCATTTAATGTGGATCGTGTCCTTTAGTTCCCGGACAACTCTCCGTGGTAGTTAGTTACTATTATCTGCATTTGCAGAATAAGGAAACCAAGCTGAGATGCACTGCCTAAATCTCACGGTTTGTAACCAGCAGAGCAGAGATTCATGGCTAGACAGCCTGAACCCTGAGAGTCTGAGTCCTTGTACATGTTACCTTGACAGGAAGCTATTCTCTGCAAGGGAAGTAGAAAGAGATGAGGTAAAGGCCAAAATATCTGTATATTGCAAGTGAGGGAAGACCTTGCAGTAAGTGGTCCCAGCTCACACCACACTGTTAGGGTGGGGTGAACCTCAGAGACAGGAGAGCAGCAATGTGCAGTGCCGCCCAGCAGCAGTCAGTGAGGACGGGAGCCTTGGGTGTCCTCTGACCTTGGAGGAGCTGATTGTGTAAGGTGCATGTAGCACTTATCCTTGGGGGTGGGGGTGGGGGGGCTCATGGGTGAAGAAGCAGAGGATGTTTGTGAGTGCATTTCCACAGGCACACAGCTTCCTCAGGCCAGCTGTAGGCAAGACCCGGCCAGAACTTCATGACTTGCAACCATCTACTCCAGGATGTCTGGGACTTGAATTCAAGCCGCGTTGGTCTTCCACTTTCTTCTATTCAACCTTTGTGACTTTGACAAAACTCCACTTTCTGAAAACCCAGACTTTCAGACTGAAGTTCTGGGTTCTCTAAGCTGGGGATAATAAAACCAGTGTGGGTGCCCAGAGGTATGGAATGGCAGGGAGGGGGATAGCACGCTGCCCCACTGTATTAGTTCCCCGGGGCTGCTGCAGCAAGTGACCACAAACAGATGCCCTAATATAACAAGGCTATTTTTCTCTCATAGTTCTGGAGGCTTCAAAGTTGGAAATTGAGGTTCATCAGTGTTCCTTCTTTCTGGAGCTTCTGAGTCCAGCTCTATTCTGTGCCTGTCTCCTAGCTTCTGGTGTTTGCCAGCAACCTTTGGCCTTCCTTAGCTTGTAGACATAGCACTTCAATCTCTGCCTCCATCCTGGGATACTGTCCTTCCCTGTGTGTACATGTCCCTCTGGGTCTAAAGCTCCTCTTCCTATAAGGACATCAGTCATTGGGCCAGGGCCATCCCAATTCATTATGACTTCCTCACACCTGTAAGCCTTTGTTTCCAAATAAGGTTACATTTCAAGATCCCGAGAGGAGAATGGAGGAGAAGGGATTGCGGCGTGACCATCCCCCCTGGGGGGTGATTTCTCGCTTTCTGTCTCTATGTCTCTCTCGGTCTGGCGAGTGCACGCGCCCTATAGTGAAAACCTCTCCAAAAAAAAAATAAAACCTAATGATGGTTAGTTATTTTTTTCCCTTTGCAAAAATTCTCTATTACTCACATACCTAAATTAAGTGGCTTACTTTTTTTTTTTAAGGTTTTTGCTATAGGGTGTGTGTGCTCACCAGAGAGAGACAGCCAGAGACAGTGAGAGAGAAAATGAGAAATCACTCCCTGGGAGGATGGCCATGCCATCATCCCTTTTCCTCCATTTTGGGCATGCACACACATGAGCCTGGCATGATTTTCAAGCTGCCAGATCTGGGACTTGAACTGTAATCAGTCATGTGTGAGTCCAGTGCTGTAACCACTATGTCACCTGCTGGCCCAAATGGTTTACTGTTAACCAACTAATTGTAAGCATATGTATGTATGTGCATATATACATGTGTAAAAAATTGCTTACTAATGAGGAAGCATTTAATGTGGATCGTGTCCTTTAGTTCCCGGACAACTCTCCGTGGTAGTTAGTTACTATTATCTGCATTTGCAGAATAAGGAAACCAAGCTGAGATGCACTGCCTAAATCTCACGGTTTGTAACCAGCAGAGCAGAGATTCATGGCTAGACAGCCTGAACCCTGAGAGTCTGAGTCCTTGTACATGTTACCTTGACAGGAAGCTATTCTCTGCAAGGGAAGTAGAAAGAGATGAGGTAAAGGCCAAAATATCTGTATATTGCAAGTGAGGGAAGACCTTGCAGTAAGTGGTCCCAGCTCACACCACACTGTTAGGGTGGGGTGAACCTCAGAGACAGGAGAGCAGCAATGTGCAGTGCCGCCCAGCAGCAGTCAGTGAGGACGGGAGCCTTGGGTGTCCTCTGACCTTGGAGGAGCTGATTGTGTAAGGTGCATGTAGCACTTATCCTTGGGGGTGGGGGTGGGGGGGCTCATGGGTGAAGAAGCAGAGGATGTTTGTGAGTGCATTTCCACAGGCACACAGCTTCCTCAGGCCAGCTGTAGGCAAGACCCGGCCAGAACTTCATGACTTGCAACCATCTACTCCAGGATGTCTGGGACTTGAATTCAAGCCGCGTTGGTCTTCCACTTTCTTCTATTCAACCTTTGTGACTTTGACAAAACTCCACTTTCTGAAAACCCAGACTTTCAGACTGAAGTTCTGGGTTCTCTAAGCTGGGGATAATAAAACCAGTGTGGGTGCCCAGAGGTATGGAATGGCAGGGAGGGGGATAGCACGCTGCCCCACTGTATTAGTTCCCCGGGGCTGCTGCAGCAAGTGACCACAAACAGATGCCCTAATATAACAAGGCTATTTTTCTCTCATAGTTCTGGAGGCTTCAAAGTTGGAAATTGAGGTTCATCAGTGTTCCTTCTTTCTGGAGCTTCTGAGTCCAGCTCTATTCTGTGCCTGTCTCCTAGCTTCTGGTGTTTGCCAGCAACCTTTGGCCTTCCTTAGCTTGTAGACATAGCACTTCAATCTCTGCCTCCATCCTGGGATACTGTCCTTCCCTGTGTGTACATGTCCCTCTGGGTCTAAAGCTCCTCTTCCTATAAGGACATCAGTCATTGGGCCAGGGCCATCCCAATTCATTATGACTTCCTCACACCTGTAAGCCTTTGTTTCCAAATAAGGTTACATTTATAGGTACTAGGGGTTCACACTTAGTTGTTTTTTGGAGGGAACACAACTCCACTCAGGTTCCTCCCTTACATTCGTTTCCAACTGTGATGGAAATGTCAGACTCTCTCATTTGACCACAGACTTGAAGAGGACAGAGCTCATGGGGTTCCTGACTGTGGACACTGACATTGAGTGTTGGCATCATTTCCCGGTGCCAGGTTCATCTGCACAGAGGGAAGAGTCACCCCGGCTCATGGAGGACTGAGCTGCCCCTCTGGTTTTCATTTGTCCAGTTTTCACCGATCTGAGTCTGTGCTTTCTTTTCCACAGAAACCAACAGAGCCATGGCGACTCCGTCTGCTGCCTTTGAGGCCCTTATGAGTGGAGTGACAAGCTGGGATGTCCCGGAAGATGCCATCCCATGTGAACTGCTGCTTATTGGCGAGGCCTCCTTTCCTGTGATGGTGAATGACATGGGCCAGGTGCTCATTGCTGCCTCGTCCTATGGCCGAGGCCGCCTGGTGGTCCTAGCCCACGAGGACTACTTGGTGGAAGCCCAGCTCACTCCCTTTCTCCTTAATGCCGTGGGCTGGCTTTGCTCCTCCCCTGGAGCTCTCATTGGTATACACCCATCCCTGGCTCCTTTGGCCAAAATTCTTGAGGGTGCTGGAGTGGAGGCCAAGATTGAGCCGGAAGTGAAAGACTCCCTGGGGGTATACTGCATTGATGCCTACAATGAAACCATGACTGAGAAACTAGTCACGTTTATGAAACGTGGAGGGGGCTTGCTTATAGGAGGCCAAGCCTGGGATTGGGCCAACCAGGGCGATGACGAAAGGGTTCTGTTCACGTTCCCTGGGAACCTTGTGACCAGCGTGGCTGGTGTGTACTTCACTGACAACAAAGGAGACACAAGTTTCTTCAAAGTGTCCAAGAAGATGCCCAAGATTCCAGTCTTAGTTAGGTGAGTACTTTACCTATGGAGAAAGTTGACCCCAGGTTGAAAATCAGACAAAATTCTAATTTTGCTGAGGTTGCTCTTAGGCTAAGAGAAGAGAATTCAGCATTCAGACATGGATTCAACATAGATCAACTGGATTTTGAAAATACTCCAGTGCATAGGAGGAATAAGGTCCTCTTTACTGTACCCTTCTCAGACCACACCACTCAGTTCTCTGAGGGGAGGACTCATACTGACCATTCTGACCCTTGCATGTAGCTTGATAATGTACACTGCTGACCTCACAAGTTGGCATGACTAATCTGAGAAGGTTCATAGGAGAGAGTGACTTCCAATTAAAATGCGAAGAAAAGAAAGCAGCCACAGACCCCATAGGCAGTCTGGAGAGCTGTGGGAAAGGTTGTGAAATGTCCAGCCAGATCTGGTTAGGATAGAAATAAGAGGCAGAGGATTCAGAAGTTAAGATAGCAGGAAAAAAACGATATAAATAATGTGTATGAAATCTAGGATTTAGGAGAAAATTCTTATCTCTGGGGGCAGATGATAGAGCATGGGATAGGTATAGGGACAGACTGCACTAAGAATTGCTATTTAAAAAAAAATTATTGTTACTCTTTTAGTTTTGCTATGGGTCTTGTGTGCTCACCAGAGAGAGAGAGAGAGAAAGCTATACAGCATCTCTCAAGAGGGATGGCCATAGCTCAATCCCTTCTTCTCATTCTCCTCTCAGGACTTTGAACACACACACACACACATGTCCAGCGTGTTTTTCAAGCTGCCAGATCAAAGACACAAATCACACAGTTCAGTGTGTGGGATCCAGCTGACTTAACCACCACTCATGGGCTAGCCTGCACTGAGAATTCTTGCATTGCTCAGTCTGTTTGCTTACTCTGTCCTCATGCCTCATACTGTGCTGGACCTCAAGCAGGTTCATAGGTGCCCAAGAGACACACTTGGATGTGTGATTGGATGAGTGAATGAGCGAGATGGAGAAAGCTGGAGGAGTACCAGTGATAGAAAAAGTACCTTGGGCCACTCCCTCTGATTTACATTAAAATTCTCAGCATTGACCAGCAGTTAGCTTAATAGCTATGTCGCTGGACTCCCACGTAGTCCACCGTGGTTCACGTCCCCGACCCGGTGGCTTAAAACTCACACTGGGCACGTGTGCGTGCATGCCCAAGATCCCAAGAGGAGACTGGAGGAGAAGGGATTGCAGCGTGGTCATCCCCCCTGGGGGGTGATTTCTCGCTGTCTCTCTGTCTCTCTCTGTCTGGCGAGCGCACGCACCCTACAGCAAAAAAACCTCCAAAAAAAAAAAAATTCTCAGCATCTTTGAAACAAAGAGCACTGGCATTTCTGACTAAGGAGAACAGGGCAGGGTAGAATTGTGAAGAAGAAATACCTGGGGTAGTGTAGAGGTATGGGGAATGAGCGAGGTTCTTGCTTTGGCATGAAACTCTTAGGGAGGTTTCAGGTAAACCTACCAGAATAGTTCGTCCACCCTGTCTTTTGGTTAGGAAGGAGACTTGTCTCACTGTAACTCAAATATTGAGCTTCTATGAAGGAATTCAACTGTTCTGTTCACCTCTTTATTCATTTATCCAGAGTTTGTGGAATATGTTATATATCCCAGGAATTACTTTTTACTTCAAGAACATGATTTACAAAGACCTATGAATTAGAAACTCAAGAACATCTCCAATAACATGACTTGAGAGAAATGTCCAAACGAATAATTGTTGTAGGAAAAGGGTTGTGCTGTCACAGGAGAACCCAGAAACCTAGAATCTGCAGCTGGCCAGAAATGGCAGTGTAACCTTAGCATGCCCTTTCAGCTCTCTTTTTCCCTCTAAAAGGAGAGTCTTGGCATAGACGCTCCTAGACATCTCTTTAACTATGACTCCCTTGAGAATGGTTTGTCATGCTCTAGTGATCTCTGTGTTCACAAAGTCATCGGAGAAACACAGAGAAGGGTGTCATACAAATGGCTGTGCTCTGAACACCATCTGCTCCATTGCCTTGGCTTGAGAACATCCCTGTGAAACCAGAGTTGATACACGTTGCCAAGTGAAGCTACTTATAGTTCCTCTCAGTCTGAAAAATGGTAAGAGATATTGTCCACAAAGGAGGCTTCATTTCCAGATTATTAAAAAGGTTTCAGAATTTTGAAAATTGAGTATCTCCTTGAAATTGGTTGAAATAGAGCCAGAAAACTTCCAAAGTACTGAAAATATGAGTATGATTCAAGTTTAAAAAATATATATCTGAATGATACTAATCATTTTATTTTTAACAAGGATCTTCACATTCTTGGAGGTCATTGCTGGTTATATGTTTGGTGTATAAAAAAGAATGTTAATTATAGATTTAATGCCAGGATCATGGCTTTTAAAAATATTTTACTTCGGAAATGTTCAAACATATACAGACATAAAAATAGAACAATGAACACACATGAACCCATCACCCAGTTGCTAAACTGGCTCAATCCATGCTCCACTTACTCCCTTACCTTTCTATGGGGTCGCTGGAAAAGTCATGACATATTTTTCAATGTTTTTCTATGCGAAAATGCATCATGGCTTTTCCAATGACCCAATAATTTGTTTGGAAGCTAATTCCTGATATTGAGATATTTTGTCAATAAAATAATGTATCTTTAAAAGATAAACACTAATTTTTATATAAAACTGGAATACTATTATCCCTTTTTTTTTTTTTTTTTTTGCTATAGGGTGCATGCAGTCACCAGAAAGACAGAGAGACAGAGAAACAGAAAGCGAGAAATCACCCCCTGGGGGATGGCCACAATCCCTTCTCCTCCATTCTTGTCGGGATCTTGGGCACTCACGCACTTGCGCCCGGTGTGAGTTTAAGCCACCATATCTGGGACTCAAACCATGGTCAGCTACATAGGAGTCCATCAACATAGCCATTACGCGAACTGCGGATCCCTATTATCACATTTTTAAATTAGCATTTTTGTACCTCACAAAATATTAATAACAATATAAATTATTTTTCAATTTTGTCAGAGGGCATGCGAGCCCACTAGAGAGAAACAGAGAGAGGGACTGAGAAAGCAGCCCTCATGGGGCATGGCCACACTGAAATTCCTCCTTTTCCATTTCTCCCTCCTTTTGAGATTTTGGGCACACATGCATACACACTCATTTCTCAAGCCACAAGGTTTAGGACTTGAACTGTACAGTTGGCCATGTGGAATTCAGCCACCTTAACCACCATACCACAGGCTAGCCTACAACATGATTTTAAAAAGCATTCTCTAAATACCATTTGTTATATACGTATCTCTATACTTATTCTTTTTTTAAAGAGATTTATTTATTTAATTGTATTTATTGTTATTATTTATCTTTTTAATTTGACCAGAGAGAGACAAACAGAAAGAAAGTGAGAAAGCAAGCTGCCAGGTCCAGGACTTGAACCATTGTTGGCCATGTGGGACGTCCAGTACCTTAATCACTACACCACCTGCCAGCTCCATATACTTATTCTTTAAGTCAACTAAGTATTCGTGGCTTCTGAGTCACTTCATTTTTATACATTTACTCTAATAGAGATTTCTAAAACAATTGTTTCATATGTTCACTGTAACTTTGGAATTGAATGTGGCTTTTGTTGCAGGTATTTCAAAGCTATACATTTATAAAAATCCATATATTTTTCCCCAGGTTTGTACATTTTTGACAGCATAAAATAATTCTTCTTTCTTGCATTCGGTAGTTGTCACTTTGAACTGTTTGTCTGACATCATAATTAGTACTACTACGGTCTTGTTTCTGTGTTGATCCTTTTATTTTAGCTTTCTGTGTCTTTTTTAAAAAGATGTAGCTCTGTTTAAATCTGATTTCTTTTACTCAATTAGAGAGCACTAGGCAAATATAAACTACTTAAGAAAATTGATGTTTGTTCTAGTTGCAATCATCTCGTTTAATGTTTTCTGTTGTATATCTTGTTGCCCCTTTTCAAATGTTCCTAAACTGCCTTTTGCTTAATTGGTTGAGTTTTATTTCTTTGTTTGTTTTTTCCTTCTCACTGTTTGGAAATTATACATAATTTTTCTCTCCTACTTGTAGTTACCTTTAACTTTTTCCTAACCTTTCATTTAAAATATTTCATATTTGTAGAAAAATTGCAAGAATGAGATAATGATCACCATACCTTTCACCTCAATTCACCAGTAGTTATATTTCATCACATTTACTGTATAAACACACATAGGAACAGATATTGCTCATCCATTTGAGAGTAACCTACAGCCATCATGATACTTTATATATAAATATTTCAGTATGTATCTCCTAACAATCAAGGAAGTCTCACACATAACCACAATACAATAATCTCTCAAAAAAAGGTAACAGTACTAGTAGCTAGTGTCCAGACGCTTCCAGTTGTCTTAACAATATCTCTGTTAGATCTTTTATGTTAAGAAAAGATCTAACCAAGTATCAGTATCATAGTTGTTTTTTTTTCTTGAGAGAAATTTTTGCTATAGGGTATGTGCACTCACCAGAAAAATGGAAAGAGAAAGCGAGAAAGCACCCCTCAAGGGGATGGCCACACCACAATCCCTTCTCCTCCATTCTCGAGATTTGGGGCATGTAGGCACACACACACCTGGAATGTTTTAAGCTGCTGAGTCTGAATTCAAACCATGGTCAACTACATGGAAGTACAGCGATGTAACCATTATGCCATCTGCTGGTCCGAGTATCATGGTTCTTTAATCTCCCTTAATCAAAACACTTTCTTAGCTTTTTAGGAAAAATTTGTTTTGTTTTGTTTTTACTTTTCCCCCATTAATGAGAGAAAGAGAGACAGACAGACAAACAGTACTGCCAACAGGGTCCCAGTGCCACAGTCCACCCCCAGCCTCAACCAACTCTGGATCATGGGCACACTTGTGCTCAGCATACTCAGGGTAGTCTCTGAACTTGAGCCTTCCCATGTGGAATTGCCTCCCAGACCACTGCATTTCACAGCTGCACTACCATTTGGCTCTTCCTGAGTTTTGTTTTCTTTTTAATTTTTCAGGACATTAGTCTTTTTGAAGTATACAGCTCAATTGCTTTGTGAAGTATCCTTCAGTTTGAGTTTATCTGATTGCTTTCTCATAACTACACTCAGTTCAGCATTTTTGTCCAGAATACTATGTAGGTGATGTTATCTGTGTAATACATACACGTGATCCTTATAATATGTTGGATGAAGAAATTCCTGGGGTTAATTTATCCTATGTTAAATTGGTCACGCACTTAAATTTTGATTTGCCAGATATTCACTTTTTTCATTATTTACTTTTTGCATTTAATAAATTTACATTTAATCGCTATACATCTTTTTTGTGGTTTGTCATATTTTTATTATTTTTAAATGATTATCATTAAATTGATAATGAAAATCATACATTAAATTGCTATACATCATTTAGATTGTGAAGAGACTTTACCCAGCATGATATAGACCTCAGTCCAGCCTAGTTGAAACTGTTGTACACATCCTCATCAACAGAAAAACCTTTATCTGTGTCTCACAAGTGTCTTACCTTTCCATTTTTCCCCCAAATTTCCTTTCATAGGCTTTTCCCCTCCTACACTCTCTTTCCACTTCGTCTGTAGTGTCCATTATAATTTGTAATTCTTTTATATTCTCCAGTCTTTCAGTCTCTGCCATAGAGTCCAGACAGTTGTATATGTTAAGTGGAGACATACTATGTCTCTCTTTTGTAGCCTGACTTGCATCACTCAGCAACAAGTCTTCCATATTCATCTACTTTCTATCAAATTCCAGGATCTTATTGTTTTTTATGGCTGACTAGCATTCCATGGAGTATATGTGCCATAATTTTTCAATCCATTCGTCTGTTTGGGGACATTTGGGTTGGTTCCATGTCTTAGCAATCATGAATGTTGCTGCAATTAAAATAGTTGTGCAAACGTTTTTCCAACTGAGTGCTCTCCTGTCCTTTGGGTAGATATCCAGGAGTGGAATTGCTGGATCATATGGTAGCTCTATTTGAATGTCTTTGAGGAACCTCCATATTGTTCTCTACAGTGACTGAACCAATTTACATCCCCACCAACAGTGTAGGAGTGTCCCCCTTAAACCACATCCCCTCCAGCACTTATCATTATTTGTTTTTTTAATCTTCGCCATTCTGACTGGGGTTAGGTAGGATCTCATTGTGGTTTTGATCTGTATCTCCTTTACAATGAGGGATGTTGAACATTTTTTCATATGCTTTTTGGCTGTTTGTAAGTCTTTCTTAGAGAGTTGTTTATTCAGCTCATTTTCCCATCCTTTAATTGAGTTAATGATTTTCTTCCAGTAAGCTGCTTGACTTCCCTGTATATTCTTGTTATTAGTCCCTTATCTGAGGCACAGTTAAAAAAATTCTCTCCCATTTCAAAGGTTTTCAATTCACACTAATTACAGTGTCCTTTCCTGTGCAGAAACTCCTTAATCTGATGTAATCCCACCTATTTTGGGGATTATTGCCTGTGCTTTAGAGGTCTTGTTTAAAAAGTCTTTGCCTACCCCAATGTCTCCAAGAGTTTCCCCGATGTTTTCCACCAGTAGTTTTATAGTTTGCAGTCTAATGTCTAGATATTTGATCCTCTTTGAGTTGATTTTTGTTAATAGTGACAGATAGGGGTTCAGATTCATCTTTCTGCAGGTGGATACCCAGTTTTTCCAGCACCATTTGCTAAAGAGGTTTCCCTTTTCTCACTGGATTGACTGGTACCCTTTGTCAAGGATGTGTTGGCTGTATGTTTTGGGGTTTATTTCTGGAGTCTCCACTTCGTTCCATTGATCCTCGTGTTTGTTTTTGTGCCAATACCATGCTGTTTTGATTATCACAACTTTATAATATATTTTGGGGTCAGGAAGTGAGATGCCACCTACTCCAGTCTTCTTGCACAGGATGGCTTTAGTACAATGGAGTCTTTTATGATTCCAGACAAATTCGATGATTGTCTTTTCTAGATCTGTGAAGAATGTCTCTTGTAATTTTATAGGGATTGCATCAAACATATAGATCAATTTGGGTAGGATTGCCATTTTGATGATATTGATTGTGCCAGTCCAAGAACATGGGATGTCCTTCCACTTTTTAGTGTTCTTTTCAATTTCCTTTTCATGGTTTTTATAGTTTTCCTTGTAAAGGTCTTTGACTTCCTTGGTTAGTTTTATTCCTAAGTATCTTATGCTTCTAGTAGCTATAGTAAATAGAATTACTTTCTTCAGTTCTATGCCTGTCTGCTTATTATCTGCTTGTTGTTTGTATATAAAAATGTTATCAATTTTGTAGTTTAATCTGGTATTCTGCACTTTACTATACAAATTTATTATTTCAAGGAGTTTTTTCATGGATACTATTGGGTCTTCTATGCATACAATCATGTAATCTGCAAGCAGAGATAGTTTTAGCTCTTCCTTCCCTATTGTAATGTCTTTATTTCCTTCTCTTGTCTGATTGCATTGACTAGAAATTCCAGTACTACATTGAATAGGAGCAGAGAAAGTGGGCAGCTTGTCTTGTACCCATTTTTAAAAGCTTTCAGCTTTTCCCCATTCAGTATGTTGGCTGTAGGTTTTTCATAAATGACTTTTATTATGCTGAGAAATGGTCCTTCTATGCCAATTTTAATGAAGTCTTGATCATAAAGGCATGTCAAATTTTGTCAAAAACTTTTTCAGCATCGATTGAAATGATCATATGGTTTTGCCTTTCTTTCTGTTAATATGGTGTATTACATTTATGGTTTTGCATATGTCGAACCACCCTTGCATTCCTGGAATACGGCCTACCTGGTCATGATGAATAACCTTTTTTATATGCTGTTGAATATGGTTAGCAACTATCTCTTTGAGAATTTTTGCATCTATATTCATCAGGTATATAGGTCCGTAGTTTTCCTTTTTTTGTCGTATCCTTATCCATTTTGGGAATGAGGGTTATGAAGGCTTCATAGAATGAATTTGAAAGGGTTCCTTCTTTTTGTATCTCTAGAAACAATGTGAGTAGTATATGAGTTACCTCTTCTTTAAAGTTTTGTAAATTTGGCAGTGAAGCCATCGGGGCCTGGACTTTTCTTTGTTGGGAGGTTATTTATTACTGATTCAATCTCATTGCTTGTTATAGGTCTATCTCAGCTTTCTATGTCTTCCTGAATCAATCTTGGTAGATTATATGTGTCCAGGACTTTGTCCATCTCATTCAGGTTTTCTTCTTTGTTGGCGTAAGAGTTGCTCATAGTATCCTCTAATGATGTTTTGTATTTCTGTTGTCTGTTGCAGTGTTGCCTGATTCATTGTGAATTTGACTTATCTGGTTCCTTTCTCTCTTATTAATTAGTCTGGTTAATGTTGTGTCAGTCTTGTTTATCTTTTCAAAGAACCAGCTTTTGCTTTCATTTGTTTTCTGTATAGTTTGTTTATTTTCTACTTCATTTATTTCTGCTTGAATCTTTATTATTTCTTTTCTCCAGGCATTTTTTGGATTTTTTTGTTGTTCTCTTTCCAATTTCCTTGAGGCATGATGTTAGGTTATCCTTTTACCACCTTTCTATATTTTTCTTGTGCCCACTAATTGCTATGAACTTCCCTCTTATGACTGCTTTTGCAATATCCCATAGATTATGGAAATTTGTGTACTCATTATCATTAGTTTCCATGAATCTTTTTATTTCCATCTTAATCTCTGCAGTAGTCATGGGGTCATTTACAAGTAGGTTATTTAGTTTCCATGTATTTGTATATTTTTGAGGGCTTTTCTGAGATTAATATCAAGTTTAATTCCATCATGGTCAGAGAAGATGCTGGATATAGTTTCTGTGCCTTTGAATCTGTAAAGGCTGGTTTTGTGCCCTATCGTGTGGTCAATCTTTGAGAAAGTACCACGCAGGGCTGAGAAAAATGTATCTTTTGTGGGTTTTCAGTGGAAAGTTCTATAGATATCTATCAAGTCCATCTGATTTATGGTATCATTTAGGTCCTGAATCTCTTTGCTTATTTTTTTTTGTCTTGTTGACATGTCTAAAGGAGATAATGTAGTGTTGAGATCTCCAACAATTATAGTGTTACAGTCTATCTCTCCTTTTAGATCTAACAGCCTTTCCTTTACATATTTGGGTGCTCCTGAGTTTGGCAAATAGATATTTATAATTGTTATTTTTTTTTTGGTGAATTAACCCTTTTACTACTATATAATGCCCTTCTTTGTCTTTTCTTATGGTTTTGTCTTAAAGCCTATTTTGTCTGAAATTAGTATAGGGACTCCTGATCCTTTTTGGTTTCCATTTGTATGAATACCTTTTCCATTTGCATGGAATACCTTCACTTTTAGTGTATGTACAAAATGTTTTTTCTTAGCATAAATACAATGCACATTAGTCAAGTCAAAGTTATTACCCTATACATGATAATCAACAGATAAATTTTCATTTTTATGTCTGTTTAGTGTTTTTATCTCCTGATCCTCTCCCTCCCACTCCCTATTAACCACCCCTGCTTATATTGTCTGTATGTCTACAGTCAACCTTCCTGCTATTATACCATTCAACCTTTTGATTTCTGCCATAGAGTGCAGATATTCAGTATAAATTAAGCAGGGATGTACAATGCCTATCTTTCATAGTCTGGCTTGCTTTGCTTGACATTAAATCTCTGTATTCATACACTCTGTATCAAATGTCAGGGTTTCATGGCTTTCTTTTTTTTTTTCTTTTCTTTTCTCTTTTTTTTTTTTTTGGACAGGTTTTTGCTATAGGGCACGTGTGCTCGCCAGACAGACAGAGAGAAACAGAGAGACAGAAAGTGAGAAATCACCCCCCGGGAGGATGGCCACGCCACAATCCCTTCTCCTCTGCTCTCCTCTCGGAATCTTGGGCATGCATGCACACTCACCCAGCATAAGTTTAAGCCACCGGGTCCGGGACTCAAACCACCATCAACTACATGGGAGTCCAGTGACATAGCCATTACGCTAACTGCTGGTACCAGGGTCTCATGGTTTTCTTATGGACAAGTAGTATTCCATAGTGTATATATGCCACATTATTTCAATCCAGTCATCTGTTCTTGGACATTTGAGTTGATTCCATATCTTAGCAATTGTGAATTATGCCATAGTAAACATGGATGTGCAAGTGTTTTTCCAGCTGAGTGTTTTCCTATCCTTTGGGTGGGAAATTCTTTGCACCTAAGAGTGCAGTTATGTAGTCATATGGTAGTTTTATCTGTAGATCTTTGAGAAACCTCCATATTGTTCTCCATAGTGACTGCACTAATTTACATTCCCACCAACAGTGTAAGAGGGTTCCCTATCGTTCTGTATTTTTTAAATATCAGTCATTCTGACTGGGGTTAGGCAGTATCCTATTGTGATTTTGGTTTGCATTCCCCTTATGGTAAGAGATATTGAGCATTTTTTTCATATGCTTTTTAGCCATTCATATGTCTTTGGACTGTTGTCTGTTCATCTCATTTGCCCATTTTTAAATTGGATTGCTTATTTGTTTGCTGGTAAGCTGTTTGAGTTTCTTGTATATTCTGGTTATCAGTCCTTTATCTTAGACATAGTTTGCAAATATATTCTCCCATTCTGAGGGTTGTCTCTTTATTATTTTGCTGTACAGACACTTTTTAGCCTGATGTAGTCCCAGTTGTTTATTTTTGATATCATTGCCTGTACTTTAGAGGTGTATTTAATCAAGATGTCTTTGCCTACTCTGATGTTTCCAAGGGTTTCTCCTGTGTTTTGCACCAGAAGTTTCATAGCTTAAGGTTTTATAGCTAGATCTTTACACAAAAGTGAAAAGACATCCCATGGTCCTGCAGAGGAAGAATTAATATAATCAAAATGTCAATTTTACCCAAATTTATTTACTAGGTCAATACAATTCCAATCAAGTTCCCAATGCTACTTTTCACAGAAATAGAAAAAAAAATTAACATTTGTCTAGAATTATAAAAGGTCCCATATTTCCAAAGTAGTACTGCATGAAAAAAAATAATAATAATAAAACAAAGTGGAAGTCATTTTACTTTGTTACCTCAGAATATATTACAAAGTTGTGGTAATCAAACCAGCATGGTACTGGCACAAATAGGCTAATGCAACTGATAGAGAATCCAGAAATAAACCTGGAAACATACAGCAAACTGATTATGACAAAGTACACAAGACAATGGGAGGAAAAAAATTCTCTTCAGCAAGGGAAGACTGGATATCTACCTGTAGAAAAATGAAACTGGATCCCTTTTTCTCTCCATTAGCAAAAATCAACTCATAATGGATCAAAGATCTAACCATAAAATTTCACATTTTTTTGATTGTCAGAGGGTATGCGCACTCACCAGAGACAGAAAAAGAGAGAGAGAGAAGAAGTGAGGGAGAGAAAGAGGAACACCCCCCCCACCACATGAGGTATAGTCATGCTTTTTACTGGGAAAGAAAAAAGTCCTTCTTTGTGGATTGTGTTTCTACAGGAAGTTAAAAAAAGAAAACTGAACTAAAACTAAATATGAGGAAGAACTAAGGAAATAAGAAAGAGTAGAAGAGAAATCAATGAAATAGAAAATAGAAAAACAGAGTAAGTAAATAAAACTAAAGGGTAATTAGTTGAAATAAAATCAGTAAAAGTTATAAATTTCTAGATAGCTTGATTATGACAATAAGAGAGATCACACAAACTGTGAGTTTCAAGAATGAAAGAAGGGGCATTAATACCTATCTTACAGACATTAAAAGAATAATAAAGGAATATTAAAACAACCATGTGTGGGTAAATTTCATGATTTAGATGAAATGGACCAATTTCCTGACAGCCAGAAATTACCAAAATTGACTTGAGAAGAAACATAAAATATATGCTAAGTAAGTAGAATTGTAATTTAAAACATCCCAAGTCTAAATGCAATGTGGTATCCTGGATTGAATCCTGAAAGACATTTATGTCACTTTAACATTTTGCTATTGTATGTATCAAAATCTGTAACTCTGTGCATGTGCCTCTTCACACTGAAATATATCTTTTGGATAATTTTATGGTGGTGGAATTGCTAAATCAAAGAATAAGTATATATACAATTGTTGGAAATTACCAATAAGAACTAAATTCTTCTTATTGGTTTGTACCATTTTTTATTCCCACCAACAACCTAAGAGAGTGCCTGTTATTCCACAAATGTCCAAACATGTAATCGCTTTTATTGTATACCCTTCCTTTCAAGATAAGAACTTATATTTGTTGCATTCTTCCACATTCTGTGTCCATCCCCTCCCTCCTGTGTTTTGGTGAAATCATCTCATGTTTTTGCTCCAAATTGTTTTTGCCTAACTTTTTCTTGTTTCTTTATTTGCTCTGTTTTCAACATCCTGGCTCTGCTAATTTGTAATTCTTTCTTACAATTGTGTCATGTGCCATTGGCTCTTTTATCAGAACCTTCCAGTATTAGTTATATATTATATTCATACCTTTGCCACTACAGCTTTTTGTTGCTATTTTTTTTTTTCTGTTGAATTCATTTTCATTTTTCTAGGCCTACAGCACAACTTGAGTTGACTTTTTGGAAAAGTTTTATGTGTGGTCAATTTCATAAGCTGTTTTCACATTATCTTTGGTTTTCTCATATGCTGAATGAAGTCTTATGCTGCAGTGAAAGTACCTATTTCTTTGTAGGTAGGGTAGTTTTTATTTTCTTTCTGGGAGCCTTTAAAATGATTTTCTTTTTCTCTTCTTTTCATAAGTTTGCCAGTAATAGACTAGACACTCCACTTTATTTCTTTAAGCCAAATTTGTAGTTAGTCATTTTGTTCTGAACATTTAAAACTGTTTTCAACCTAAGGAAATGGGTCACTCATTTTGTTTGATTCTTTTGTTTTTCTCTGTTCGTTCTGATTGCAACTTCTGCTTGCTAGATGTTAGCCCTTCTAATTTGTCTTTCATTTCTTTACTTTTTTATATATATAATGTTCTTCCTTCTAAAAAAATATCTTTAGCATTGCTCGTGGAAGAATCTCTTCTCAAGTTTCCAGTTGACTTATTTACAATCTTCAGCTAGATCAAGACTTATTTTCTTCCTACATATTAAAATTCAGATTATCGGCTTGGAAGTTGTGTCTTTATCCTAATCAGTACCTTTCAGCATCTTGTTCTATTTTTTCTTTTCTTTTTTTTCTTTTTCCTTCTTTCTTTTCTTACAGAGATATTTTCTCATAACTCTCCAATGATATATAATGCTTATTTAGAAATTTCTTCTCCATTTATCACTGCTTTTTCTTTGAAGGTTGGTTTCTCTGTGCTTGGTTTTGAGCACTCTTTTATGCTGTTAGTTTTCACCAATATTTGTTTACTTGTTTATCTAAATTTTAAATTGAATTGACATTTTTGATCGATAATTATTGGTTACTGAGTATTTTTTCAGGAAAAAGTCTTGGTCCTTTGGTTTTAATCTGCTTTTTTACGTACATGCAGTTAACATATTTTTCTGCTTGCATGGACTTTTGATCAATCCAATTCCATTTTATCTATATTTTCTATAAATACCTCACTATTCCAGTTTGCTGGTTACGTCTATCTCAACATAGATTGCTATTATAGCTTTATTTATATTTTAACAACGTTTGTTTCATTTCAGAAAAGGTTGAGAATAAAGTAAACTCTAATATGTTTTCAATTTATGAGAATTATTTCACTCCTTCTATGTATAAGTCAGGGCTGTTGGAAATAACAGACATATATTTGAGGAAGTCCTCTAGCTCAGCATCAAGCAAGACCTCATATAATGTCACCGTCTGGAAGTTCTGGACTCAGTGTCTAAATCTTACCTTTGCAGGTTCAGTATCTCTCACTTTACCACAATAAGCTACTGTAGAAATCCTGATGCAATAAATTAATTTAAAACACAGTAACGTACCACTTCATAGACTCATTTGTAAAAATAATAATAATAATAATTGCATCCAATTTATAAACAAAATTCCTTATTATAAGAATTCAGACACATTTTTCATTTCATTTTGTATACAAGTGTAAAGTACTAAAATAAAAAGTAAGTGCTTTTTTTAAAAAAATTTTACAATCATCACATTAAAGATAAACTAAGCTGATGCTTGAGAAAAATAAATATCACAAAATTAGAATATCCTTTTCAACACATCCTTCCTATCTTTAGGCAAATGGGCATAGGTAACAAGAATATAATCCTAAGGTTGCTTGGTAAACCTAGAATCAGAGCAAGAGGAGCTACCTGATTAATGGCTAATGCATCAAGGAGCTGGAGAGTTGCCTTTATCTTCAAGAAAAAAGTGTACTTGCTAAGAGGACCACGCTTTTCCTATCAGGTAGTTCAAGCTCTGCCAGTTACAGAAAGAACAGCACAAATACTGTGAATCAGTTGTCTACCTGACTCATGTTTTTGTTGATTCCTTCTGCTGTCTTCTGACCATACAATTGTCACAACTTTACCAAGCAAAAGTGGCAGAACCAGCTCTGGAATTTCAAGCTTCTAAGGGCCACACTACTCGCTTATACTCAGTTATCCCACTAGGGATCCAGGGCTCCGTCTGTTTGGGACCTGTGGGATGTTCAGGTCTTCTAGGAGTGGGTTATTCTCAAGTGGTGACAGATGGCACTGAGCAGAGCCTTATGACATGGATATGTGTTGCTCCTGTTGGCCGGGAACAAATGAGTGGAGTTCTAGTGGTGGACAGCCAAGTCCTCTTGGGTTCAGACCTCAAGACTGCTGATTTTCTTCTAGGCTTTGTTTTCCAGTTCTAGGGATTCTCGTCCTGTCTTGACCTGCTGATAGGTTCATGTACCTACTGTTTGAACAGAATCCTAACCTGTTTCCTGGCTTTAAGTTTTAAGCAAACTTCCTTAGCATTTCTTTAATTTATTAAAGCTAAAACTGCTTTTCTTGAAATTAATAAATATATTTTTAAAATACCTATTTAATGGCATAGTAAGCTATATAGCATCAGTTAGGTGCTACCTTATAGTATATTCTTTCTACTCAGAGTTTCACACCTAAAGTCAGACATGTATTCATAGATATGTATAAACTAGCTGAACTTGCTGTGGAAAGTAGTTAGATTATTTAAGAAATTTTGTGAATCAATAAAATATGAGGAAATACACACACACACACACACACACACACACATATGTATATCATATAATCATATGATATAATATATATATGATTAAATCTAGTATATCTATAGTGCTTGCCGTATGCCAGGCACTGTTCTAAGAGCTTTCTATAGAGCCATTCCTCTAACACAGAACACTTGTGCCTTTTCCAGTTGTGAAGATGACCTCTCCGAGGACAGAGAGGAGCTCCTGCATGGGATCTCAGAGCTGGACATCAGCAACTCGGATTGTTTCCCATCTCAGCTGCTAGTGCACGGGGCGTTAGCCTTTCCTCTGGGGTTAGACACCTACCATGGCTGTGTTATAGCGGCCGCCCGCTATGGCCGGGGCCGAGTGGTTGTGACTGGCCACAAGGTATTATTCAGCGTTGGCAAACTGGGCCCCTTCCTGCTCAATGCTGTCCGCTGGCTGGATGGGGGCCGCAGAGGCAAGATCGTGGTGCAGACAGAGCTGAGGACGCTGAGTGGCCTGCTTGCAGTGGGGGGCATAGACACCAGCGTGGAGCCCCACCTTACCAGTGATGCCAGTGTCTATTGCTTTGAGCCTGTTAGTGAAGTGGGGGTCAAAGAGCTGCAGGAGTTTGTAGCAGAGGGTGGTGGGCTATTTGTTGGAGCCCAAGCCTGGTGGTGGGCCTTCAAGAACCCAGGAGTGTCCCCCTTGGCTAGATTCCCAGGAAACCTCCTCCTCAACCCCTTTGGCATCAGCATCACAAGCCAAAGCCTTAATCCAGGGCCCTTTCGCACTCCTAAAGCAGGGATAAGGACCTATCACTTCCGATCCACCCTGGCTGAGTTCCAGGTTATAATGGGCAGGAAGAGAGGCAACGTGGAAAAGGGCTGGTTGGCAAAGCTGGGACCTGACGGCGCAGCGTTCCTGCAGATCCCCGCAGAAGAGATCCCTGCCTACATGTCTGTGCACCGCCTCCTGAGGAAGCTGCTGAGTCGATATCGGCTCCCAGTAGCCACCCGGGAGAACCCTGTTATTAATGACTGCTGCAGGGGTGCTATGCTTTCCCTGGCCACGGGCCTGGCCCACTCGGGAAGTGACCTTTCTCTGTTAGTCCCAGAAATTGAAGATATATACAGCAGCCCCTACCTGCGTCCCTCAGAGTCTCCTATCACCGTCGAGGTCAACTGCACCAATCCAGGTACAGAATGAGGCTGGAGCTCAGAATTGTGGGAATTGGTGGAATAGGGGTGCAATGATTGCTGCAATTGGTTTCAGGGATCTGGTTGTCTCTGGGGGACCGTTTCCATCCTTTGTCATACACTTCCAAGAAGACAGGGCTTGGGATTTTAGGTACTGTTTGAAGAGTTGAGTCAGGGCAGCATGGAATGGGAAGAGATGTACAGGGCTCAGCAAGGGTCTGTGGCAGTGCTGGACGGGATAGAGTCATGGTGGATAAAACCTGCCCTTCCTATGTCGGCAGGCACCAGGTATTGCTGGATGAGTACCGGGCTCTACATACCTGGAAGGCAGATTATAGAAGTGTCACTGCCGGAAGCTGCTGCCTCTGCTGACCTGAAGGTAAGGCCATATCCCTTCTCACCGTGTCATGTGGAACCCAAATGCTCTTGCTTTCATAGTTGATATCTGATTTTGTCCTCATAAAACCCTGTGGGCAATACAAGGCAGATATTTTTACTCTTATTTTAAAGATGAAGCAACTAAGGTGAAGAAAATCTAATTGATTGATTTAAATGTATAGAGCAGATAGATTTCAGAGCTCAGCACCCAAACCTAACCAACCTCTGGCTGTTTAGTTGTATGGGTTTTGTCGTCGTTAATTGCCAGAGAATGTGTGTGTTCACCAGAAAGACAGAGAGAGTAAACACCCCACAATGAGGCATGGTCATGCTGCAATCCTTCTCCATTTTTTCATCCTCTTGGGATTTGGCACACACACAAACTTGCCCCGTGTGTTTTCACGCATCCAGTGCCAGGACTCGAACCCTGGCTGGCCATGTGGGATCCAGTGCTCTTAACCAGTAGGCTATGGGGCTGGCCCATGTATGGCACTTTTGACTTACGTCATACAGTAGGGAATAAAAGAGAGACGAAATGAAAGGTAGCCCAGCATACAATCGTGTTCAAGAAGTCTCAATCCACTTTCCATCCCCATGTACATTTTCTGTTGTAGCACAAGGTTGCTTCTTTCCTCTGTCCCCAAAGACTCCTTGACTGCCCTGTCCACCTTCTTCTCTGCCACTGCCATATACACACATCCTACAAAATAAATTTGATGTCCTGCTCTGACACACTTGAAGGTCACTGAGATCCTTAGGGTCTCTTCTGTAACTATATGTATCCTGAAACTAGTTTAGCATAAACCCAGAGAAAACGAGACTCCAAATACGGAGGTTCTTTTACCTCCCCAGGAAGCGGGGTCCTCAGAGAAGGGGGAGGGACTGAATCAACCCTCCACTATATCAGCTGAATCACACACTCTTGCCACAAGCCACCTCTCTAATCCATAAAAGGCTGGATCCCCTGTGCCCCATTCCCAATGTCAAGATCATTGTGGAATAGGCGACCAAGGCTGCTGTTGTAGAAGTGCCGAGCGAGTCAGCCCTCCCCAGAACCTGTCACGTGGGTTACACCTGGCGTTCCTCACATTCATTTCTCAGCATGACTCACTGTGGTGCTGTGTGAATCTCCTAGAATATTTACACACCATTCGGTCCATACAACCTCGAGGAGTGCTACAGTTCCATGGATGAGAAGGTGGAACTTGCGTAGGGTCATGGCCTGATGACCCTTCCCGAGTCCTCATCCCATGGGCTGTCATATCCTCCCACACCCACCTCCTGGTGACTCTGTGCGGGATCTCTCTGCTCCAGATCCAGATCGGCTGCCACACGGACGACCTGACGAGAGCCAGCAAGCTGTTCCGAGGCCCACTCGTGATTAACCGGTGCTGCTTGGACAAGCCCAC
Organism: Tupaia belangeri chinensis; assembly: GCF_000334495.1. Classification (NCBI taxonomy): domain Eukaryota; kingdom Metazoa; phylum Chordata; class Mammalia; order Scandentia; family Tupaiidae; genus Tupaia; species Tupaia belangeri. The sequence continues at coordinate 462,148 of NW_006160158.1, forward strand.
GAAGTCCATCACCTGCCTCTGGGGTGGCCTTCTGTACATCATTGTGCCTCAGAGCAGCAAACTGGGCTCGGTGCCCATCACTGTGAAGGGGGCTGTGCATGCCCCGTACTACAAGCTGGGTGAGTAGGAGCCTTAAAGGAACCCCAGGAGAGGGGAAGTGCTGGGGATGAGAAGAGGATGGGGCAGTTTTGTGTAAGAGGAGGAAGACACAGACCAGCAGGGGGGGATAAGGGTAAGATCCTTAGATTCAGCTTTGGACTGAGTTGACAAAGACCAAGCTCATCCATGGGGATTTCACAGATGGATAGAGAGGAGAGGTGTGGTTGTCCATGATCTCTATATTCTCCCCCTGGGGCTCAAGTTGTATGTTTTAACTTAAGGGATTTGGAGAAGTGAGTTTCTAGTTCCATGACCCCTATTCCTAGGGGAGACATCCCAGGAGGAGTGGAAGAGGCGTATCCAGGAGAACCCAGGTCCTTGGGGAGAGCTGGCTACAGACAACATCATCCTGACAGTGCCAACTGCAAACCTTCGTACTTTGGAGAACCCTGAGCCACTGCTCCGCCTCTGGGATGAGGTGATGCAGGCCGTGGCACGCCTGGGAGCTGAGCCCTTCCCGCTGCGCCTGCCCCAGAGGATTGTTGCAGACGTGCAGATCTCCGTCGGTGGGTGCCCGGGGCGAGCCCTTGGAGCATGCTGGCATCCGACAGTGTGTCTTTCTTTCAGCTGCCATGTGATGAGCAGCCAGGAGAGCAAGAATATTTTGCTAGTCAGACACAGGACTGTGGGCCAGTAGTTGGAGTGGAAGTTGAGGCAGCTGGATCCCACAAGGCCAACTACATGATTCAAGTCGTGGACCTGGTGGCTTGAAAGACACACTGGGCATGTGTGCATGCTTGCCCAAAATTCCTAGAGGAAAATGGAGAAGAAGGGATTGCAGCATCCCTCCTGTGGGATGATCTCTCACTTTCGCTCTCTCTGTGTCTCTCCAGTAAGCATGCATGCCCTGTAGCAAAAACAAACACAGAAAATTAAATCGACACCGGAGTGTGATTCTTCCTGTTTGAATGAAAGGAGGAAAAAACATATGTAAGAAATAAATAACAATTTAAGCTGGCAGTCAAAATAGGCCATCAAAGACATCAAGAGATGTCAGTGGAGATTGTACAAGAGTCCATCAATGGGTTTCTAACAGTGGTTATAAATGGCAGACACACTCGACATAGGTCAGAGTTGTTGGGAGGGGGAATTTTACAACTTTGAAAAGATATTGAGCAAAGAGATCTTCACCTTTGGGTCCTGGATCCCAAATATTGAGGGAGCATGAAGATGTTACAGAACCATTAAGATTTCTCTAGACCCTCATTTTCCTAAGTTAGATAGATGATCACTGGAAGGTGCTTCCCATGTGGGCAAGTCAGTGTCTAAGCAATGAGAGGCAGAGCTACCTTAAAGGGTTCAGCATTCTGGAAAAAGCATACCATGACCTAGGCTCGCATGGATAAGGCACCCTTATAGAAGCAGAAAAGTTGCATGATAACACTGATGGCTATCCATTCCCTCCCATAGCTGCTCTATTTCAGGTCAGAGTGAAGGGAGGTGTATTACTACAGGAAAGGATTAGAGGGAAAGCCTTAGAGGCTGTTGGTGTGGATCGTTCTTCTGAGTAGTATGAGTTGCCTGGGGCTACTGGATTCTTTTGGAAGAGAAACAGTACAGAGAATTCCATGAGATGGCTGGGGAAGACGCTAATGCAATCCTCCTCCCTCTTAAACTTTACAGGCTGGATGCACGCAGGGTATCCTATCATGTGCCATCTGGAGTCAGTGCAGGAGCTCATCAATGAGAAGCTCATCAGAACCAAGGGCCTGTGGGGCCCTGTCCATGAGCTGGGCCGCAACCAGCAGAGACAGGAGTGGGAGTTCCCACCACACACCACTGAGGCCACCTGCAACCTCTGGTGTGTTTATGTGCACGAAACGGTCTTGGGCATTCCTCGAGGCCGTGCCAATATTGCTCTGTGGCCCCCAGTTCGGGAGAAGAGAGTTAGAATCTACCTGAGCAAGGGTCCTAATGTGAAAAACTGGAATGCTTGGACCGCACTGGAAACATACTTACAGGTACTGGGCAAGAATGGAGGGTGATGGGGGCCCCTTACTGTGGGAGTCACCAGAGCAGGATTGTTAGATGGTATACCAGTGACCCAGGAGACTTCTTTCTGTATCGGGGTCCCACATTCGGCCATGGGAGACCCTGACAAAGTTTAAGTGTAACCGCCCTATGTGATGATGCCTCTCAGCACACCACTTTGCATGACTGTAAAGTGCAATTAATAGCATCAGCCTTACCCTCTATCCCATAAAGATACATGAGAGTAGATAGAAAACATTGATGATGATTAGAAACGTGGACCAGCAGGTGGCGTGGTGCTTAAGGCACTGGATCCCACATGGCTGACTTTGGTTTGAGTCCTGAATCTGGTGACTTGAAAAATACTCTAGGCACGTGTGCAAGCATGGCCAAAATTCTTAGAGGAGAATGGAGAAGAAGGAATTGTGACATAGCCATCTACCCTGGGGAGTGATTTCTCACTTTCTCTCTTTTTCTCTCTCTGTTAAATGCATTCGCCCTATGGCAAAAATCTGAAGAAAACAAAAAAAAAATTAGAAATGGGAGCAGAAAAAGATAGTACTATAAATCCAACTCCTACATCATAGCTATCTACACCCAACAGCATGCACACACCCCCCCCCCCCACAAACACACACACAATACATGGGACATGCCCTATTCTATTCTCAGGTGCTGTCTTCTCATTACAACTGGCTGGGCCTCTGGCTCCACGTTATGCAGCCTATGTACAATTCCTCCCCTGCCTGAACATGAAGCTTGCCTTCACCCCTGCACTCTTCCTTGACACCCATTCCCTGCCCCCCCAGTGTCTGAATCAGTTCCGAGCTCACTCAGATCCTCCCCTCAGATTCCGGAACTCAGTCTCAGGCCAGACATACTCTATTCTGGTTCTTCCACCTGCTCGAGTTCCTCCCTGCTCATTCCCACTGCCAAGAGAGGGATGTGAAACATCCAGGAGCCCTCTATTTTAATAACCTTGCCATTGGGGCTGCTCTGCCTCAGGACAAGGTTCCTTGTCAGTGAAATAAAGTTGAGGTTGACCTGGGAACCTGTCTGGGGGCTCTTAGCTCCAGAGCTCAGTAACCCTGGCTAGCACAGGCTGTCGACTATTGCTTCAGGACAGCTGACTTTTTCTAAAATTATGACTTACTCTCTATTCCAGTTACAGAGACTGCAGCCTGCTCCTTCCCTCTGATTCACTTTTTTCCCCCAAAGGCCATTGAGGTAGCCTTCCAAATTGACAAAGACCTGATTAATGAAGATTCGGTTATATCAAGATAAGGGTGGGACTGTCCCAGTTGTCTAGGGTTTAACTTCACAACTGTGGAAGACATGAGGCTCTTCCCCCTTGAGCCAATGGTATGTCCTTATGTAATATCCCAGCACTTTCATAACCGAATGAGACCCATAAATAATACTGGTAACATTGATATTAATCGTGGTCATTACAGTTATTACTACAGCCCTCATTGATTGCCTAGCAAAGCCCTGTGCTAGCTCCAAGGTCCTTTTTTTTCCTTTTCCCTTTATTTTTATGATGAAGAGTATGTGCATACACATGAGAGAGAGAAGGAGAGCACTCTCACCAGGGTCTCATCACGCCATGGTCCCTTTTCCTTGCCTGCCAGCTCCTCAGAATGCCGGTCCCCCTCACAGTCACTGAGTGTGTTTTCAGGCCGAGCCAAGGTCTGAACTACTGTCTCCACATGGCTGTCAGCACAGCAAGGACACTAGTGTCACCACTGCACCACCATGGCCGGAACCCAAGGCCCTCCTTAAGATTAGGATGGAGGAGAGTGGGGCATGAAGCCAGTAGACAAAACAAAGGAGAGAGGTCAGTGGTAGAAAAGAATCCAATGCTTAAGGGATAAAATACACTACATTCGTTTATTATAGTGTTCGATGGGGCATCTTTGTGTAGATTAGATGTCTCAACCCATTTTTTTTCTTTCTCTTTCTAGCTACAGGAGGCCTTTGGTTGGGAGCCATTCATCCGTCTCTTCACTGAGTATAGGAACCAGACCAACTTGCCCACAGATAACGTCGACAAAATGAATCTGTGGGTCAAGATGTTCTCCCACCAAGTGCAGAAGAATCTGGCTCCATTCTTTGAGGCCTGGGCCTGGCCTATCCAGAAGGAAGTGGCTACCAGCCTGGCCTATCTGCCTGAATGGAAGGAAAATATTATGAAATTATACCTTCTCACACAGATGTAAGGAGTGCCCATCAAGGTGGCAGGTAGAAAGGTTTGGGGAGGTAGGCAGAGATGGGCATCCACTCCTCTGCCTTGGTTTCCTGGGACTCTGGCCTTGTCCTCTTAGCTTATGGTATCTTGTTACCAACTTCTGTCTCTAGGAGGTAGGTGAAGACTGGAATCAGAATTTCTCAGGAGCAAGGCATTCTGTTTATGAGTCTTACTTCTCTGCTCTCAGCTCTCAGATTCCCCCCTGACCCCATTTTGGCCCAGCACTGAGAGCTGTGGCACCTGTTTTCAGCCCTGGTATATTATGGACCATAGGCCAGAGAATAATTCTCATCCTGACAGCTTAAGGATACTCTCTGGGCTTCTATTTTTGATCAGTTATTCTAAAAATCTGACCGTAGAACTCAACTGGAACACAGATTTACCAATGATAACCTGATAGCTCCCTGAATACTCCTGTATTTTGTGCTTTGAATAGTATTTCAAAGCACCCTAAAAGCAGTCTGGTAAAGTGGGCAGAGCCCAGGACTAGGGTTAGCTCTTAGGAGAGTCATTTTACCTCTGTACCACCATTTCCTGATTTGTGAAATGGGGGTTAAAAGTCCCTGCCTCACAGGGTTGTCAGGAAGACTTGGACTGAGAATTCCAGAGGTTTGTGCATGCCATCTAGGGATTATTCCATCTTTATTGATTTATTTATTCCATGGATTATACCCAGGCTCTCTGCAGCATAATGAACTATCCTCCACATTCTCTTCCCTTAGTTCAGATATTAAGCTTGCCACCTCTACCTGTAGACCCCCCTGTACCCAGATTCTGGTTCTTTCACTTATTAGTTGTATGACCCTGGTGATATCTACAAAATTTGGTTTCCTCATCCACAAAACGGGATCTATCTTGTAGGATTATTGTGAAGATTACATTTTTCCGTACCTCTAAAAGTGATCAGAATAGTACCTGGCAGTTGGTACGCATTGAAAAAATGTCAGTTTTGTTACAATCATCTAATTAACTCAATGTCACTTTAAAGCTAGGTATCATTTTTAGATGGTATTTGCAGATGCAATCATAATTAATCCCACCCCATTCTACTTTTTATATACTAGCCTTTGAAAGGATTTTGGTATGATATTTAATTAATTTTTTAAGGGACTCTGAATTCACAGTGCAGTTTGTAAAAGCTACTTGGGGTTTAGTCTCTACCTAATTCTATCTTTCATGTTAAATTTCTTCTTTGATTAAACCAAAGTAGGAGTCTTGGAACACACCTAGGGCAATTCCTTAGCAAATAGTAAGCACGAGCTTGGGGATGGTGCTTGTATTTCCATAGTGACACTAATTCAAGACACAGTCACAACCAAGAGTTACTCCTCAGTTTGGCAGACAAAGTTCACACATATGTAAAAAGTTGTACTTTAGGACACGATAACCAAATAGGGCTAACCCAAACTTTATTTCATTACCACGTATTCAAGACCACCAATGGCCTAGTGGTTAAGAGAACCGCATTCTTCATGGCCAACTGCCCAATTCAAGTCCTGGCCCCAGCAATTTGAAACATGCTGGGCATATGTATGTGCATGCCCCAAATCCTGGCAGTGTGAAGAAATTAAGGAGTTATGGCGTGACCCTGACCTAATGGGAGGGCTGCTTTCTCCTTTTTTCTCCCTCTCTCTCTCTCTTTCTCTGACAAGGGGACATACCCTTTGGCTAAAATAATAATAATGATAATTCAAAGATTTTTCTTAAGTTGTTTTTCTTTCTAATTTTATTCAGAACGTCCCATTTCTTTATAGTTTTAACTAAAATTCAGTCTCTACGATTGATACAGTGTACATTCCTTTTGTTTACTTCTTTTTATTTAGTTATTTTAATTTACCATTTTATTTGCTTAATTGGAAATTGGGTGGCTGCGTAGACAACAAAATTTGACTGATATAATGTTTCCTTTGGATTTCTTCATCATGTAACTTCTCAGTTCTAGAATTATTTCTCATTGTTTTATGAATATCCATCATCTAGGTGCTTTCCACGTAGATGTTGAATAATCAGCATTTAAAATAACTGCCATCAAGTGTGGGGTGTCAAGTGTGTGCCAAACATTGCACTCGGTCCTTTATACAAGTTTCACTTAATCTTCACAATGATAGTATGAGATGGAAACTATTATCATTCCCATTTTGTGAATGAAAGAACTGACTTTTATGAAGGTTAAGTAATAAAAGACTATATTGCTAATAAGTGGTTGATCTTGGGTTTGAACCCAGGCATTATGACTACAGAATGACTGTTCATAACTACAGCTCTTTGAATTATCAAATAAATGAGTAAATAAAGACCCCCGTCAGCAAACAGAAAGACCTTTATGTCCCTGTGTGCCAGAGCTTTGGCTACTCATACTTCTCTTCATCTGATATTATCTGAACAAAAAGTCCCATTTTTTATCTCAAAGTTCGTTCCAGGGACCAGCAATTAGTGTAATGGTTATGTCGCTGGACTCCCATGTAGTCGACCACGGTTCAAGTCCCAGACCTGGTGACTTAAACTCACGCTGGGTGCGTGTGCATGCGTGCCCAAGATCCTGATAGTAGAATAGAAGAGAAGGGATTGCGGTGTGGCCATCCCCTCTGGGGGGTGATTTCTCGCTTTCTATCTCTCTGTCTCTGTCTTTCTGGCGAGCACACATGCCCTATGGCAAAAAAAAAAAAAAATTCTCCAAAAAAAAAAAAATGTTCATTTCAAAGGAAGAATGTAAGGTAAGCTCCTGTCTGATGTACTTTCCAGTAGAGAATGCTGGGTAAGCCCGTTAGCATCATCTCAGTCTTTTAGGTTCTAGGATAGTCAAATTTTAGTCATTCTGTCTAGGGCACTATGAAAGTATTCTCTAACTTACTGGATTTTGATGGTGGGCTATTTTGGTAAAGTGACTATCTCCCTAAAGTTCCAGACATTGCATGTTCTCAGAGAACAAACTAGATCCTTAATCCTTCATAATAATATTTGTATCCATTCTTGCCTTCTTTAGTTCATTTTTAGCAGTGCAGCCTGGGGATCTTTTGAAAAATAGAAAGTTATCCATGTTACTCCCCTGTCTCCAGTGGGACTTCCAATGTAAGATGATGAACTGAACATATAAGTTTACCTCCCCTCCCTCCCCAGGCCCCACTGAAATTGAAGTGAAGAAATTCAAAAGGGAATCTGCAAAGAAAACCGAAGGTATTTGGTTATAAGTGGAAGACCTCAACACATTTCTGGAAGAGAGAAAGTGGATGAAGCATCATGAAGGAAAGAGAGAAGGTACCTTTCAGACGGAATATAAGCTGATCTGAACAACATAACCCCAAAGACACTTGGGCATCTGAAAGTCTATTTACTAAAATATACCAGTTGTAAAATTGAACCCCATCTTATTCTATTCCCACCCTGTGCACAAGCCACAGGCAGCCTATTATTGGCACCAGTCCAAAAATTATTGTCCTTGTTGTTGTTGTTGTTTGTATAAAGAAATTGAATAAACTGATTGAGGAGAGGTAAGAGTTGGTGCTCCAGAATACAATTTCTCTTTTTGTAGAAACAAGTGCTTCCTGGGATCAACAGGTGGTATAGTGGTTAAGGTGTTGGACTCACAAATGGCTGACTATAGTTTGAGTCAACCTCCTGGACCCAGCAGGTTGAAAATCATGTTGGGTGTGTGTTTATGTGTGCCCCAAATCCCAAGAGGAGTATCAGGGAGAAGAGACTGTGTCATGGCCATCCTTCCTAGGGCATGGATGGGGGGATGATTTCTTACTTTCCTTCTCTCCATCTCTCTTTGTATCTCTTAGTGAGCACATGTATCCTTATGAAACCTAAAGAAAAGAAAGAGAAAAGAAAGAAAGAAAGAAAGAAAGAAAGAAAGAAAGAAAGAAAGAAAGAAAGAAAGAAAGAAAGAAAGAAAGAAAGAAAGAAAGAGAAAGAAAGAAAGAGAGAAAGAAAGAAAAAGTGCTCACCTAGCCTATCAGGTAGCTAGTTCCTACTGACAATTGAGACCTCTACTCAAGTTCTTAGTACTTCCAAAGGTAGAAAAGGCTCACTGGAAACACAGATCTGTCCATGCAACAGCAGAAAAAACCTACATATTTCCTATTAAAAGTTAACAGTGATGTTGATTTTTAAATGTGGAAGGTTAGCTAGGAATTTCCAGACATGGTGTGGGAAAGGGGAAAGAGCAAGGGAAATTCATGAGAAAAATAACCAGGTAGAATTAGGGAGCTTGTAAAATACATCAAACTCAGGAGGAGGAGACAAAGTTGATGGGGAAAAATAAATTAAAATTCTAATAATTTCTCCAGAGAGATTTGAGGTGTAATTGTAAGACAGAATATCACAAAGGTTGGGAAAACTGAAAATAAAAGTCTTTTGAAAGTGAAATAAGACTACCAAAAATATTTAGTAGACAGGCTGAACAATAAATTTGAGGAAATTTCTCCAGTTATGGAGCAAGAAGAAATTGAAAATATGAAGGAAAGACACACAGACAATCAGTATTTAACTGAAGAAAAGAACATAGGAAATAGTGGTGAAGAAATAAAAAGGAAAACAATTTAAAAAATAGAACTAAATCTGAAGATTGAGGGGCCCAGTACAATCTACATCTAGACACAATCTTGTACAATTTTGGCAATTAAAGATAGAGGAAAGATAGTAAAATTGCCCAGGGAGAAAAAAAAAAAGGTTATCTATAATTAGCTCAACTAAAAAGGGATGAGAAATCGACTGAGGACTTTTTTTATTTTTTTTTTTATTTATTTATTTTTTTTTTTTGTCATAGAATGCTAGAAGTCAATGGAGCAATATCTTCACATAACTTATGGAAAAATTTTTATACCCAGAATTCATAGCAAAGCAAACTGTCAGGAGAGACATCAAACTAAAGAGATTTTCTATAGGCAAGTTTTAAGTCTACTTCTTTGCACCCTTAAGGGAAAGTGATGGGGGGAAGTTCTCCCAGAAAATGAGAATATAAACCAGAAAGAGGAAGAAATGGGTTCCAGCTAACAATGGACCTCACCCAAATGCCTCACTCCAGAGTACAGATGATAGCACACAGTCTTGGGCTTTCTGCAAAGAATGTGTACTCTATGCCATAGATAGCATCACTGAGAAGTTAAAATGTTTGAGACTTAAGGAAGGCACCCAATCTTTAGTCAACAAAAAAGAAATACAAATCAAAAATATATCAGAAAACCCAGGTCCAATATGATGCATTATGAAATAGGAGTACAATCTTGAGTGATTCATGGAGTGTAAGAAGAGGCTTGATTTGACATTGATGGTAGGTACATTTCCTTCCCAGTGACATGGACATCATAACATTGATTGTGTAGGAAGGAAAATATCCTAGCTTCTACTTGTTTTTTATAAACAGTATTTACAAAATAAAAATAATTTAAGTGCCATTTATTGATATTCAGTGTTCTGATCAGCCTATTGACAAAGCATAAGAGCTTTAATTTTATTGAGAACTGAAGTTGAAAGTAATTAATATTAACAAAGAAAAAGAAAGCAGAAAGCGGTTGAGAACTATTTGTGGGAAGAGAGGTAGAAGGAAGAGTAAGGCTACTTATATATTTAAGGTGGGGATGAAAAGATAAGGTCTTAAGTTAATGCAGCAAGAACAATAGGACTGGTGTGTTGTTCAGAACTATAAATTAAACCAATGAAAGTATTTTAAAATAACATATCTATCAAACATTTGGAGAAGGTGGGCAAGGGAAAAGAGGGGATGAATACAAATCCTTATCTTTTGTAATGGAGATATTAAAGATTGTCTAAAGTAATAGTCAAGAAATTCTTGCTCAAACATATCATTTAAAGTTAGGAAGTTAGTTACCAAAAGACCTAAACCTAGATATTATTAAAAGCAT